>NC_088687.1:32517964-32832387 GCF_028017835.1 Emys orbicularis | reverse complement strand
TTTTAATATGGAAAGTTATTACATTAAATGAGAAGCTTCTCTTTAGAGTGCCCGCTCCGGTCAGGGTGCCCTTGTTTTTGACAGTACATGCAACAAAGGGAAGAAGACTACACTGGCCAAAGATTATAAGAACATAGGACAGAAGAAACATTACTTAAATCTATTAGTCTGAAAAGTGACAAAGTGAAACCTAAACTTTGGTGAGTCCATTAATCACTCAGCTCCACAGCTACGGGCCTTGGAGCAAAACTGGTCTCTACCTACTAATGCCCTAATCTATAAGCTATTTTGTATGGGTGCCAGCATAGAACACTTTATAGGTTTGGGGTGTAAAATGTTCAGGTGATAGTAACTTCCAGAATCAGAACTGGGTAAACAACAAAAACAAATATTTGAGATTTTTTAAAGTGATTAAATGTGTATGTACTTGGGAATATTTATGCCACTTGGGCAATACCCTTCCCCAGGACCGATAGTATTTATAGTTGAGAATCTGTCACATTATATTATTTTCTCATGAAGTAGAGAAAATTCACCATCAGATTTTATGGTATCTGTATTACTAAACACAAAATCGCCCCCAAACAGTTTGAGGTTAAAAGAGTCGTCATATTGCTACAATATAATATCCATTTATCAACTTAAAAAGTTATTAAAAGCTAGACACGAACAACAATGCACAGTACATGAACTCAGAGGTGATTTAAAAACTCTAGAGGTCCCTGTGTCAAATTACAGCTGGGATAGATTTTTTACTATTGTAGAAATATCAAATGAGGATAATCTTTCATTGGACTATTAATCATTTGGTTACTTTCCTACATCATGAACTGCAAAACCTTATTTATTCTAACTCACTTAATGCATTCTTTCCAGGATACATTTATTCTATGTAGCTGTCATTGTGATATGTATTAGATAATGTTAGCACTTCCTTTCAAATGTGCTAACAGGTGGACAGTTGAAAAGTTGAACAGTTAAAGAGGGCTGATGTTGCTGGAAAAGGGCGCTCACCATACGCCTGATCCAGCAAAAGTTTTACATGGCTTTCTGAGCTACGCAAGTCCCTGAAGGCTGCAGATGCTGGCCCCGGGGCCAGACAAACTATGAAAAAGAAAGGTCAGCCTGCTGCACAAGCCATGCTTCCCCCATAACGTCTCACCCCAGCTCTGCAGGCCAAACAACAGAGCTGCCTGTGCTGTACTGCTCTCAACTTTCAATTCTCAAGCCTCCCTGTGGTAGGGCTGAGCAGCTTAATGCACTGGCCTGCTTAGACCAGAAGTGTATTTTCTCTTTTTCTCACTTTCAGATTTATTCTGGTGGTGGTGAATAGTCTATTTTGTAACATTATGTCCTATACTTCTCAGTGTTGGTTTTAGTTTACCTGTATTTCTTGATAGTTTAATCACTCTTGCCAACCCAAGGCATTAAAAAAGAGTCAAACCCCCACAGGTCATACAAATCATAAATATCTGTTGGATTATTTATTTGCCTTCTTGTTTCTGAGCCTTTAAGATTGAGGGCTAGAAACTTACTTTAAGACAAACAAAAAAGACTCATTTAATTCCATGAATCTAGAAGCTGAGGCTTTAAGAAGAGATCCAAATATTTTAACACTGAAGATAAAATTATGCAAACTGACAACACTGGGTTAATACAAATACTGTATAAAACCTCTCCATACATAGTTGCACCATATTTGCTGAATAACATATCACATTGCCCCACACAATCTCCTATCATCCATTATTTAAAACTGGAAGGAATGTATGATACTGTAATTTAGAAGACAAAGTTAGATCTGGATAAATGAGAGATCTGAGAAGAGAGAATTAGGGTACCTTTAAGGACAGTTGCAAATTAGTCCACATTGGGAATATTACCATAAATTCTAGCAAAGAGGCTGAAGACTGAATGTGAATGGAACCTGAACTATCCTCTCTCATCTACAGGTGGCTCCTTCACAACAGGCTTGAGGCACTTGAATAGGGTAGTATGGGAAGCTTGTATTTCTATTGTGCCTGCTTTACCTGTTTTATCTGCACTCTCCCCTGCTGCTAATTCCTCTGCTTCCTGCCTGTCCCTATTCTGCCTGCACACCCATACCTCTCTCCCCTTCTTTCCCTTTGTTCCTAATCTCTCCTCAGCCCCGATCTCCTGTCCCACTCTGCTCCCGCCCATATCCACCTGGGCTTGCATCTCTTCCCCCTCCCATCACTCCTCACCTGTTCAATCATAGAATCATAGAATATCAGGGTTGGAAGGGATCTCAGGAGGTCATCTAGTCCAATCCCCTGCTCAAAGCAGGACCAATCCCCAACTAAATCATCCCAGCCAGGGCTTTGTCAAGCCTGACCTTAAAAACCCCTAAGGAAGGAGATTCCACCACCTCCCTAGGTAACCCATTCCAGTGCTATTCCTCACTCCTTCGCATTAGAGTCGGGCTGCTTTCTGTTCCACACTGCTTTGGCATCAGCGGAGGGAGCACTGAGACCACAGGAGAGAGTCTCCCTGATCTAAGTCCCAGTGCCTGGTGCCACAGTGGCTCACAGCAATGAGAGCAAGAATTACAAGTGAAAGTCCTGGGCAGCTCCTGCAGTCATAGGAATGGAACATATGCTTAGTCCAGTTGGCACATAGCATGTGTGATGCAAGGGATCATGTTCAGTGTAGATGGAATTTTCACAGAATTGAGCTGCTAACCTGTAACTAGTGTTCACTGAATATGTGCAAACCAAGATTTTTTTTTTTTGGAGGCTCATAACTTGACCAAATTTTCATGCAGACAGCAAAAAAGGGACCTCCCTGCCACCAGGCTGCCAGCCCTGCCAAATTTGAAACCCCAGCTCCAAAGCATAGAAGCGCTAGGGCTTCTCAACAAAATGCGTGCAAGAGGTTTTTTGTTTTTTTTTAACTTGGGCAGTATTTTTCTCTAATCTCATTCTTGCAAAGGGCTGAACCATTTTAGCTGAAACGTTCTCCACGTCAGTCTTAGGCAGAAACCCACCATGGAAAATTCCAGCCCAAACAGTTTAAGTTTGTCAAAGTGATAACCAACTGAAAATAGGCTGCTATAATGGAAAGTGTAACTACCTGCACTAGTACCATACTTCTGTATTCTTTAATATTTGCTGTGTTTCTGCTGTGACTGTTGGTCATTTGTCTATCACTATATATTAGCAAACGAAAGTTAAGTTTAGTGGCAGTTAAGGTATCCTCAAGACACACTTCATCACACCTAAAACCTTAAAACAATGGAAATAAGTTGTTAAGGGGAAAGATTTGTGCATTCCTTTACATCTTCATATGGCCCACCATGCTCTCAGTTTTATAGTCTGTTTTTTTGCCATTTCAATGAGATTTTTACAAAGAGATTTAAAAGCTCCTTTTAATATTGAACTCTGTAATACAACCATAACTACGGTTCAGCTACTGGTGCTTCATAGGAAGGCACTGTAATACTGATGTGTAAGTACTCTTTCAGTCTGTGGAGGTCTGGAACACTCCATGCTACCCTCCAGCTCTCATGGAGAGACTAGATACAGTGCCACCTCCCTCCCGACCCCCCCACTAGCAGAAGGCAAGTGTGACTACTGTGACAGCAGGACTTGGGTTAGCATGCACCTAACTGGCAAAGAGGGGGATGGGGGTGTCTAGCATCTGCATGACTCAATAGTGATAGAGTCAAGCATTTAGGGGAATGCAGCGTCTACCATTGTGACTAGCTCCTGCATCCTCTGATTCTCCTGCTTGCACACATACAGAGGGGCTCATCCGAATGTAGCGCTACATGCTTATAGAACGTTTATAGTGTTATTTACGCCTTTATTTGGCCGTTTCATCATGCACACCTTTATCATCCTATTTGATGGCAGTGCTCTGGGCACCTCTTGGTCAGAGCATAGCTGAGCCAATTTGGACTCCACGTTGCTATAAAATACAGCCAATAAAACTGCTCCTCAGTCAGGCATCGGCAGATGTTTCTGCTCCCCCCCGCCCACCAGTGGGAATTCCATGGATCTCTTCTCCTGTTTTCTATGTACAAATGCCAGAACAGTTGAAATCTGGAAAGTTACGACTCAGCGTCAGGAACTGACTGGCCAAGAGTGCTTGAACCTAAAGAAGGGCTGTCAGGAATAGGGAGTCTGACAGACTAACACGAGGCATATGCCAACTTGGATTTCACGTCTGAAACGGCTTTATAATTTTTTACAGCAGTTGAGGAGTACTTTATCCTCAACAGCTGTCTTCCAATCACTTATTCAATATCTGTAACAAGTGTGAGAGGAGAACTTTCCTCCCTCCCCTTCCCAATATCTGTAACACGTGCACTTGCCTAGCAAGGCAAATTTAAAGTGACCTCTTATTTTTCACTTTTATTGTTTACATGTGGTAGTTTCATTTTGAAGCATGAAATATATAATTCTGAAGTCACATAGGTATCCTTTCCAAGAATATCTTATTGCCATTAATACTTCTGCCCACATATTTTAAGTCTCAGGATATTTTCATAATATATTAATTAATGCTATACTACAATGTGACACTTCTGGCATATATCACCAATCTGCCCCCTCCCCAACATTTTGTGTAAATCTCTATGTTTTATAACTAGAGAGAATTAAATCTGCTATCAAAACAAATTTTCATTCATCCTAGGAGTGCCATAAAATTGTAATGTCTTTATTATTTAGTGTGCTATATATGTCAGGAACAATTTTATGTTTTTCACAACACTGAGCAATTTCTTCAGTGCTGCAGGATGCATATTCCCTATGGTTTCCACATATTGCCTAAATAAAGTGATTCTATATCAGACAGAGCTAGAAAGCTATTCTTTGAGAGATTACACATAATATTTTATGATTTTTTGGTGTTGTCAAATCAGTGGATGGTTAATATCTAGGATACTTTCTTTACTTATAATTTACTATTAACATATACATATTAATTTTATCATAATATGAACTTAGAATTCACCACCATTATCCAACTTCTCTTCTCTACAGCTCTGGCCATTTGTGTCTCTCTACTTCAAACTACTATTTGTGAACTTTCACATCTCTTTTTAGAACATGTAGACAAACATTTTCAAGCCTGTCTGCCTAAAGTTAGATACCTTTTGTGCATGTTCAGGCACCTAAATAAAAGTGCCGTGATTTTCAGAGGTAAGGCACTCCCTGAGCTCATTTTGAACTCACAAACCTCTTAGGATAGTGTGACCAAATGCTCCACTGTATTCACTCCCTACACACTATTGTAATAATCATTGTACAAAATATGCCCTGTGAGGTATCATTTGAAAATTAATAACTCACTGGTCAATATCATCATAGTGAAGGGTATGTAGCAACATTGTGTGTAAGGTTATGAGCCCCTCTCTCCCTATGGTGTTAAAGACACATGTTCAAACTCACGCAGCCCCAGTTTGGTAGAACTGGTCACGGAAGCCTCCATTTCCATAAAAGCTGTAGACAGAGTCCTAAGACAGAGAGAGCAAAGAAAGAAGACAAAGAATATCTGCATTTCAGCATACACAGGTGAAAAGAAACAACATAACATCTCTTTCCCACTAGGTTCCATGTCTCCTTGCTCTCAGCTGGATAGAACTTTATCTAGGGGTAACTCTGTCTCAGGAAAATGCATTTTAAAGGGCAACAACTATAAAAGTAGGGGCAAAAATGCCAAGTTATGTCTCCCTAGCCATCTCTCTTGAACCTTAGATAACAAAAGAATCCAGTTCTTTGACTCTGGGAAGGATCCTGACCTGAAGATTGGTCAGTGATGCTGTTGGGAGCATGTGGTAAGAATTTTACCTTGAACCAAGCCTAGTTTTAGTATCAGGAAGCATTTTATCTTTATTTCTCTTGTAACCATTTCTGGTTTTAAGGCCTATACTTGTACTCACTCAAAACCCTACCTTCTTTTATTAAATAAACATATTTTATTCTTTAATCAAAACGAATCCAGTGTTGTTATTAAACTGAGCTGTGTGGTAACTCCATTTAAAAAGGAACAAGTTGCTGTATATTGTTCCCTTACAGGGATAACAGACCTAAAATATCTGAACTAATATTTTTTGGGGAAAATTCAGGACTTGGCACATGTTGGGGTCACCTTGCACGTAGGGTAGTTAAGGCTGCTGGAATACAGAGTGTGGCTGGGGTGTTACTGACAGGCTGCTGGGGGTGAGAGTTTCTGGACCAGGGCAATGGCTATACATAGACACTCAGGGTGTGACCTGCACGTTGTTTGGATTTTGGGGAGGAGTCGAGGTTTGGACCCACAACAGCAAAGCATTGGGAGGCACCTACGGCTGCAGCGCAGAGGTGACACAGGCCCTCACTGGTCTGAAATGCACCCTGTCATAGATAGCTAATATTCAGTCTTCCCAGTGAAGGAGGAAGGTTCAATATCTTACAAACCTGATGGGCTACAAACAGAAAGCTTGTTTCACCATTCTCTTACTCCAGTTTTATACCAGTGGCTTTTCCATTAGTTTCACTAGAATCACACCACCATAAAACTGGAGTAACAAAATGGTGCATCAGGCTTACAAGCTTTATCTCATTGGGACTAATCGAGGCATCCCAAACTCCTGCTGTTAAAATCTTTTTTACCACATTACAGTATTTGTGTATTTTCTTTGTAGTGAGCTTTTGTGTAGGAAGCAGCAAGCCTAAGAAATAACTATGACCCTGACCATGTGTGCAGTTTGGTCAACTATGTTCTGCCTGCCTACATTCTACATGCAATTCAGCTGAAAACAGTGAGCCAGATCTTCAGCTGGTGTAACGGGATGTTGCTCCATTAAAGTCAATGGAGTTATGCTGGTTTACACCAGCTGAGGATCTGGCCCAGTTTTCTTTACTTCCTGTCTTAAAGTGTAGTCGAACAATGCTGTGCACTGCTGACCAGCAGCCATGCCCAGGTCATCACACCACTTGTCAGTAGCTGAATGTATGAGAAATAAATGCAGCCTCCACACTGGACAATCCAACGTCTAATACACGCCTACCTGAACCTGGTTATAAGTTAGAAGGACAGGATGGTCTCTGTTTGCTGATATTGCATTGATGGCAGCTTCTTCACAGCAACGCAACCACTGCAGAAACATTAACATGCAGGTCTTCACCCACTCTCTTGTACCTCAATTCCAAAACTTGTTTTTATATGGTATTACACTTCAATGTTATTTTATTTTAATTGGCTATCAAGGAGTAGGTCTGGATTGTAAAATATGTATTAAGTGAAGGGCACAGATAGTCTTTCAGGGTTTTTTTTTAAAAGTAAACCCTTTTTCTTTATTTACATTTGTAAAATTAATGACTTACTTAGTATAAACAATGGGCCAAATCCACCTTTGTTATAACTTCATTGAAGGCAATAGTTACTCCAGGGATTAATGAGTTTCATGGGTATGCCAAACTTCCTGCCTCATTGTTCTTAGAATGAATGTCAATTAGTGTGTTTAAAATAAGTCACCTTCACTTGAGTAATGACCCTAAGGGATGAACCAGAAAATGGGATGGGAAAACCCCCACTAGCAAGTGATAACAGCTACTGTACTGGAAGATGCTTTTCCTTTGCAAAAGATGTCTTGCCTTCCTGCCTCATAACACCTTAGCTATTCCACATCAAACAATAACCTTGTCTGAACTTGTATATAGGGGAATTGATGTCTGCTCCCAGTTGAGAACTGCTGAAGTATGTATGGCCTGCTCTAATCTTGTGCTCCATCTTGTCTTGTCTGTGGCTAATTGTGCTATGTGAAGAGGTCTTCATTGATTACAGGTCAAGCTGAAGAAAAGGGAGCCTAGATAATCTGCTTTTCCTGGTTTGATCAGAACTCTAGATAAGTTCCTTTCTTCAGAGCTTCAGTTAAGTAAAAGGAGTGAAGGACGATTAAAGAATACCAAATCTCTCACATACTGAGGAAAATACTGGAGGGAAAGGTAAGCATACAGAGTTGAGAAAACAAATATTTTTAAACATACTTCACATGAATTATTCTGAGGAAAGACAGACCCTGAAAGAAAGAGGGGTAAAGAAAGAAAAGGTGGTTTAGAGGCACAGAAAGAAAAAAGAAAACAAAAGCCATTAAAAATATAGTGAACAACTAGGAATTCCCCTGGCTAACCAAGAACTAACTTTCTACAGTGAATGCATCTCACACAATCTGTCATTCTGGATCTGTAATTGTTCCCTGTTGCAGCAACACTGGTGGAATCTGTATTGTAGACTGGACATAGATGTTCTTACCACTTCCTTCACCCTGTATACACTACAGTTTCCACTATTGCTACAACCAGTGGAGCTGCACTGGTGGTGAATTACACACCTGATTTTTCCTGGCATAGACAAAGTGCTGTGTGAGACGTTTGCCTTTTCATTTGGATGCCACCTGAACCCAGTCATTTTAAAGCACTCCTCTTCCTCCGTCTCTTCTTTGGAAATTTATTTAGCATCCATCTTATTTGAATCTTCTCCAATATAAAAACTATTTAGAGGACTTTATTGGTTCTCCTTTTCGGGTATAATCATGGTAACTGGTCTGGTTCATCAAAGTTTTACATTTATTTTCCAACAGAGAGGAGCACTCTTTTTATTCTCTATTTGAGTTTCTTAGAAAAAACAATACAGTTTGAAGCCTTCTTTGTATTTTAGAACCATATTTAGGCCCTATTCAGTAAAGCACTTAAACATGTTCTTAAATTCATCATCATCCAGTAAAGTGGTTATGGTTAAGTATGTGACTAAGCTGTGGCCTTACATAAGGTAATTGACCATGCACTTCGAAATATCAAGAGCTATTTTTCACCACGGTCACACTAAAATAAATAAATCCCAGGCACCGGGAGCTGATGAAACTGTTATTTCAGAACACACCCAGCACTGTTTCCTTCTACTCTCTAGCCCCACCCTACAGGGCCTACTGTTTCAAAACCTTGATCTTGCTGAGATTACTCCTTTTCAGTGCACAGACAGGAAATTTCAACAGCTATAATGCTTTTTGAAGTGATGTCATGGGACCTGAAGAGGCCCAGGCCCAGATTCACAAAGGTACTTCGGCACTGAGTGTCACAATGCCTAACTTTTAGGTGTCTAGACAATCACATGAATACGATGCAATCCACAATGCCTAAGTTAGGCACTTAGGCTCCCTGTACAATGAACAGAGAGATGGGCACCTTAGAATGTGATTCTAGGCAGGGAGTCACCTAAGGTAGCCAAAGGAAAATGCTGAGAAGGGGTTTGTGTCCCAAGCTCCAGCCCTCCACCCCTCTCACAGTTAGATGCTTAAAACCAGGCTGCAGGGAGGCACCGATCTCTAGTAGTGATTCACAAACAGGAACTGCTCTCCTGGAGTCAGGCAGTTTAGGCACCTAAGGTGTTTCTCGTGAGAATGAGCTAGGCAGGTCTTCTGCTTCCTAACACAGCCAGCAGCTAAGCTTTCTTCTATGTCTTTCCTACCTGACTCTTCAGGACCCGAACAAATGGGATCCAAACTAGTTGAGGAACCAAAAGAAAGAAAAAGGCTCTGCACGAGGTTTACCTTCCCCAAGGCAGCTCTAACACTTGGGAGTCTCCAGTTGATCCTTCCTGCAAGGCATTTGCAGGGTAGTTTGTAACTAGGCTCTAGCCCCAGCCAGAAAGCTACCTAAAGAGATTTACTCCCTCTCCCTCAGCCACCAGGGAGCTAGGCTTTTCCTTTTTCATCCCTCCCTCCAGGCTTGATACCTACTTCAGGTGTAGCAGGGCAAGGCTGATTGCATCCACAAGTTATGTTTAACCCCTTCAGGGCCAGTGTGAGGTTGGTATACCCATCACAGCACCTACGTACCTTTGTGAATCTGGGCCACAGTCACTTCCTCAGCATGGAATTAAAACTTGTTTGTACATGCTTGAGTTGCAATTATAATATTAACCAAGAGACTTTTACTCTCTTACTTCCAACATATACCCTGGACTCCCCCTCAGTGACTAATAGTTTTCACAAGCTGTACATAAAGGTCTTTGTTTTCCTAATGGTGGCTATAATTTTGTCATATTATAGCATTTACATTCTTGGACCATTCCTTTTGCAGGATTTGAACTTCACTGGATCATAATGCTTTTGAGATGCAAGGCTGGACATTTCTGTATGTTTTCTGTGTGAATTTGGGGTAGGAATGTTAGAAGCAACAAAAAGAGTGAGAAATTTTAAAACTGCTGGGTCTGCACCTTCCCTGGTGGGACTATTTGGGGTGAGAGTGGGGAAGGAATGATTTTCATTAAGGATTTAATATGGGCTTATTTTTTAAATGTATTATATATTTTTAAAGTGCAGTGAATTCAGTTACCAATGCAATTCAGAATGAAATGTACTTAATTAAAGATGCATAAAAGCACTCTAAATTGGCTTAAGATTTAAATTCTAAAGATTTACAGAACATGTTATCATAATCACAAATATGGTTATGCATGTGTATTTCAGTAGTGCCTAGGCGCCCCAGTGGAGATCAGGGATCCATTGCACTAGGCCCTGTACAGACACTTTTTCTAAGAGACAGTCCCTGTCCTGAAGTGCTAGCAGGGTAAACAAACAAAAGAAGTGAGGGGGAGAGAGATACCATCAGATTAAATGATTTACCCAAAGAAGGGCAATAGCAAAACCAGGAACTGGACTCAGGTCTCCTAAGTCTCAAGCAGTTATTGAGCCACTGGACCACACTACTTCTCACTCAGATGCTTTTAAAACAAAAATCCTATGTTTAGATGGACATGGTTTGGTATCAACCACAGGACTCTATTACCACTTCAATGTCTGCATATTTCCAGCTGATCTCAATCTGGAGTCAGAAGGGTTGGGTGGGGGCCCAAAGGTCTGCTTTCATGGTGCAGTTCGCAGGGTTGGAACTTAACTCATTTCAGCTGCTGTAGACTTTCATTCACAGCATGTCCAGGTTTCTATCATTTGGATTAATTTTTTACTTTAAAAAAAATGACAACTGTCTTTCCTCACTTATTTTTTTTCTATCTAAGAAAAAATAAAATCAAATAATTGTTCTTAACAAAATAGAACATTCGCTATCAATATCAATTATATGTTTAAACTGTTTGAATAGGCAGAGTTTGACAAGTAGATAATATGGGCCTAATCCTTCACACCCTCCCACGAATACTCCTGTTGAAACCAGTGGGATGACCATCCATTTGAGTAAGAATTTACAGTGCTGAGTCCTCTCATGGCATTTGGGAATTGCTTCCCAATAATATGAATACAGGCAGGGGCAGTGCTGACTGTTTGCTGGATCAGTTTTTCTAAACATATAATTAGTATTATTATTAGTAACTCATATTATGATAGCACCATGGACCAGGATCCATTGTGTTTATCACTGTACAAACACAGAATAACAAGAGTTTATAATCTAAGTACAAGACAAGAGATGGATACAGACAGGCAGATAGGGAAACACAAGGAACCAATGAGACAATATTGGCCAGCCTGGTAGGTACCGGTCTTAGCACGCCAGCAGCCTAACTGTTGTCAAGTTTTTTGTAGGAATCATGGCAAAAAAAAAACGTTTTAAGGCAGGTTTTGAAGGAGGATAATGAAGTAGCTTTAGAGATGTTTACATGGAGTGCCTAGTGCTTCTATGCTTTGGAGCTGGGGTTTCAAATTTGGCAGGGCTGGCAGCCTGGTGGCAGGGAGGTCCCTTTTTTGCTGTCTGCATGAAAATTTGGTCAAGTTATGAGCCTCCAAAAAAAAAAAATCTTGGTTTGCACATATTCAGTGAACACTAGTTACAGGTTAGCAGCTCAATTCTGTGAAAATTCCATCTACACTGAACATGATCCCTTGCATCACAAATGCTATGTGCCAACTGGACTAAGCATATGTTCCATTCCTATGACTGCAGGAGCTGCCCAGGACTTTCACTTGTAATTCTTGCTCTCATTGCTGTGAGCCACTGTGGCACCAGGCACTGGGACTTAGAGCAGGGAGACTCTCTCCTGTGGTCTCTGAAAATTTAACAAGTAGGCTATGATGGCTGGCAACATCTTGATAGCGAATGAGAGATGATTTGTAAGGTGGGGATAGGCCATGAAGGGCCTTGAATGTGATGACAGGTAGCTTGCAATTTGAGGCAATTCAGGAAGGGGTGGTGTGATCAAAATGATGGGTTAGGGAAAAGATCTTTGCAGCAGCATTTTGAATGAGTGGGACAACACGCCACTTGTCAAAGCCAGAAAAGAAGATATTGCAGCAGTTGACGCGAGATGCTGAGAGCACGGATGAGAGTTTTAGCTGTGTGGCTGGACAGGAAAGGCCATATCTTAGACATGTTATGTAGAAAGAATCAGCAAGATTTAGACATAGTCTGGATGTAAGGACCTAGAGAGAGGGCTGAGTTAAGGATGATGTCCAGGTTACAGGACTGAGTGACGGGGAGCACGGTGGTATTGTCTATAGAGAGAGAGGGAGATGGGGAGGACTTTTGGGGAAAGATTAGGAGTTCTGTTTTGGCCATGTTGAGTTTAAGCTGACATCCATGAGGAGTTGTCAGCAAGACAGGGCAAGATTTGAGTTTGGACAGGAGACAGGTCTGGAGCACAGAGGTCTCAGAGGCATCTGCATAGAGATGGTAGTTCAGTTGTGTTTGTGGAGCAGATTACCCAGAGACCAGGTGTAGAGGGAGAAGAAAGGGGGTCCAAAGCAGAGTTCTGTTGAATTCCCAGAGAAAGCTGGAAGTGGGGGTGAGGGTGAGGGTGAGGAGTATCCTCCCCCAAGGACACTCTGAAGAAGCAATTAGAGGGGGAGAACCAGAGGACAGAGCCACGGAAGTCAAGGGAGTACAAGATATTAAGATGAGGAGCAAGGTGGATGGTGTCAGTTGTGGATGAGGATGCAGTACTGGTGCCAAGTTTTGGCAGGAAGTGGTCATTAGAGGCTTTGGTCAGAGCCTTTTCAGTGGAGTGCAAGAGGAG
This sequence comes from Emys orbicularis, assembly GCF_028017835.1. NCBI lineage: Eukaryota > Metazoa > Chordata > Testudines > Emydidae > Emys > Emys orbicularis. The sequence continues at coordinate 32,819,412 of NC_088687.1, read as the reverse complement.
GAAGCTGGATAAGAGAGGGTCCAGGATGGAATTGGAGGAGAGGAACTCTAGGCAGTGATTGTAGACAGTGTGTTATATGAGCTTAGAGAGGACAGGGAGATGGGGAAGTTGTTGGAGAGGCAAGTGGGGTCAGGAGTGTTTTTTTTTAAGATGGGAGAGACTAAAGAATGCTTGTATTGTGAGGGGAGAGCGCCAGAGATGGGTGATTAGGGAGAAGGGTAAAGGGATGTGATGGGGTCACTGGAGCAAGTGGAGGGGTTAGAAAAGTAGAGAAGATGAGAAACCTCTGCATCCAGGATAGGGGAGAAGAACGAGAGAGTTGTAGGAAGGGGAAGAAGGGAAAAGAAATGATCAACAAACAACAATTATTATGGTAGCCCCAAGACTACTAGCTATGTGCACAACTTGATGCTTTTGAATAACCTAAAAGGGTCTAAAACATTTAAATACAAATTTTTGAAAGGTGTAAGCATTAAGGAGGGACAGCACATGCTAAGGAGCTATGGGTTGATATTAATAAAGAAAAATGTAGGCAGTCAAGTAAAAATATTCTACTATTAGGCTATGGAATTATCTCCAAAGAGCAGTAATGGAAGCTCCATCAGTTGAGTCATCTCAAACTGAACTAGATAAAGCTGTACACAGCAGAATGTCGGGAACAATCTTTCATTGGCAGGTGACCCAATAGCTCTTTCCCACCTTTAATGTTATGAGTCTTATCTCAACGGTTTAATAAATTTCTAATTTGTGAACCTCTAATATCTTATACAGTGAAGGAACTAATATTCAAATTGGACATTTTTACAAGAAAAGCTATTAAAGATGCAGAGCTTAAATTTTTGTCCAATTTACCATGTGTCCGGAGGTTTAACCAAAACTATTATTACATGAAAGAATGGAGGAAATTGAGAACAGGGTCTTGTAGAATGTTAACAAAACACTAGCCACGTACACACAACATTTAGATTGTCAAATGACAGAAGGAATCTCTTTGGTAATTCCTTTTTGTCTAATTAATTGTGACAGGAGTTTGAAAACAATTAGGTACTAAAAAGGGTAAAAAAAGAGTCTTACCTTTTTGGTAATTCCTCTGCACATCTTAAACACTTCCATGCTGTGTTGTGGTGATCCTTCACATTTAAAAGGACAGTAATGCTAACTCTATAGGTGCAACACAGAATCTCATTCTTAATTCCTGAAAAATAGTGAGAAAAATCAATAGTTCAGTACTGAGTGCATACTACTTAATTTACAGAGGGCTGTGGAGATGAAGATATTGCAGAGGTTAGATGATCTCATTCAATGGGATATATATATTTTAAAATACCTGCTGTTGGGTGCAATCTGGGCCAATTCTAAGGCAAAATGTTGCTCTTCAAAAATGTTTTTATGAGTGCCAGGATTTCCATCACTGGTAGAGTGGGCTTGATTGTATTGATTGTATTGTCCTGAGAGAGGGCTACTCCATCACAGGTTGTATTCTTTGTTTTTAAACACATCCGCATTACTTGAAAGTCAGAAAATACCATAAATACCTGAAGCCACTGGTGTTTTTTTTTTGGCAATCTTGCCCATATAACCTGCACGTAAAAAAATACTTTGTTTGCCGTGACAAATCACTGTGCCTATTATATGATTTGTTGGTTTAAAGTAAGAATAGGCTTAGCAATCTCATAATTTGTGATGACTGGCTATAACAAAACATGCTATCGGTGATTTTGTGGTAAGTATATGAGACAAGTTCAAGTAACTTCTGTATGCACCAACTGTGGGGAGCTGGGAGAGATAAAGAGTACACATTGCCCAAGATTTTCAAAAGTGACCAGTAATTTTCAGTGCTTCAATTTTTGCCCAATTTGACATACTTTAAGATGGCCTGATTTCCTGAAAGTATGGAACAGCCAACTTCTGAAAATCAGGACTCTCTTAGGTGTTTCAAGTGGGCATCCATAAACTGAGGAATCCAAAATCTGCCCGCACAATTCCAGTTGCAGGACTGTCTCACAAGTCATCCTTAAAAGAATCTATAACACTTTGTTCTTATTGTATAACTGCAGGGATAGCTTAATCCACTAAAACCTATTTTGTACTGTTGGATTAAAAAAACTTGAGTATTTATTTTCATCAAGAAAAAACTATCACTAAGCCAGATAAAGATCAGCCCTAATGGCCCCCTGATGTGAGAAATATTCTTCCTTTCATGAATCCATTCTGTGACCACTTCCCTGGATTGCTCATGTTATGTTCAGGAAGAGACAGGACAAACTTTCCTTGCATAGAAATGCGACCTGTTTGGTGCATAACAGCCCAGCACATGGCCTTTATCTGAGGCAAAAGGAAACATTGGCATACTATTAGGAATAACGCTATCTTTCAACAATACTTCGGCTTTCCTTAGAGCATTAAGTAAGTGCTTTTAGCTTGCCCAGCATATGTTTGACTGTTGATAAAATATTGTGTTTGGTTGTTATCCTGGGCTATTAGTACTTTGCTAATTTGTGTGCCCATGGCATGCTATTGACAGTCAGGGTGGGGGGAATTTTTCTGTGCACAATTATGAAAACAAAAAGTCGAGCAGTGACATCAATCAGTAATATAAAAATTGAAGTATAAGATGGTGGCAATTTTATTGCCACCACTTGTTGAGAGTGCATTGAGTAATTTCTGTATTTTGATATTTTTTGTTGTTGTGTTAAATATGCCTTGCTGTTACAATGAGAGGCCACATAAGTACTTCTGGTGTCACTCGTAGTGCCAAGAAGGGGCTCAGCATCCTAAACGCTATCTGCTTAAACAGGATAAAAAGAGTATGGTTTCACCCTACTTTAATCATCATCTCTGCTTAGGTTCCAAGAACATGGCTGCTACTATTATTTATTATATGCATTAATGGGGGTTTAAGAGAGCTCCATACTGAAATCATGGCTCCATTATGCTAGGCACTGTACAGACATAGGGTACAGTTCTGAGAGCTTACAATCTAAATAGACAAAACAAGCACAAGCTGAGGGAAAGGGATAGTAAGTACAAGCAGGGGGATGGTGTGAAAGCATCATGGAAGTTCCACAATTTTGCATATTGTGTATATATAAACACCGTTTTTGTTGTGAGATTATATTTGTCATATTTTATATTTTATTAACATAAAATGCATGCTAGGGAAAGAGTGGGAGAGGGAGAGGGAAGAAAAGAAGGAAATTAACCAAAAGGAAAACAAAGGTAGGGTTTTTGGGGGTTAGGAGAGGCAAGAAAGGGGAGATGATAGTGCAGGGGTTGCCAACCTGTGGCTCCAGAGCCACATGCGGCTCTTCAGAAGTTAATATGCAGCTCCTGTATAGTCACCGACTCCGGGGCTGGAGCTACAGGCACCAACTTTCCAATGTGCCGGGGGGTGCTCACTGCTCAACCCATGGCTCTGCCATAGGCCCTGCGTCCACTCCACCCCTTCCCGCCTCCTCCCCTGAGCCTGCCATGCCCTCACTCCTCCCCCTCTCCCCCAGATCCTCCTGCACATCACAAAACAACTGATCGGGAGGGAGAGGGAGGCGCTGATCAGCAGGGCTGCCAGTGGGCGGGAGGTGCTGGGAGCAGGGAGGGGGAGCTGATGGGGGGCTGCTGACGTATTACTGTGGCTCTTTGGCAATGTACATTGGTAAATTCTGGCTCCTTCTCAGGCTCAGGTTGGCCACCCCTGTGATAGTGGGAAGGATGACGGCAGACAGGTGAGGTGAGGCTGATGTGAGGAAATTGTGAAGGAGGGGGATAGTTGGAGCAAACAACCAGTCAGCAGAGTAGTAAGAATGTTTCTTCAAGATTTCTGCTTTCCTGACCAATGTAGAACTTTCTTCACTCTAAGTACAGTAGATGACAATTTCTTAGGGAAATCATCAGTTTCATAGAATCATAGAATATCAGGGTTGGAAGGTTCCTCAGGAGGTCATCTAGGCCAACCCCCTGCTCAAATCAGGACCAATCCCCAACTAAATCATCCCAGCAGGGCTTTGTCAAGCCTGACCTTAAAAACCTCTAGGGAAGGAGATTCCACCACCTCCCTAGGGAACCCATTCCAGTGCTTCACCAGCCTCCTAGTGACAAAGTTTTTCCTAATATCCAACCTAAACCTCCCCCACTGCAACTTGAGACCATTAGCCCCCAAGTTTAACCCTTTATCAGAGTCACTCACTAACTGAAGCTTTTTCTGTAAAGAATTCTCCAGTGATATAACCCACAACTCCAGATCATCGGTTTTTGCTTCCGTCCTGTTTTCTACATTAGCAAATGGGGTTGACATATGGCAATTTTTGAAAGAAATATCCACAGTCAGATGGCTGCAATTGAAAACTCCTTAGAGGAGGTTACAGGGCAGGAGAGAGTGTGTGCAGCTGAGTCAGAAACTCTGCTAGCTGCTACTGCCTCTCTCAATAAGCCTGAGTGAAACTCAAGGAAATAGCTATTGGTCCTGCTGCTGAGCTTTAGCTGAGATTTTATTCTTCCCTCTTCCAGCTGACGTTAATTTACAAGCTAACAAACCCCCCCCCCCAAATGGAGAGAGGAAAATGTCGGATATAATAATCTTGTCACCTCAGCACTGGAGACTGTAATGTGCTCTAAATGGGGTACACCCTCAAAGTCTATGCAGAAACTTCATCTACTGGTCTACTTGCATAGCATCATTTCCAGCAGGGTGCCTGTTATACCTTGGCTCTGAGATCTGCGCTGGTTGCCAATTCACTTCTGGATGAAATTTAAGGTGCTGGTTTTAATTTATAAAACCCTAAATGGTTTGTATCTTGCCTAACAGAGATGCCACAAGTCTCCTTGTGCGATATGTCAGAGGCTGAGGTCAGAGTCCATGCAGTTTAAAGGGAACAGCTTGTAGAGGCAGAAACACAGATCAGCCCCCCACAATATTTCCATTGCAGGGGTGGTAGCCCCCATTGCACTCTTCTCTCCTCCACCTCTGGGTTAACAAAACAAATAGGAAAACCCTATGGTTTATGCTTTGAAACAGTATGCAAAAATCTTAGCAATAATTACCGGAGAATAGCAACTATAGTCCCTCACCACTTTTGCTCTTTAACTGAATGCTCCTGCTTAGTTATACAGCCAGGAAATCAGTGACTGAGTTCTAGTTCTGCTTTGTGTAGAATTTCACAAGAACTTATGCGATGTTACCAATCTGATACATTCTGGATTGAGGGTGGCTACTAGATGTGTACAAGGCATTTCCTTTGATCTCCCCTTTCCAAAAGACTTCGTCAGGGTTCCTGGAAAATCTCTAGCTCCAGTGACCATATTCAGTAAAGCATATGCCTCCAAAATAAAAAACCAGAACTTACAGATGTGCAACACCCACCACCATTTACAGTGTGTTGCATCTGAATTTGCCTGTCTACTTGCCACAGAAGTAACTGTGAAACCACCAATTCAACAATAACACTTTGCTGCAGAATTGAGTGTGGCGAGCAGATGTCCTGTGAGCAAGAAAACCTTTTTCTAAACAGAAATAACTTGAGTTAAATGGCAATGATGACATTAAATAATGTGAAGTGTGACTCAGGATCTGGTTAAAAAGTTCCTCCTCTTCTAAGGGCAGATGAGTCCCAAAGGTCTTGTTCTAGGATGGCAGAGTTCAGGTGATGTCTAGCCAAATAATTTCACTATGGCCTTTGCAACTGTATTTGCAGTTTTTTCATTTGATTTACTTATTTATTTTGAAAACCAGCAGCTCTTGGAAGTCATGAGGAATGAAACTGTTTCTTTTGAGTTTGTCCATTTTATCCTTTTTTCCCCCTAGGAAATTAAATGCACGCATCTACATTAATATAATGTTAAAAAACTGTGAAGGGAAGATATGCAAAAGTTAAAGTTGAATGTGCTCTCTTAACTCAACCCTTTTGTGTTCATCGTTATAGAGTCTCAATTATAGGACCATATTACATTCTCAAATAATTCCACATAATTGAGTTGTCCTACAACCTTAGATAGACATATATTCCACTTATAGTTTTATGTACTATTTTGTGTATACCAAAGAGAGTTCACGACAGTTATCTATATGAAAAGTATATAGTAAACTATACTTACACCACATACTACAACTTAAACTGATTTGTCTTTTTCTGACTTTTGAGTGGCTAACTGAAAAATCTTGATATTAAATTAATGTAGTTCTTTATACAGAGACACTGCACTATTCATATCTGTGGAAAAATTAAAAGAGCAACAATTCTGAACTTCTGAAATATTGTTTTGAAAATTCTTAGATTATTCTTATTTAGCTACCTACTGATAGTATTTTTTCTTACTAGTCACTGATTTTTTCCTTATATTTCTTTTTATTGATCTTTTATAAATCAATATATAAATTGCCATTAGGATGAAAACACCACCAAAGTAATGATAGCAGCATCATAGGTGATTTCCTGGTCTTTTCTAACACTCTGTACTTCAGAGTTATCATTTCCCCCGCAGCATGCCTTTCAGGTGGCTGACCCTTTAAATGTGGCAGAGCCAAGCAGTTACAATCTTTAAGTGGCCATTTTGCAACTGGCAGGTTTATCACGCTCAGCTACTAGGTAGCTGTTATGTTTTCTCTTTATTAATTATTATTATTTTAGTAAGAGGATGGCACATTCTTAGTCACTATAAAAGTACATAAATAAAACAATGGACCAGATACACCAAAAAAGGAAGTCAGTAGAACTATGCTGATTTTCACCAGCTGAGAATCTAGCCCAATTTTCCCCCTATAACTGTGAGAATATCTTCAAGCTTTCACTGTAATAAAGGCTAAAAATGTGGGAAATTTAAAACATTTGCCTCTACACATAGTGCAAAAGAATACCCTTTCTCACCTGTACCATACGGTGATCTTATAGCAAGTGTATCATCATTGACATCTCTTGTATTTCAAAGCTATCATAGGAATCTTTGGGGTTTTTTGCTTTGTTTTTGCTTATATCCAAAAACAAAAAAACCCCCAGCAGCTTTCCTTTCCAAACTATCAATTGTTCTTTTTCTGATCTTAATGCTTCAGACCAATTGATTAAAGTACCTTGGAAAAATGATAATTTAATCGTTATGGCCTGGCCTTAGATTGAATACAGAAATAGTATTTATTGTATGAATTCCTAGATTTGACTCTTCAAAGCTTTTAAAGTACTTGCCAAATCACCTTGGAAAAAAACCAACAAGAAAGAACTCTCTGACTCTCTAACTACAGCAGCAACGACTGACAGCTATGGGTCAAGAAGTTGAAGAACATCCGGGATCAATTATTGATGTCTGAATTTGATTTTAATCATCTTTGCATGTGAACATGGACTAATTTCTTTGTCCTCGATACAGATGTTTTAGTTGGCTGCCAAACTAGACTGTTTTGTTTGATTTAAAATCAAGGTCACAACAAGTTGTTACAAAAGGGTTGTGAGACATTTGTGCAAATAATAGATCCAAAATCCTATTCCTTTATAGAATCCTGTTCCTATTATATTTCATCCTATTCCTATTTCCTGGGAAAGGTGGATAATTCGCATCTGGAAAAAAAGTTGGTGTAAAAAGAATTTACAGATGTTTGACAATGTGTGTTGTGAAAAATCTACCTGCTTCTTATTTCTCATAATGGAATTCAGACAATTTAAATGTATACACTTAGGCCTCTGCTGACTGGTGTGTGGGCTTTGGAAAGGAAAAAGTAGAATCTGAGCGACACACACAAAAATATGTTTCAGAGTAGCAGCCGTGTTAGTCTGAATCCGCAAAAAGAACAGGAGTACTTGTGGCACCTTAGAGACTAACAAATTTATTAGAGCATAAGCTTTTGTGGATGCATGCATCCGATGAAGTAGGCTGTAGCCCACGAAAGCTTATGCTCTAATAAATTTGTTAGTCTCTAAGGTGCCACAAGTACACAAAAATATGTAAGTCTCAACTCCCAGATCCTAAAACTATTTACAAGACGTTCCCCAACTTCTTAATCACTGGTATTTCTTACAAATGGACATTAAGGAAGATTCGGCTAAGCTCCATATTGGGAAACTCTGAGGTATATTTTCCCTCTACATCCACATAAATTGATAATTTCTAAGAACATGGATTGGATACGTGCTCAGTAGGAAGTAGAATGTAAAGTTTTATGTACATTGCTCATTAATGAGAAAATTCTCTTCTGCGGTCAGCACCCTCAATCTCTATTGCCTATTTCACACTCTGAGGAGAACGTCCACAGCCATGAAGGGATGTTCTGTGCACAACACTAGTGCAGAAAACTCTGCAGTGTGAATTGGATAGGAAAAGTTGCCCTTTGTCGGGAAACTGAAATCAGCTATCATGTAGATATTATGAAAATTATTTCAGATATCAAACCAGCCTGCTAACACTTTGTCACATATTCATGCAGAAAATGAAGCAAGCAAAAAGAGTTAAAGCTACTAGTCCTAATAAGCTTAGTGAGTAATCATGAAATGTATTTTAAAAGCACAAATACCATTAAATAACAGTATGGGTTGGTTGCAAAGGGTCATATACCTAGATATTTGTGAAATGGGAACTTACAGTTAAGCTTACCAATGCATATTTAGGCACCTAAACAATAAGTGGCCTGGTTTGAAATCTAATGAAAGTGACTTCCTTGGTCTACTTTAAAAGTCTTTGATGCTAAGAAAAGAATCCGTGGTATTGCACAATCTTGCTAGCAGCTTGTTCGTTTAAAAAAAATAATAATCAAAGTTTCCATTAGGATAGGGGACAGAATATTAGGAATGCACTGTTGGACTCAATTCTCAGCAGGTTGCCAAAACTGTCTTGCGCACCATACTGGTCTGTGTAATTATTTCATCAAAAACTTTTATATACAGTATATCAGCATGTGACATACCAGGGTACAGTCCAGACTAATAAGCAGCTGTGCACTCTTGCCCTGCAACCTTGGGTGCCTTACAATGCTTTGCTGAAGTAGCTCTGAACTGGTTGCTCACAAACAGCCTTCCAGCATGCAAGCCATACCCTGAGTGTTTGGGTATAACTGCAGCCTGCCAGCCACATTTGGATTACACTCTGACCCTCACTAGCCTTGGTTATACAGCAGGGTGACCCCAACACACCTCCAGTCTTAGATTTTCTCCCCAAAATATGTCTGTACTGCCCAGCACTCTCCTGGACAGTACAAATTATATAAAGTCCATTATTTCTTTAATAGAAATAATATGCGCACAACTTGTTACCCCAAATGGAGTTTCCCAGACACTTCAATTTAAACACACTGGATTAGATAAAACAAGTTTACCAAGTACAAAGAGAGAGATTTTAAGTGAGTACAAGTAATGAGGCATAAAAGTCAGACATGGTTACAAGAAAAATAAAGATAAAATGCAACTGGTGCCTAACAACTATTTTAAAGTCAAAACAAAGTTCTCACCATATGCTCTCAGCAGTCTTGCTGACCAAACTTTTTAGGTTAGGCCCCCTTCTCCCAGAGACCAACAAAGGCTTCCTTTGTTGCTTCAGGTGCAGTTAATGTGTTGGCACAGAGAGACAGAGGGTGCCTTGGGGTGTTTGTCCCTCCTTTTTATAGTTTCAGTCCGCCTCTTGAAAAAATGTCCAGGAGACAAAATGTCTATGTGGAGGGATGTCCCTGCTACTTTGTCCTCACCTATTTGAGCTTGCTTTGTTTCCCTTTCTGTTTGACAATTCTGTTTACCGCTTAAATGCAAATTGAGCAGAGCACACATTCCTTTGTTTTTAGACAGACCTGCTTGCCAACCTCAGTTTGGAACATACAGTAGAATCTTATAACTTCACATACAAAGTTGCCATACATTTTGTCAGAATGATACTGATCAGCAAATTATGAGTTTTCAAATGATACTTTACAAGGCATAGTTTGTACAAAGTTTATTACAGTGGTGTTTAGGGTGGGAATACTGGGGTACATTCTGTCACAAAGTACTTTGGATATTTCTCTTTAGTTACTGGCAAACTTGTGAGAGTCATTTTGTTGGCTTTCCTATGCAGATTTGAAGGTAGAGTATTTTCTTTCCATGTCTTTGTCTTCTATTTAGCAGTCTAGTTCCCTACTGAATTATAGCATAAAATATGAATGTCATGTATTTCTGAAAAATGAAACAATTGAATCGAATTTAATATGAAAAATAATCCCAACGATGTGTATTTTGCAACTGCTACATAAATTTTATTCTAGCAGTTCTGAGGGGGGGAAATCCATAGAAATCGAAATGTTCTTTGTTCCTTTTGGTTTACAAGATGAACAAGAGAGAAAAGTTCAAACAGCAGCTGCTAAGCAATTCTACTTCCTTTGCACGTATATTTCTGCAAAATCACAAATCATTTCTTTTGGAGGGATTTATACTGCCACTGAGTGTCTTTATTGAAGCCGCATTATGCAGTATCTTGCCTTTCTTTGGCAGACTTGCAGTACCCAGGCCATCGAACTGACATTAGATCAAAACCATGTAACTGCCTCCTAGAAAATTGTTTCTCCAATGGATAAAATCTCTTGTTCTGCAAAAAGCATCAAGTAATCAATTTATTTTTCCATTTTTGGAGAGCACCGGGCTGCTCCTATTGAAGTCAGTGCCCAAATTACCTTTGACTTCAGAAGAAGCAGAGATGGGCCCTAGATTTTACTAGGAATCATATATCATTTTTCAGAGTGTGTGGGGAGGAGCCCAAAAACATCTCCATATTTATCGGTTCAATTTCTTTATTGTTCCTGACTGTTAAATAAATCTAAGCAGAACACATTCCACTGAGCTTGAAGCTTTTCAATCTGGTGTGCCCAAAGGATCAAGAATGAAATCCTGGCCCCAATGAAGTCAATTGCAAAACTCTCATTGACTTCAATGGGGCCAGGCTTTCACTCCAGGGTGTCGGGTTCAGTTATTGTTAAGATCTGTTGCAGACAATTTCTAGGGTGCTGTATGTATCCTTATGCAGCCAGTGCTGTTAAATGCCTAACTCACTCTCTAGGGGAATTTGGGGGATGGATGAAATATAACTGGCTAAAGCTCAATCTGAATAAGACAGAGGTGATGGTGGAAATTGTAGGAAGCAACCAAAAAATACAATGAAGTGTGATCTCTCCCTTTGACCGAAACTGTGACTGTCATTTGTAGCGTAAGTGTGCAAGCTGTTGGTGATTAGTTGTTAGTTGATTACATTGCAGCAGAGCACAGGAATATTTTTTTCCAATCTGTAACTGGTCAGGAGATTTTGTCTCTCTCTCAGATGCGGCTTTTGCTGCCCCGATCCTCTTACCTCAAGATAGGATGACAATGTTCTTTACATGGGGCGCTACCCCCTAAACCGCTCTGAAAACTTAAGCTGGCAGCAGCATGCTTATTAAGCAAAATATGTTACCAGTGCTCTGTGATCCGCATTGGCTACTCACTGATTTCTGGGTGGGGTTTGAGCTGTTGATTTTGACTTATAAAGCTCTAAATGGCTTGGAACCTGCCAACTTGAAAGACCTTCTCTCTCCATGTCATATGGCCTCGAGTCTCATCAGCAGAGGCCCTGCAACACAGATCACCCCATTTTAAAAGGAAAGGGACAGCTGGCAGAGGTTTTGCTGTAAGGTTCCCTTTCTTTTATAATGCTCTGCCACCACCCCAGCCCCCCCAATCATGGGTGAGAAGTAGCTTGAATTTGCTGACTTTCTGAGCATTCTGCAAGGTCTGTCTGTTTGAACAGGCATTAGCAGAGGGCTGAGGCAATGGAGGGTGGGAAAGCATAATGGGAATACACATGACTGGTGATCAGATGTTGTTTGGAGGGTGAGAGGAAGGAACTCTGCAGTTTTGATTGATGTTATTACTTTGTATCTCCTGTGTACTTCTGAGTATAAATGTATATAAAGGTATAGAGACATGGATGGGTGCCCGCTGGTGTGAAGTTTGCCTAAGACTGAAATCAATAAATAATAAAATTATAGGAAACTGGGCTAGCCAGATGTGGAATATTTGAAATGGATTCAGCCACTATACAAGCAGTGACCAAAAGAACTTGAGATGGCTGTAAATTGCTGAAGGTCTGTATGACCTTTCTGGAAAGCTACTGTAACACCTCTTTTATTTCTTTAAGATTGTTATTTTCTACCAGACAATACTGATGCCATTTAAAGTCATGCTTAACCACTAACATTTATAGTAGGAAAGTGACAAATACACTCATTTGGATTCAAAGGACACTAGGTTCTAGCTGTTGTTTCTGGCTGAACAGTCAGTAGAGATGGGCTGTAGCCCACGAAAGCTTATGCTCTAATAAATGTTAGTCTCTAAGGTGCCACAAGTACTCCTGTTCTTTTTGCGGATACAGACTAACACGGCTGCTACTCTGAAACCAGTCAGTAGAGATGTGGCTCAACAGTGATAACATAATTTTACTTTGCCAAACACTAACTCATGATTATGAAGCATATGAAACAAATAGGTACACTAAAGCATACGATGCAGCTTAACTGTCAAGGTTCTTCCCTGGTGCCTTGGAGGCTGGCACAAGGCATCTTGTTTTTCCATTAGAGACTCCATAAAACAGATGGAATCCTATTAGTCTCCTTATTTTCCTGTAATAAAAATGCAGATTTTAAGCTTTTCTTCATGCTGAATGGCATTCGGTCCTATGTAGAGGGACATTACAAGGCCTATGCAATACTTCAGTTCTATTTTGAGGGGCTAAGTACAACTTACGTGCTACATAACCTTTGCACTGACCATCTGCAGAGGTGTAAATCTCACTTTATGGGAGTATCGCTAATGACCGCTATTTCCCCAGGAACAGTGGCCTACACAGCGAGTGTGAGGATCCATAGTTTTTCAACTGCTGATTGAACCAGCAGAATCTGGCCACAAGAGAGAGCATGAGAAGCCGAATGCACCAAACCATGTCTGAATCAAGATTGGGTAGATTTTTGAAGCACTGCTGAGCAGGCCTTGCAAGTTAGGGTGCATCTGAAGAACTCCTTTCCTCCTAAAGATTGCAAAGGGGGTGGGGCAAAAGACATACATGAAGATGGTAGAAATAATTCATTGAAGAAAACCTTGGGGGCTCAGGAACCACTTGTGTGTGCTGGGACCTCCTCCAAACTACCTAGAAAACTGGGAAGAAGATGCCAAGGGAACCACTATAACGGCAAACACGTGCACAACTGGACTTTTGGGGGAGAGTTCAAAGAAAAAAAATCTCCTAAAGACTGCAGGGTCAATCCTGAGCTGGCACAGAGTGATGATTGCAAAGAAGGGGCATAAATTATAGCGCATATTGCACTGAATCCTGAAATCTCTCTCTCTTTTTTTTTTAAGGACTATGTTATCAAACTGTGCTATAGACAATATGGTAGTATGACAGTATGCATAGTCTGACCAGCATTGTTCTCAGAAAAAAACACCTGTCCATAATGCTCAAGGAAATCATGTTAGCAACTATGGTTTCCATTGATTAAACAAGGTGGTTTCCAGCACAACTTCAGCCAGAATATGGATGGTCCAGAGTTATAGCAGCTGGTAGTTTACAATTTGAGAAGAGAGCAGCAGCAAGGATGATTCAGTGGTTAGGGCTCTACCTGGGACTTAAGAGACCTGGGTTTAATTCACTGCTCTACCATAGATTTCCTGTGTCACTTTAGACAAGTCAATTAGTCATTCTGTTCATACATAATAGATAAATACAGCAAAGACAGTGAGATACTCAGATACTCTGGTAATGAGAATAATACAAGGACAGAAGAGTCCTGCAGTATCAGTAGGTTGCTCTCTCCTTTCTGAAACAAAATATCACTTTTCAACACCTAGTAAAACTTTCTCTTTATCAAGTCTTCATATTGCTTGAGTTATACCAATACTTTGGCTTGCTAAAGGAGAACCTAATATGATACTGTGGTTCAGAATACATCACGAAATCCCAGATATGGAATTCATCACCGTTAAATTATGACCCTCTCAAGAAATACTTAGAGAAATGTGGGAACTGATTAGGCCATTGTTTAATGAAGCAAATCAAAGATGATGAGTTCTATAAGCAATATTGAGCATCATGTCAGCAATAATTAGATTCAGATGAGATTGTCTTCTTTAATGTCTCTTGACTATTCTCAGATGAGCTGGAACACATGATGAAAGTGTAATTATACTCTTTGATATTTTGGTGGATGTCTCAACGCTTCCTGGAAGTTGTCCAACAGGTTGTTTGGCCAAGTGATTTATGGACTAGTCATTTGCCTATACAAAGTGAAAAGAGAAAAGAGGAAAGGATTGAGTTAATTATTCAAGGGATAAGATGATCCCCTACAAGTAATAAACTGTATCTTTGTCATTTGAAATTGTTCCTGCTAGCTATGGGAAAAGATTATCTGACTGAAATAACAAATGTTTACTGTCCACATGTATTGTAACGGTGTTATTTGCACATTTTCTGTGTTCTAAAAAGAGACAAGAAAGAATACATTAGTTTAAAAATGCTTAAAATATTTAAACCCACTGAAATGAAAATATTTAGTAAGACCACAATCCGATGGCTTGATTTTGATCACACTTATAGTCGTGTCATTCTGTTGACTTAACTGTTGTTACTCTGAAATTACAGTGTGTACATAAGATGAGAATCAGGCCCCAAGTCTCTTTGCAATACTGGCATGGAAAAGTTCAGCTTGAATGGTTAAAGTTATAAGTAACTGAAAACTGGGTCTTACAATGGAAAGTGTTAGGTAACCCTAACTATATGGAGCACTACTATCTCCAACTTTAATAAAAATATAAACATGGTATAAATTAGGACAGGTTAACAGGGGTCATGGGTGGAGAGAAGACGGGGCTGTAGGGGCAGGGAAAGAAAGGAACATGCATCCCCCAGAGTAATATCAAGATGCTGGAAGTAGTGCCACAGAGAGTCTCCAGTCAGAAGGCAACTGAGAGGCGAGACCTAGAAGGAAGCTCATAGCCTGAAATAGCATAAACGTGGCTGGGAGAAATACCAGAGAAAACCCCAAATCTGTAACAGCATGAACTGGCTGGGGAGTGGGGACAGGACCAAACCTTTGGTTAGGCACAATATAAAATAGCTAGACAGAGGGCTGGAGAATACCCCAAGGCAAGAATAAAAAGTAAGACAACTGGGAAGTAAAGGACAGTGATCTTACCCTACTCATATACAAGTCAAAACATCAAGTGACTCCTTCCCCAGAGCTGCTTCAGTCCTACCTTCCTCATGTCTCAGTGAGCAACTGGGGAACGGCTCTCTCAGCACAGAGCAGATCTAAAGTTTTGACAGATCCTGGGTACAAATAGGCTTTGAGTCCATGAGGCTTCATGGAGAAAGAGAAGAGAAGGGTAAGCATACTCAGAACTCACTCTCCAGCTCCGGGCGGCAGCCTCTCTCACCTAGGTTCCCGTGCCATTGAAGCTGCAGCCTGACAGAAGCAGCACATCTACAGGGTCAGTGAACATTGCTTGATGGAATTCTGTTTGGCTACAGTAATAAAGAATTGATAGCTATGTTTTAAACCATTCAAGAAAGTATTGCAGACAAATATGAAAGGCACATACCTCCAGTCTCATTCCCAGTTGTACTGTCTATATGTATTTCCACACCCTGCTCCCTATGATTGTTTTCTTATGTTTGTGTCATTTTATGTAAATCAGATTAAATCACAAACTAGTACAAGTGTTTTTGAAAAAAAAAAAAAATCAGAGGACAATTGCTTTGGGCCAGCCTGGTGGAGCACTGGTACTATTGGTGGATACTGGGACAGGCAGGTCCAGACCTGCCAAAAGCTAGAGGCCACCCCGCTCAGCTGAGGGGGAGGAGCCATTGGATCCAGGTTGCAGCTGAATAGAGTGGACGACCAATAAAAAAATAGGGACAGGAATGAACGTTAAAGGTTTAAAATCAGGTTGAACTCCCAACAGCACCCACTGCGCCTCAAAGATGTCTAAGGAGTCAATGCACAAGGCCAAAGGAACTCTGTCTGGAGGCATGATTGGATAAGGGGCTGGAAACAGTCCCGATAGTCACAGAGCACCTCCTCCATCCAGCTTTCTCCTCCGGATATGATGGACAGCCATCTTGACCAGTGCCAGGCACCAGGCAGAGGCTGAGGGTGAGGTCTCACGACTTTGGGGGGCCACGGATGGGGTGTGCATAAATGAGCAAGTGTGGGGAGAAGTGCAGCCAGAACCTCAGTAAGAGATTCTGGAGGAGACAGAAGGGGAGCTGCAACCTGATGAACCTTACGTAGATGTGCACCAGTGTCTCCCTCTTGCTGCAGAAAAGAGAGGTGTCAGGGGAGTTTGTGAACCATGCCAGGTACATGTCTGCTTATAGCTCCATGGAGGAGCCACCAACTAACATCCCCCATGGGCTGTGGAACCAGAGTGGAGTACACACTGGCCCACTGGAGTTCCTGGCCCTTCTCAGGTGGCAGCAGGTCCCGCTACTTGGGGTCAAGGTGGGATACAAAGGCGAGGAAGTGGATGGTATGAAGCACAGGCATGTACAGATGTTGTCTGAGTGCAATTGGAGGTAGACCAGCTAGATATCATGCAGCCAGCTCAGGTGGTGAGTCAGGGGGCAGCCAAGGAGGCTCACAGGGGCCTGGGCCACGATGACAAGTTCTGGAGGGCCAGGGGTGGGGGGGGAGTGGGGGAAGTGGGGCATATCTTCCCATAGGACCCTCTCAAGAAAAGCCAGAGAAGCAGAAGGCAAGGCTGCCTTCACCTCTTGGAGCACACAACAGGGGACATGCAGAGTGGGCAGCCCCATGCACTTGTTGAGCACTGCAGGGTCCACCCAGTCCTTCCAATTGTAGTCCAGGAGGTCTCCAATTCTGGTGGCACCAACCAGGACCATTCTCCAGTGAACCTGGGGGGACTCCACCATCTGCACACCAAGGTGTGGGTTGTATAAC
Organism: Emys orbicularis; assembly: GCF_028017835.1. Taxonomy (NCBI): domain Eukaryota; kingdom Metazoa; phylum Chordata; order Testudines; family Emydidae; genus Emys; species Emys orbicularis. The sequence goes on along the minus strand of NC_088687.1, from coordinate 32,802,494 downwards.
AGGGCTTCTGCACCGTAGATGTTCTAGAATGTGTGCTGGGACTCTATGGTTAGCCTGTTGACGCCTGGAAATTTGTTGGTAGGCATGAGATAGAAGACTTCCGAGAACTCGACCAGAGTGAGAGGTTGCTCTAACTGGTCCCGGTCACCCGCAGCGACCATAGAGAGTTCCTCCAATAGGCATCAGCTTTGGTCAGATCTGGGGAAGAAGAGGCTGCCATAGAAAGCCCTGAACCTTCCCCACATCTCCATTGGATCCCTATGAAGAATGCCTGGTGGAGTAGTGGTGACACACTAGCTTGTGTTATTGGAAGCAAGGGTTAAAATTTTTGATACTCTGTTCTTAGTACCTGGGCAGGGAGCATTATGAAAGCAGCTTGCTCAAACAGATGTGGGTGAAGTGCTTTGTGTTGCTCATGCTCCTCTAGCCGATTAAGGCCTGAGCAACACTCCTGCAATGAACTCCACTGGGCATACTTTTCTCCTCCTCTTCCAAAGCCTTATTTACTTCACTGAGGCTCTGCAAAGTCATTGGGATTTGCCCAAATAGACCTCACTGCACAATCAGGATGTAAAAAAGTCAGTTTGACCAATCTGAAGGGAGCTACATCCAGACTTTCTTCAAATACAAGCTTAATGGCTGCTCCACAGAGTCTCCAGAGTAGGTGCAGGAGTTAAGTGGATGGGAGAATGAATTTTTATGAGGTACATTGAAGGTACCTGCCAAACCTGGGTGTAAAGAATGGGTTTCCTTATTATTTACAATCACTAATATAGGTGACAGACATTTTACAATAGTACAAAAAGAAATACCTCACATTTCTAATACTTTTTAGTACAAGGCTCTCAGAGTAGTTCACCATAATTAATCAGACTTAATTCATTAATACACCTCTACCTCGATATAACGCTGTCCTCGGGAGCCAAAAAAATCTTACCGTGTTATAGGTGAAACCGCATTATATTGAACTTGCTTTGATCCACCAGAGTGCGCAGCCCCGCCCCCCCGGAGCACTGCTTTACCATGTTATATCCAAATTCATGTTATATCGGGTCGTGTTATGTTGAGGTAGCGGTGTACTTACCTACTTTGTGTAGAGGAGTTCTCCATGGAACCTGCCACCCAATTTCAGTGGCCTAATAGGTCTTTACATCTCTTCTTTCCAGAAATCCATAATATTGACATGTGACCACTATCCAATATCTCAGGAACCTGCACCCGCCCTGTATGAGACCACTACACTGTAGCTTTGAACTCATGACTATGCTGACATCATTACACAAGTGGCAAGAAAGACATCTATGAAGAACTTGTATTTGTTGAGGACATTCTTGAAAGTGATTAGTCATGAAATAAAAGTTTTATTAAAAGACATATGAGCCTTAGATGTGTGGGGGCAGGGAGAGGTGTGGTTTTGAGGGCAGCAGCACTAAAGGCGTTAGTGCCAATATAGGCCCTGATCCAAGTACCTTAAGCAAGGTACTTAAGCACGTGCCTAACTTTAAGCATTTAAGTAATTCAATTGAAGCCAGTGAGGCATGTGCTTAAGTACCTTGCTGGATCAGAACCATATAGTGCAGTTTTCTGCTCTCAGTTACAACAATTTACATATGGAGTAACTCCATTGATATCAGTGGAATTATTATGGGTTCAAACAGTTGTTATTGAGCGCAGCAACTAGCCCCTAATGTTTGCAGATTATGGGCTAAATCCCTTCATGGATATAAGCACCTAACTGCCAATGTTGGCATCTAAGTCCAAAATGTAGATCCTCAAAACCCCGGTTCAGCTGCCACCTAACCCTGTAGGTGCCTACGTTTCTGCTGATAAAGTCCCCTAGGTGCCTAAAAATCTGCTAGTGGGCATGTGTGCTGTAGACTCTAGTTATTTGCTAGCATAGGCAAAAGTTAAGAAAGTAAAGCAATGACTACAGACCTGCAGATCTGAGACCTGTAAGACAATAGCTAAGCTAAACAAGTCATAAGACCTCAGTATAAGCAGCTAATGAAGAATAAGCCTAGATCATATGATATCACAAGATACAATCCTGTAAGGACTAAACTGTTGACAGGTAACCCCAAGATGCTAGTTTATACCAGTTTAGAATATTTGAAGTTAGGAACATCAGCAGATGTCTGACCACAAAAATGCTATGGCAACTAATTGATGTCCATGCTAAAGAACCTCAGGTAAAAGGCTTATAGGAGAAAAGCACCACATTAGTAGAGAGAGTAAATACAAATAACCCCCTACTGAATATGCATTAGGCATAGTAGTGTCAGCATAACACATTATAGAAGTTGTATCAGAGTCTGCATGTCTTGAGAGAGCTAACGCTTGGGAGAAGCCAGGATGACAACCAAGGGATGGTGATAAAGACAATGATGATGATGAAGATAATCATTGTGTGCTGAAGACTAAAACTTCAGGTTATTATGCATGGAGTGGTGTGAGTACGTGGATGCTCAGGTGCCAATTGTGTGTTCTCTATCTACCTTGCTATGTTGAAGTGTTTATAAAAATTTGCTAAAGGTGTTAATAAAACTATTACAAATACAGAAGGTTTTTCCTAAGTGTGAGTGTTGCAACCATGCATGTCAGGGTTCCCAGCTGAACAGTGATTTTAATAATACTGGGCCTGATCTTAAGAGAGGAATCTACCAAGCCTCAGAGTTTTAACTGGGAATTCTTCAGTAATCAATATAATTAATATACAATCAATAGAGCAGGCAATAGCACAGCCACGTAAGTCCTGATACCTGGGCAGCTAGCTCATGCCTAAGCCACAGTGGGCTCCTCTGACTAGGCTTTGTCCCACATATCTTGCCTGCTGGGCCCAATCCACTAGGTGTGCTTTAATGCTTTACAATCACTGGGCCAGTGATGAAGGACGAGAATGACTCTACAGACTAGCGTTAGGGCACTCTCCTGGCATGTAGGTGAGTTGAGTTGTCCTTGTTCTTGTCCCAGTGATTATTTATATAAAGTGGAACAGTTTCAACAGGAGAAACTGGAAGAGCCTCAGCCTAGATTATCCCAGAGACTAATGATTAGGGCACTCCCCAGAGAGGTAGAAGAACTGTGTTCAAATCCTTGCTCCACAGCAAGCAGAGGGAGGATATGAACCTGTGGTCTCCCCCAGCCCGTGAGTGCTGTAACCACATGGATAATAGGTATAAAGCAGCCTCTGCAGGTGCTGTGGTTTTTTTTTTGTTTTTGTTTTTTGTTTTTGGAGAAAGGGCTCCAGTGCCTAATTCCAGGCAAGGGTTCATGGCTGTGACTCCTGAGCGGCAGGAGGCTCCTCCCTCCAGCTGGATTTAGATGCCTAAGTCCCTTTGAGGGGCAGAGCATAGGCCACACCTGTCTCTTCAGCATTTCCTATTGGCTTCCCGTTCAGCTTGCTTGCTTTTGTGGCTCCATTTCTTTAGTGCCCAATTCTCTCCATGCATGTATAGGGAGCCAGGCACCTAACTTGGGGCTGTGGATTCCACAAGGCAGCTGGGCATTAAATGTTAGGTGTTGAAACACTAATTCTAAGTCTCCATTGTGGATCTAGCTCTAGGTTAAATTCTGGAGGCACTTCAGAAAGATCTTTTGTATTGGGATATTTGACACAATTTGTCTCTGTCAGTTTAAGCAAAACAACTGGATGACCTCGCAGGGGCAGGGAGCACTATCCATTTCTTAGGTTTCATTTGAAGTTGGCCGTTTGCAGTTTCAGGACTACATGCCATGGCTCTGTGGTCAATGGCAATGATTGTTTCCATTACAAAAATCATGAAATTATCCAGGTACCTTTGTTACGAGGGTAGGTCCAGGGTGGGTCTGCTAACACTCGCTACATTAATCTCTTCAAGGTTTCTGGTGCATTTCAAAAGCGAAATGACACTACTTTCACTAGAGAGTAGGCTTGTTACTTCTAGTAATTGCAGTTTTTTCTTTGCCGCTGGGAAATTTACACAAAAATTATATTTCACGTGGATTTAAGCTCTAGTACACTGGAAAGTCTTTCGGTATCACTCAGCACATGAAACCCAACCATCTGTTATGCAACTGCAGCTTCAGTCTAATGAATTGTCTGTGGATTCAAACCATCCCCAGTTAATTAAAATTACCACTTTTAGCTAAAAAATCCACTTTTTTTTTTTTTTTTCCCTTCTGACTATCCTATTTCAAATAAGTTTCAGCTACAATATTTTGGAAAATCTTCTGGCTACATTAAGCACCCGTCTTTGAAATAAATTATCTGGGATTCACTGTCTCCAGTAAATTCAAATTACCCACTTATCTTAAACAGATCTTAAATTAAAATCCTCTTTTTCTGAGTGGGTGGTGGTAAATGAAATACAAAAGCATCCAGGTGAGGTATTGAGTATAGTTGGACAATTTACGATTCAGTTGTCAGTATACCCAGATAGACTTAGAAAACATGTCACTGTTGTGGTATCAAAGCCATTTATTTGTTCCATTCAGAAGAAAATGTAAAAAAACCCCTGTTTTCCAGCATTGCCTTGTGATCAATGTTTTTTTAACGTTTTGATTAATCACTGTTTCTGGTAAACATCTTTGCTATTAAAAAAAGTAGCCAAACTGCTACTTTTTTTTCTTTAGGAGTCTGAATGAGGCCTGATCTACAAGGCCTGGGTTTTAAAACAGATCATGGACGACAATGCAAGTACACAATTGGGTATCTAATAGTTACAATGGTTGCATGTACAGTATCAGGTTAGCATATAACTATCCATTCACATGCCCAAGTATCAATTTGTTTGCTCACTCAGAATAGCTGACAATGCAAACTAGGAGCGTAACTTAACTGTGAACATGCAGTTTTAAAAATCAGGCTGTAACAGCTATAGGTGCCATATGTATGGAGTGACAACAGTCCAGCCCTTATTTAAAGAAAAAAATATGGTACAATAGACTTGGTCAAACTATTCGTCATTAATAATATTCATTAGGAATTTATCCATTTATGGGATTCGGGAACTAATCCTGATTTCCTTTGAATGTGCTTGTTTTTTGTTGGCCAATTCATTTAGACAAATAATTTAAAGAATACAGGTTTGTTGGTGAACTGTTCACCTGTTTGCTCTTTGTAATTTGTGCTTCCTCAAATGTTATTGTTTCAGCTCCTTGATAGGATCATTTAAATGTTTTCAGCAGGAGACAAGTAAATAACGTGTAACATACTCATGGGATAAATTTCTGGATAAATAAATATTTGTGATATTATTTATGCTGCTTAGAGATTCCTGAATATTTCTATGTATACCTGGAAGTTGTGCAAATGGTCATCAATACCAGCACCTCAGGCCACAAAATGATAGTGAACCAAGAGTAAGTGTTTACTACTTCACCAACAACATTCCACAGCAGTGGTCCAACCCTTCTCTACCTTACAATAGTGCTGTAGTATTATTTCTCTTGGAAGACCTGTTTAAAACACAAGCAACTAAAATCAGAGTAATTGCTGGTTTTAGTCATTGGTTGGCTTGATTAAGTGCCTTTCAAGGGACATTTATTCCTTCTGATAACTTTCATATTTTATGGATTATGAATTTCCCTCTGATGTTCTGCTATCCCACATATTCTGGCTATGTGCAGTCTAACTCATTCTAGCCACTGCTATGGTTTTTTAGATGAATTGGACATGTCTAGGATTTCTTCTGCCCACAGGTGGCCAACACATTGACAAGAAGAGTCCAGCCACATTGCTGTACTCAGTTAGGATCCCTTCAAAGCTGACTGATCAGTCTCTATAGATACACTCAACCTGTGTGCCTTCAAAGTGTTAATGTGTGCTAACCACAGTGCCATAGCTAAACGCTCACACCGTCACCCTCATTACAACATGCTGCTTCATGGGGCTAGCAGCAGCACTATGAGGATGGAGAGCCTCATCCAACCTGTAAAATCAAGGACCACAATTTTGTTTCTTTGCATCTGTTTCTTTTATTCTCCATGGACTGAATGACAATTTACCACCCAAAGAGATGAAGGGGGATAGCCCATGCCTCTTGTGTTTGGATACCAACAAAAAAATAAGATGGTCTGTGGTGAAGCATTTGTGGTTTAGGAAACTATACCGCCTATTTTATTTTTCCAGCATTGCGAACCAAAGAAATAAAATAAAAAATAATTATTTTCTATTTATTTTCTGTAACCAGCATCATTTTCGTTTACTCTCAAGCATTCTTTAAAAGTTTGTCGCCTCGTGTGGTCTGCTGCTACTCAGTCACCCTGCAAGGAGCAGGGAACTGCATTAGTTTAGAGCGGTATTATTACTGCTAGCAACCCCTCATTCTTGTGTAGATTCATCACAGCTGTCTTGTGGTACAACATCAGCCTTCATTCAAATACTGAAGTTGAAAGCATGCCCCTGAGCAGCCCATAGGCAATCAGCCCATCAAGATACTTCTGCTTTTGATTGTTGATCTATTGCCACAAAGGTAAAGACATAACTTTTGGCTTCTGTGGAACGGGTTGGTAGGAGGTTAAATCCCTTTCCAGTGAGAAATCTGATCATTTGTCCCCTGAATTCGGGCTTCAGTAATATCATTAGGGTAACTCTGACCATTTCTCTGCTAAACCACCTCTGCTGCTTAGCTCTGTCCAGACTGCAGTTATGGAGAATGAGGGAGTTATGTAATTAGTTTTTATAAATATCACACGCCCATGTTGTTTCCTAGGTGATATTCTCCTGCCTGACTGCATAAAGCTAAATCAAAGGAAGCTGTAAGAGAGAAGCTGACAGGAAATGAAACAACAGCAAAGATAAAGTGCTATGATACGGTATAGGAAGAGTCCATGAGGAAACAATGGGGAAACCATTAATTGGGGGGGAATACCCCCTGCCTGGCTCCAGCTAGTCTGGTGAAACATTCTTCCCAGACCAAAAATCCACGATCAAAGGGAATATTAAAGCCTTAAAGATGCTGGGCTAAAGAAGAAGGGGGGAGGGGGGAGAAAGGATTGTAAGAAGATTGAGGCTGACACCCAGACTGAGACACATAAGGACAGAAAGTGCTGCAAGCAGGACAGTCTGATCCTCCCATCCAGAGATGAGGGTTAGCTGAGCTGAGAGGAATTAACAAATACTGGCAAGGAAGGATTAATGTATAAGTAATAGAGAAATATGCATATAGGACTCTTTGTTGTCTTAACCCTCTGTGTGCTATGTACCTTTCGGTGAAATAATAAATAATGATTTGTTATGAAAAAACTGTTTTGAGTCACTAATCAGCCACTGTCTGAGGCTCCTGCAGGAAAAGGCTTACAGGTGCCAAACTCAGTAGGGTCTGTCACAATAACATTGCTGGGAACAGGGAGGCTGCAGCCCAGAGATCCAGTCTGGGACTGGTTGTACCACCAAGCGGTACAGGAAGCCAGGCCTGTCAACTGAGCAGGTGCACTTGAGAGGGACAAAAAGGGGGTTGGTGCAGTTTACCTGGTAAACATGAGGACAGGTGTGACCAGCACCATTGCAGCATGCTACCATGCCTGCAGCACACCATGCACCAACACACAAAATCATTTGCCATTGTGCACAAATGCTCCCACCACCATTGTGACTGCAGTTGCTGTGGGCAAAGCTAAGGAGCATATGGCCCACCACTGTGTCACTCTGTACTGCACCATGCCAGTGTAAACAGCAAGTGCTGATCAGCTGCAGTGGTGCAGTTAGTCCTCTGTGTGCAATCAACAATATTCCTGCCTAACCTTCAGTTTCATCTTGGAGCACTAGCTTGCTCACATGTGAAGTCATTCCCTTAGTGACTTCATGCATAATACTCAGCTGCCTTTGGCTATGACCGGTCACTCACAAAAAAAAAAAAAAAAAAAAAAAAAAAAGGTAATACCAGTTCTTGCCATTTCCCCTACAAGTCTATGTCATTCAGGGAAAGAAGGGATTGAAGGTAATATCCTTTATGTCGCTGAACATTATTATTTTTTTGTAACTAAGCAACCACACCATTCTACAAAAAAGGAGTTTTGATGCGCTTGTGCCTTTGGAACAATCTAATGCTGTGGAACAATCTCCCATGAGAACTAAAGGCTTTAAGTGTAAGGCACACTTCTTCAACCTGCCCCCTGTAATATAAAAACATGGCATTATGTGCATGTAAAAAAAATCCCCAAACCCTACTAAAACAAGAGTATACTGCAAACATTCTGTCCCTGGGGTGAGGACAAAAGAACAAACATGACAGATGTGAGTCATATTGATTAATGCACTAGTATATCTGATTACCTGCCACAAGGATGAGGATGGTATAAGAACTTATATAGAATAAGACAGAATTATACATTGATATGGTCCCATTGCAGTCAACAGGACTGCTTCCCTAAATAAAGGCAGCAGGGCTTGACCCTCAGAAACGAGGCAGTAGGAGAATCAAAGTAGCAGCAACAGCATGGCCACTAGTGATGGATAAAGCTCAATGTTTGGAGGTCATATTTGGAAGAGACCCCAAGGATTTAGATGCTAATATCTAAGCTTCCCATCCTCTTATTCCTCACCCCTCATCCTCAGCTGCCAAAAGGCTCACTTTTTCCCACCTCCACACCCTCTTCCATCTCCTTTCCCCAACATGCCTATGAGCTTCCTTCTCCTCAAAACTCTCTTTCTCCACTTTTGATTCTATTTTGGCCTTGCGGAATTTGGAATTGTGCAACTACATTCTTTTGTGCTATAAAGACCACAGCTTTTGTTTAGATTGTAAGGGCTCTGGGGTAGAGACTATTTTTTTGTTCCATTTGTACAGCACCTACCACAATGGGGTACTGGTCCATGACCGAGGTTTCAAAGGGCTCCAGTAGTACAAATAGCAAATAATTTATCAGAGTTTGTTTTGTCAGTGGTGCAGATTGTCTAACAGGCAAAAAGGGCGGTAAGTGCACTATTTTGAGCCTTTACATTAGGTATGGCTTGTAATAGGTGTTATCTGGCAAAGGAGCTTTAACAAAACTGAATCTGTGGAAGTCATCTGGCTGGTACTACAATTAGCCCAAGAGAAGCCACCATATTGGAACCATCATGGATAGAGCATGTGCCTAATGTCACAATGGTTTGTAATATCTGTGTGTTCTCTGAGGACGCTTACACTGACTTCTTCTATCATATCTAACCTCTGAATGATATCCTTTAATAAATCATCCTCACTACACAGCTACATAAAAATGCCTAGAACTGCAAAATCATTTGTCCTTGGCACATTTATCATATGCAAGTACAGCATAACGAGGTTATAGAAAACAGTGATGGGCCAGATTCACCAGCATTCTCCAGCTACTTTGCACCAAGTCGGTAATGCAAAACAACCATGCGCTCTTAGCTGGCTAGTTAAACCAGGTTTATAGCTAGTTTGTAGTCTCAGAATGTTGCAAAGCAGCCAGAGGATACTCAGTGAGTCTGACCCCAAAATCAGAAAAATGAACACAATAGCTTTTTACCTACCAAGATGTAAGCACATTATTTTCTGCTTTTCATCTAAAAGCTGATAGCATCATTAGCACCTAAAGCAGTGTAGGGAGGTTTAAAAAAAAATTTTTTTTTTTTTTTCACAAATGGTATCAGCTGTTGAAGAAGAAGCTGAGAAGACTGAATTCAGATCTTGGCAAGTAAAATAAAAAATGAACTGATTTTAAATTGTTTTGTTTTAATTATATATATATATATATATGCACAAGCTAAGACTTCACATATATTCTGGTATTGATTTGAGATTTTAATCAATTTGCCTAAAGCAGTTAATCAGTGAAGTAGAAATGTCTATAAATAATAGTTTTCATTACACAGTCTTAATCTTTTCACCTCTGAGCCACTATTATCTTGAATAATTTTTATTTTAAAACCCACTTGTCATCTTATATATTCCAATAAGCTGGAGCCAGCCCACTATCTTTCCCATTTTCTATCTTTCCGCTGGGTAGGAAAGATAGAAAATGTGGCAAAAGACCACCTTGGCTTAACCACGAGATCTTGCATGATCTAAAAAATAAAAAGGAGTCATACAAAAAATGGAAACTAGGACAGATTACAAAGGATGAATATAGGCAAACAACACAGGAATGCAGGGGCAAGATTAGAAAGGCAAAGGCACAAAATGAGCTCAAACTAGCTACGGGAATAAAGGGGAACAAGAAGACTTTTTATCAATACATTAGAAGCAAGAGGAAGACCAAAGACAGGGTAGGCCCACTGCTTAGTGAAGAGGGAGAAACAGTAACAGGAAACTTGGAAATGGCAGAGATGCTTAATGACTTCTTTGTTTTGGTCTTCACCGAGAAGTCTGAAGGAATGCCTAACATAGTGAATGCTAATGGGAAGGGGGTAGGTTTAGCAGATAAAATAAAAAAAGAACAAGTTAAAAATCACTTAGAAAAGTTAGATGCCTGCAAGTCACCAGGGCCTGATGAAATGCATCCTAGAATACTCAAGGAGCTAATAGAGGAGGTATCTGAGCCTCTAGCTATTATCTTTGGAAAATCATGGGAGACGGGAGAGATTCCAGAAGACTGGAAAAGGGCAAATATAGTGCCCATCTATAAAAAGGGAAATAAAAACAACCCAGGAAACTACAGACCAGTTAGTTTAACTTCTGTGCCAGGGAAGATAATGAAGCAAGTAATTAAGGAAATCATCTGCAAACACTTGGAAGGTGGTAAGGTGATAGGGAACAGCCAGCATGGATTTGTAAAGAACAAATCATGTCAAACCAATCTGATAGCTTTCTTTGATAGGATAACGAGTCTTGTGGATAAGGGAGAAGCTGTGGATGTGGTATACCTAGACTTTAGTAAGGCATTTGATACGGTCTCGCATGATATTCTTATCGACAAACTAGGCAAATACAATTTAGATGGGGCTACTATAAGGTGGGTGCATAACTGGCTGGATAACCGTACTCAGAGAGTTGTTATTAATGGTTCCCAATCCTGCTGGAAAGGCATAACGAGTGGGGTTCCGCAGGGGTCTGTTTTGGGACCGGCTCTGTTCAATATCTTCATTAACGACTTAGATATTGGCATAGAAAGTACGCTTATTAAGTTTGCGGATGATACCAAACTGGGAGGGATTGCAACTGCTTTGGAGGACAGGGTCATAATTCAAAATGATCTGGACAAATTGGAGAAATGGTCTGAGTTAAACAGGATGAAGTTTAACAAAGACAAATGCAAAGTGCTCCACTTAGGAAGAAAAAAATCAGTTTCACACATACAGAATGGGAAGAGACTGTCTAGGAAGGAGTACGGCAGAAAGGGATCTAGGGGTTATAGTGGACCACAAGCTAAATATGAGTCAACAGTGTGATGCTGTTGCAAAAAAAGCAAACATGATTCTGGGATGTATTAACAGGTGTGTTGTGAGCAAGACACGAGAAGTCATTCTTCCGCTCTACTCTGCTCTGGTTAGGCCTCAGCTGGAGTATTGTGTCCAGTTCTGGGCACCGCATTTCAAGAAAGATGTGGAGAAATTGGAAAGGGTCCAGAGAAGAGCAACAAGAATGATTAAAGGTCTTGAGAACATGACCTATGAAGGAAGGCTGAAAGAATTGGGTTTGTTTAGTTTGGAAAAGAGAAGACTGAGAGGGGACATGATAGCAGTTTTCAGGTATCTAAAAGGGTGTCATAAGGAGGAGGGAGAAAACTTGTTCACCTTAGCCTCTGAGGATAGAACAAGAAGCAATGGGCTTAAACTGCAGCAAGGGAGGTCTAGGTTGGACATTAGGAAAAAGTTCCTAACTGTCAGGGTGGTTAAACACTGGAATAAATTGCCTAGGGAGGTTGTGGAATCTCCATCTCTGGAGATATTTAAGAGTAGGTTAGATAAATGTCTGTCAGGGATGGTCTAGACAGTATTTGGTCCTGCCATGCGGGCAGGGGACTGGACTCTATGACCTCTCGAGATCCCTTCCAGTCCTAGAATCTATGAATCTAATAGTTTTGAAGATGTCAAAATGTCAATGACTTGAAAGACAATATCAGTGGGTAATATCGTCCTATCGTTCAACATGCAAGACTCTCATCAACTCCAGTGGAAGTTCCACCAATGGAACAATGGCAGTTTATTTTGGCGAGTCTCACGGTACCATAAATGTTTATGAGCAATGAAATTCAGATTCCAGTGAAAATCTGGGTTGCAAAAGCCTGCAAGACTAAGGGTATGTTTATGCTGCAAGTTGTACAGCAGCACAGCTCATACACAGGTTTTCTAGGCTTATACACAGATGAGTTTTTTTGTTTATTGGTTTTGGATATTTTTTTGAGAAAAGAAAACCAGAGCTGCTGTACATCACTGAACATATGGCTAAATGGTGGATATATGCTACTGGCCACCTTGATGCTGGCTGACCAGGTGCCAGCTCATGCAAGGCCCTGGGGACTCACTGTGTGTTAGTACTGTTAAAGTAGATATTTGACTTATAAGACCATGTTTAGACTTAACAAAATCCGTATAGGATGCTGCATGCATTAATCTTACTTATAACATGGGATACCAATATCATAAAGGTAATATTTTAAGTGTTTGCTCTGTAACTATAAGAGTGTTTCCTAAAACTGTAAAACCCCACAGTCAGAAGAGAAGCATTACCAAGTGTGAAATACTAGTTTATCACAAGAGGTGTGTCATCTCCTCCCCAACAAGAGGAAGGCCTATAGACATCAGACAAGCCTTTGAAGAACATCAATGGACAAAAGACTTTGTTGATTGCTCTCCCCAAACCCATGAACTGGAGAGGTGCACAAACAAATTCTTGTCCCATGAGCTTGTGCTCTGGGGGAAGAGGATAAAAATTCCTGTCAAGAAAAATCATCACTATGCTGCTTGGAATATGGAAAGAGCAAGACTGTATTTCTAAGCATAAGCAAGGGATTCCCCAGGCTGCTTAGCTTAGGTTAGTCCTTAAGGACAGACATAGCTTGCATATTATAGCAGCTACTTTTAGTCTTAGGTTCCAAAAGGTCTCTCATTTGTGTATGTTTACATGCATTAACCTTGTAAATAACTCATCTCTTTTACTTAGTATTATAGGATTGGCTAGAAGTATTTTCTCTGGTTTGAGATCTGAAGTACAATTGACCTGGGGTAAGTAACTGGTCCTTTGGGACTGGGAGTAATCTGAATATTGTGATTTTTGGTGCAAGGGGCCATCTATTACAAAGGCAGGCTTGCCTGGGTGGCAAAATAGACTGGAGTGCCCAAGGGGACTGTCTCTGATTCCATGTTAAGGCTGTCATCATGCTTTAGGAGTTCACCTGTTACTTGGTTGGTGAAATCTAATTACAGAACAGACAACCAGTTTGGGGTTTGCACCCTGTTCCTTGACAGTCTGCGGTGAGGTTGGCATTCTAGCTCATGAATTACTCTAAGCAGCTTGATAGCCGCATAGTGAAGATGTGGAGGAGGAGCTATGCTGCAGCAGGAGAACTCATACAGCATTCCTCTAAGCTGGAGCTCCAACACCCTTTTGCATAGTGAGGTGTACATTCCCTGTCACACCAGTCCACCTGTCCTTGGCCAGGACAAAGGCAATGGCAGTGCTAAGACTAGCAGAGTGCTTGTGTTAGACACATTCCGAAAGTGGCATAAAGGTCTGAAGGAGGTGAGCGAGAGCCTTGTTCTATACTCTTCCCTACTTGTGCAGCACCAGGCACAATCTGGCCTAAAGGAAACAAACAAAATAAGAGGGGTTAAAAAATGGGTGCTCATTTCCTTCCTCTACTTTTCAAAAGGTATTCATGGTAATTATTTATTTGTTACCAACAGAATTCTCAGGACTGTGCAAGAAATAAAGGAATTTATGGTCTAAGGCCCTGATGCTGCAAACACCTTATGTAACTTTCTTCCCTGAGTATTCCCACTGATTTCAAATCACACACTAGCTCAAGTGTTTGCAGGCTCTGGCTCCAGGTGTACAACAAAGATGGCTATACAAATGGATGAGAGATTCAGAACATTGTGCTACTAAAAGCCCCAGCGCTGCATTGAAGTAAATATGATTCCACAAGGGTGCAGAGATATTCCACAAAATTGCAAAAGAGAATTCACAGATTCTGATGCAGGATCAGGACCTAGAACTGGGCAAATTACAGCAGAAAAAGTATATAAATATTAACTGAAGTGTATTAGTGAGTTTTCTTCAGCCCTCCTCACACCTATTTCACGTTGGCTGTCTGTAAACACACATACAATAGAGGTTTCTGACAGGGATGAGTGTGAAAATGACATTTCAAAGCATCATGCATGAGTATTTGTGTGCTTATCCAGTCAAGGTATAGAAGCAAGTACCAATATATAATTGATTAGATATAAGGTGCAAGATGATACAAAGTGTCTGTCAAGGGACAGAATTATGTCTCTTAAGTATGTGCAGTTTACTGCTGCTCAATGGGTTGGGGCTGCATTTGGGAAAAACCCAATAGGAAAGAGAAATCAAGGTGGAAAAATTGGAGGAAATAATTTCAGCAAAGCATTAGCCATTATAGTTGGTTGTGCTTGTTCAACAGTACACTCTTACACTAAGTAAATACCTTATTGGATATTCTTGGCTAGGGAGTGTGTTTGTTCATTTAGTTTTGAACACAATTTCACCCATGTTATACACCAAAGAAGAGAAATGCCAGAACTCCATTGAACACTTAGGGACTTACTTTCAAAAAGATGTGGTTGTCCCACTTTGGCTCACTCAGAAGATTTCATACAAATAAATGGACTCTATGCAAATTATGCATCAAAGTAGTGGTTATATTCTATCATCATAACAATCAAAATATAGCATAACAGGACAACAGAATATCTCCATCAGTGTAAACATCTTTACACTATCCTGCTAATGATACTGCATTTCCACAGAGTTTTATTTCACAAAATGTCAATAGTTCCCCCTCCCTCCTCCGCAGGCTCCCCACAGCATTTTTGATGGTGCCTGGGAATCATTTGTGTTGTTTCTTCCTTAGCTGATGTAAATTAGCATAGGTCCATCAGCTTCAATGGAGTTACCCTGATTTATAGCACCATAGGATCTGGGCCTTATTTCTTAATCCAGAATGAATGTACAGTGTAATAATTTCAAGTTGTTGAATCCCTTTTCAAGGAAACGATGTCAGACTTTCCTACAACTTTCCAAGTAAATCAAATTTGAGTAACTTTATTTTCATTTTTATAGAAAAATGTTAATGATCTGTACAGAAAACCAACAACGGATGGTGATGCACGTTTTTTCTCCCCAGAACAGCACTAAGCACTGTGTGTGCAGCAGCTTCAACAATGGGAAAACGGAAAGTTATGTGCAAGTTTTAAGAATGCAACTCTATTTGGCCTTTACAAAAAAAGTTTCCCTCTACACACACCTCTTGAGTTTCAGAAGCTTGACATCTGTTTTGGTTCCTTGACCAAGCACGGTTTAGATAAAGAATAAAACAAATACAGTCAACTCCTAAAGATAGTTTGCCGAGTGGAAAAGTAGATACATGTGTATATGGGAGTAAGTGCTAGGACAATACCATATCCAAACACAGAACCATCAAATATGGGACTGGCTGAGATCCTTAGGGGGCAGGCCTGTGTTTCTGAGGCTGGTGGTGTGTGTGAGAGAGAGAGAGAGATGGGGGAAAAAGACTGTCCTTTTCTGGACAGGTTCCTTACCAGATGTTTCTTACTACATCAGATGACATCTGGCCATTTAAACATTTTTATATGGTTGCATGATTTATTTAGAGAGCATGGTTGAAACTAGTGTGTTGAAAAAAATGTATTTAAATAGCTTTTCTAGCATCTCAGTAAAGATAATAAGCCATGGAATTTAAAATTAGACAAGTGCTGTGCTTGCTTATAGGATTTTTTAAAGACCATTACATTTAAGCAACCTTCTATTCACATTTGCTATTTTGTTATTTTTGCTTAGAGTCAGGGGACCTAAATAAACTTGGAGTCTCTATGGGTTATAGTTATGTACTGTTTTATACAGACTGGAGAGCCATATGCCTGCAAGCTGAGATAACTGCATAATAAATGTATGTTTTGTGAAATAATACCTTTAGCATATGTTATTAAAACCACCACCACCACCACCACCAGGGAAGTCTGTTCACTACTATGTTTGCCACCCTAGAGCTCTATCAAAAATAGATTTTGAAGACCACCAATAATGGTCTTCATTTAGGAATGGAGATGGTTTTGGATGAAGTTTGCTTTTAAATGAAGAAAGAATATTTTAAAAAGCAAGGAGTACTTTTCAATATATTCAGTCCTTTTAAGGACAACTCTTTCCATAATCAGAGTGTCTAGCATTTTCGCTTTCAGTGAAACCAAACTGTTGGTGAGCTGACACTTTAAACAGGAACGAGACACACGGGGGACATGAGAGAAAGAAAAAAAAGGTGGTGTAGCCTGCAAGATCTTGCTGTCATATCTGTCTACCATAAATAATGAAGTACTATATCCAACCAAATTTGATTATATATGGTTCTGATTTATTAAAAATACTCCCATCATAATTTGGGGGAGTGTGTACAATGTAAAATGACAATTAAAGCAAAGAAATACCAGAAAGTCAGTTCAATGGCCCTTTGTAGCCTATAAATAAAATCCCACCATTCAAGATGCTAGCTTTAGGCAAAAGTCTTTCAGGATGGCTGATAGGCTTGGGCTTTGGTGGATCACTGGAAATCATCTCCTTCACTGAGCAAGCCTAGCTTCTGGTCCCACACTGTTCATCTCTAAGTACTGTTAGCAAAACATCCCAATGGATGCTGATGATCAGGACAATGCACATGGAGAGAACAGGCCTCTCAGTCTGCAGAGAGATGAATGGAAAAGTTCAGACCTCTCAGAGTTGTTTGAAGCTCTCTACAAATACTGGCAGACATCAATGCATGATTTTATACTCAGTTCCTGGTTTTAAGGTTTCCCTCCCCCAACCATAATGGCTGGAGAGAGAAGGGGAAACACTGGAGAAGATGGCAGTTCTTCTCTCTTACTTGTTATTGGTTATAACATTTGGTACTTCCCTGTTCCCATGTAACTTTCTCTTTATTTAACTTGAACATATTAAAAAAAAAAACACACACACACCAATTATGCAGCAGGCTTCCTTTCTAGCAGATTCAATTCCACTGAGTAATTTTGAATTTCTATGAAAAAAGTGGCAGCCCCTTGCTTCAGAAATGGTGAAATGTTAAGGCTCTAGATTTAAACCAAAACCTTGAATTACAACCAGTAACATACTGGCAGATAATGAAGTCTATGGAAAACTGGTATAAAATAATTCAAGCTGGTCAGAAAATGAAGTTTATGTTGTACAGAAAGTTTCAACTTTTGGCAAAAAAAATTAAAAATGAAATATTTTGGTCAAAAACTGAAATATTCTTATTCTGAAATGCTGCGTTGGTGCCTTAGAGCAGTAGTTTTGTGTTTCATGCTCCTGTTCCCCTCCATGGGCTGAGCTTAATAGGTGGACTACATCTTCCATGATGCACCATGCTCTTGCCTCTTAATGAGACTTTTTGGTTTTCAGATGAGCAATTCCCTGCCTCCCCAATACCAATCAACATTTTCTGCACACAAAAGCAGATCTAGCAAAAAAAAAAAAAAGCACTTGGCAAAGAAGGTCATTTAACTGAAAACCCAATGTTGTTGCTGAAAAGCAGTTTCAATGGAAATTTTTCAATCAAACCTAAAAATGATGCATCTGCGAAGCAAAGCTAAGTGGGTAGCCACATTTTACACTAACTAATTTTTTTGTGACATTCAACGGTAGCCTCAGTTAGAGCATGAGTCTGTAAGCCATTGTAAAGGTAATGAAGGCATAGACAATGACTGCAGCATTGTTCATAGCTATGAAAAATGCTTCTTGACAGACACAGCTGAATAAAAGCATGTCCAGCTATTGCTACGCCTTGGGAATCCAGAAGAGTCCTCAAGTTGTGAACTTCATTAGCAAAAGGCAGAAACACCCCTTCAATAAAGGCAAGTGATATTATTGCTGCCATTTGGCATGGTGTCTGCCCCCACCCTACCTGAGCATTAGCCAAACCCCTATCTCAGTCAGAGACTAGGACAAAGACAATACATTGTCTCGGCTGGGTCTACGAAAGCAGGCCTCCTTTGGATGAAAAAGACAAAAATGTCATCTGAACACTGACGGCTCTGCTTTCTCTATACTGCTGTACACTTTTGCTCTTTCATTTTGGATGAAAACAAGGGGCTTCTGAAAATATGGTATAACTGAATTATATGTATATCTTGACTTAAGTGATTTGTACTGCTACTTTATAATCCTACACAGAAAGTAAATCTGTTTCCAGTTGTTAATGTTTGAAACAGAAGTGGAAGAAGAAAAAGGACTCTGGTTGTAAAGCACAGATAGCCATACTTTTACATTATATATATCAAAAAAGAGAAAGACATTGCCTGTGCTGAACAAAACATTAGCATTTTAAAAGTCCTCCGCATGAAACCTTGAACTCACTTGTCATGCATCACTGAGGTGAATATGGTAGGCAAGGGTAAGTTCCTTTACTGCAGGGAGTGTGACTTGAGAATGTTTCCTGCAAATTTGAGCCGAAGTGCAGCTGCACATCTGTTTACATTTTAGATGCAATGATATTTGACCTTTTTTGTTACTGAAATTAGTTGTCCATGTTTACAATACGTCAGCTACATTACAATGCTTTTAATCAAAACATTTTGGTAATGCAATGTGAAGGCAGTCAGGGAATGCAAAAGTTAAGGTTCCAAACACTGTTCTTGTTGTTGTTTTGCTTATGATCATACCCATGATGTGGTAGGTGCTTTCTACTTAAATGGATGGCCCTTGCCTCAAGGGCCTCAGTATTAATTTTGCTGCTTTGCCTGTAAAATACTTAACATTTTCTGTTTCTTTTTCTCTGGCTAAACATGTAGCTTAATAAGTTGTTGTTCATTATACAACAAACAGTAAAGTATACAGCTCTATAACATAGTAGTTAACTTTAGGATTTCTTGGCTGTTTTCTGATTTTAACTGTACAACCTTAATGGTCTTTTAACATTATTTAATTTGTATGTACACTTTCATTGTTTTGTGTTAGCTGACCAAGATACATGTTTTAACAGAAATTAAGGCTGAAGTACAAGACCTGAGATCTGTGTGCACACAATACTGAGACAGCCAGGGCTTCACAAAAAGTTGTACCTAATTATATGGCCTTTCGATAGACGTTTTCATTTAAGTGTGGGAGGCTACTTTATTCTTTATATATTTCTGAACTGGGAATATGGACAAATATAGTAAAAGAAAACAACAAAAATACTTCCCAGCTCCTTTCAGCAGCTCTCTTTTCTATTGTATATTGCAGCCTGGGATAGCGAGCATTGAATGATCATATTGCATGGTTAGCAGTATGGGCTACATGATTACTGAAAACTAGGGTTGTCGATTAATCACAGTTAACTCACGTGATTAACTGAAAAAAATTGATCGCGATTAATCGCAGTTTTAATCACACTTAAACAATAGAATACCAATTGAAATTTATTAAATATGTTGGATGTTTTTCTACATTTTCATATATCTTGTATTCTGTTTTGTGATTGAAATCAAAGTACACATTTTTATTACAAATATTTACACTATAAAAATAAAAGAAATAGTATTTTTCAATTCACCTCATACAAGTATTGTAGTGCAATCTCTTTGTCATGAAAGTGCAACTTACAAATGTAGATTTTTTTTGTTACATAACTGCACTCAAAAACAAAACAATGTAAAACTTCAGAACCTACAAGTCCACTCAGTCCTACTTCTTGTTCAGCCAATCGCTAAGAGAAACAAGTTTGTTTACATTTACACAAAAAATAATGCTGCCCTCTTTTTATTTACGTCACCAGAAAAGTTAGAACAGATATTTGCATGGCACTTTTGTAGCCGGCATTGCAAGGTATTTATGTGCCAGATACGCTAAACATTCGTATGCCCCTTCATGCTTTGGCCACCATTCCAGAGGACATGCTTCCATGCTGATGACGCTCATTAAAAAAATAATGTGTTAATTAAATTTGTGACTAAACTCCTTGGGGGAGAATTGTCTGTCCGCTGCTCTGTTTTACCCGCATTCTGCCATATATTTCATGTTATAGCAGTCTCGGATGATGACCCAGCACATGTTCATTTTAAGAACAATTTCACTGCAAATCTGACAAAACACAAAGAAGCTACCAATGTGAGATTTCTAAAGTTAGCTACAGCACTCGACCCAAACTTTAAGAATCTGAAGTGCCATCCAAAATCTGAGAGGGATGAGGTGTGGAGCATGCTTTCAGAAGTCTTAAAAGAGCAACACTCTGATGCAGAAACTACAGAACCCAACCATCAAAAAAGAAAATTAACCTTCTGCTGGTGGCATCTGATTCAGATAATGAAAAGGAACATGCATCAGTCCACACTGCTTTGGATTGTTGACCAGTTCTGCTTGATATCAGCATGGACACATGTCCCTTGGAATGGTGGTTGAAGCATGAAGGGACATATGAATCTTTAGTGAATCTGGCATGTAAATATCTTGCAATGCCCACTACTACAGTGCCACGAGAACACCTGTTCTCACTTTCAGGTGACATTGTAAACAAGAAGCGGGCAGCATTATCTCCTGCAAATGTAAACAAACTTGCTTGTCTGAGCGATTGGCTGAATAAGAAATAGGACTGAGTGGATTTGCAGGCTCTAAAATTTTACATTGTTTTGTTTTTGAATGCAGTTATGTAACAAAAAAAAATATCTACATTTGTAAGTTGCACTTTCACAACAAAGAGATTGCACTACAGTACTTGCATTAGGTGAATTGAAAAATACTATTTTGTTTTTTTACAGTGCAAATATTTTAATCAAAAATATAAAGTGAGCACTGTACACTTTGTATTCTGTGTTGTAATTTAAATCAATATTTGAAAATGTAGAAAACATCCAAAAATATTTAAATAAATGGTATTCTATTATTAACGGTGCGATTAATCTTAATCACACAATAGATTTTTTTAATTGCGTGATTAATCATAATTTTTTTTTCATCGCTTGACAGCCCTACTAAAAACTGTGTTTTCCCAGTGTATCACAATTAGAAACATATACCCATTAATTTCATGCTGATCTGCTGTGCAGGGTCTAGGGTTCTTGACAATTTTTTATTTTTTACCTATAGCAATGTGGTCTATTCTTGGGGATGCACACTAGCCTGCCATATAGAGAAAGGAGTTAAGATCTTTTAAAGGACATAGACAGGATTGATTCTTCTCTCATTTTCATCAGTTTTATCCCAATACAACTCAATTGACTTCAATGATATTTCTCCTGGTTTTCACCAGTATGAATGAGAGGAGAATCAGGCCTTAAAAATGTGGTATCTATCCAGTGCTTAATTTGTAATGAAAGGTGTGCCAGGGCTCAAGCAATTTTTTTACTTTTATAAAAACTGACATGGCAAGTCCAGAGATGCAGGGGCTATGAATTGCCAAGCCAAGGCTCAATCCTGGCACAAATTAAGCCCAGTATATCCCTATAACGTACCCTGAGCTTTGTTAGCAATTATCTTGACATTCCTAGGGCCAGAGGCCAGCTGGTTCTGCATGGGTGCAGAAGATGGGTGAGTGGGCACAAGGGGCCAAACTTTCAAAGGCACACACCACTGCAGGGAGACACCTAGTGAGATTTCCAAAAGCAGCACCTAGTTCCCATTGAAATCATACTTAGTTAGATGCCTAAACAGCATAGACAGTTTTGAAAGTCCCATTAAGGAGCCTATCTGCATCTTTAAGTGCCTAAATACCCTTGGACATCTGGAACAAAGATCCTCCCTCATCCTGAGCAGCTATGCTTGGGAATACAGGCACTGGCATAGTAGTTCCAGAAGCAATGCTAGACTGTCCAAAGGAAGCAGGGAGGCAGAGTTGTCTCACTTCTTGGGAAGAGATGCTGCCCCATGTAAAAATGGCAGAGCCCCCACTCCAGCATATCCTGCCTCAGAGCCCTGCAGAAATCCTTCCCGAGTCAGAGCTTCATATTGTGGTGCAGCCCCTCCTCATTGCCTTCCCATGTGACTAGTGTCTTTAAACCACTATCCGATCCATATGTTAACCAACCATATTTTCAGACTAGTACTTTGCTACATGCTCTGGGACAGCTTTTCAACAATAGGCTCTGAGGGCTGGATTCTGAGTGGTCTCTCGCTCTGGGAAGCATAGTGTGCTCACTCCTGCCATCTCCCTCTCACCTACCCCATCCAAAGCAAGTCTCCAAAAAAGGGATGGAAAAAGGAGGGAGGAAGCAGAGCCATAGAGTGGGCACACTGTGGAGGAACTATATGCTTTATCTTAGCGGTTGGAGCAGTCCAGTGGCCCTGGGGAGATGTAGCTCTGCACAACTCCTTGTTACCCAAGATTTTGCATATGACCTGTGCAGCCCAGTGGGCTTGTTTTCCTTTATTATATTTACTGCTTTGCCTTCTATTCTGCTTTGCCTTCTATTCAGCGGTGATGCAAGAAACCTACAGGGCTGCATCCTGTAAAACATTAGCTTCAGCGAGTTTTCATAGGTCTCAAGCCTTACGCTCTTTCAACAGATAAATGGCCCAACAAAAAAACCCAAGTATTTGGGGAACTGAAAATAGAGTTTAAGGGAAGTTCTGACCACAGGTAAATAATTCAACCACAGAAGTGTCCTGGCAACGAACTGATGTATGTAACAGGTACATGAGATACATTTAAGGCTAGCCTGCTTGCTTATATAGCTTTTCTTATGGGTTTGATTATTTTATTATAATAGGGTTATAGGTCTATATTAGACTATATTTTGGTGTAACACAAGGGACCTGCAGGCCACATCCTGGTGAGGAGCTAAGGCAAAGTTAGCATACATATGTTTTGGTCCTTTCACCTAGATAGATGGTGAAGAGCTAAAGCATAAGGTCCATGTATGGCTGTGACCTTTAACATAGAAGATGTGTTAAAGCAGGTTGGCCTACGGTCTTTCCTAAGTTCATACCCTTTTAAACTTAACCACACCTTGGAAAGAACCGGTTAGGACAGAAATAACAAATGTGATGCCTAACCACAAAAGGGCCATGGTAATGAATGGACATATATGATAATAAGTTGAGATCATTGATATACTAACCTATAGGAAAAAGAAACTCGAACATTAGTAAAGTGAGGAAATACAAATAAGGAAAAGAGGAAAAAATCCCCTACTGAATATGCATCAAATATAGCAGTGTCAGCGTAACATATTATAAAAGTGGATCCCAGCCTAGGAGCGGTAGAGAGAGAGATGAAGTCCTTGGGAGGTGCCAGAATGATGGCCACGGTGATGGTGATGAGGAAGATGATAGCTAACATTTCAGGTTGTTCTACAGGAGATGGTGTGAGTCCATGGATGTGCACACATATATTCTGTAGTATCTCTATCTACCTTACTGAGTTGGGGTGTTTGTGACTGTGCTAAATGTATTAATAAACTATATTTGTAAATATAAAAGATCCTCGAGTGTGAGAGTTGCAACTGTGCATATCAGGGTTCCCAATTATATAATAATTTGAATAATACTGGGCCTGATCTTGGGGAAAGAACCTGGCAAACCTCAAAGTGATAACTAGGGATTCTTAAGTAATCAATATAATTAATGCATAATTTAAAGATCAGGCAACACCCGCAACTCTGATTTTCACATATGTGAGCATTCAAAGTGAATAGCTGTCCTTATCTATACTAGAAAGGTTTTGCCAGAATAGCTATAGGGGAGACGCAGCTTATACAAGTTCTTTTGCCAGTATATCTTATACCATTCTCTGAAAAAAATAAGCTCTACCAGCAAAAGGACTTTTGTGCTTGTATAACTACCATGGCAAAACTTTTAAGTGTAGACCAGGCCTCAAAACATCTAACTACCTGCCCTAGATACACAAAAACGTGGGCACTCAAATTGAGCCTGAGAACATGTGACCCTAAAGATATTAAACCAGTGGATTTAAATGGCTTTGAAAATGTTAAGTGCTAAGCAGTATTAAGATGTTCTAAATATTAGTATAGTACATACTGCACATCACTGCTATTTGTACATTTGAGAAATAAAAGTGATTTTATTTCATTCATTTTATTTAGATTTACTCTGTGTGTGTGTGTGTGTGTGTGTGTGTGTGTGTGTATGTATTTTGGACACTAATGCTAAACATCATGGTGTCTGTAGACATGAACACAATTAAAACAGTCCATTCGTTTCAGTTTGTAATCACCTGCTCACGCCCTTGACATTTCCAGTGAACAGAGGATTGGGACATTATCATTGACTAGTGAGGATGAAAGAAAATACTCCACCTCAACTGTGGAGTAACCAGCATCTGTTACATTTTAGCTGTTATCTTTGGCCAGGAACTATAACTGATCTCACAACTGAGACAGCAATCATATGCATGAGAAACACATTAACCCTCACATAGCCAGTGGGTCAGGAGCTTTTACTGTACTTGTTAATGAGAGATGTATTCACACTCTCAGCAGGAAATGCCACCTCACAGGTATCAAAGGGTTAATGCCTAAATACTTCCTCCTGTGTTTCTGATGATGCAGAAGCAGATGCTTGCTTTGTGTGACTACAGAACAAGTAATGTGACCAGAAGATCTCATTTCAATTAATCAAATAGATTGCATGCTTAATACAGAGTTTCACCTACCTCTTTCCAGCCCTGTCTTTGGGTTTGCCTACTGTTTTATTGATTCAATGGAATTTATGTGTGAGAATATCAAAATGTTTTGACCCTATTTTAACAAAGTTTGCATGAAAAGCAATGCATTAGTTTTAATGCTACATGAATTACACTTGTGGATTAATAGGCTGATAACATATTTAAGGTTGACAAATTGATGATTGAAGTGTTTTAAAAATTAAAAATCACATGGAGAACTCATGAAACCTGTAATAATGTTACTAGATTCAGGATACTGATTTGTGAATCACAATTATATCCAGACTTCTAATAATTTGTGATGATTTTTCAAAATTTTAGAAACAAATTAATAATGTTTTTATATTCTCATTAAGTACTTAATCATTTCCAATATATCAACATGGAAATTAAAAAAAAAAACAAAAAAAACAACCCACCTTAGCGGAGTCGCCCTTGTAACGGTCAATCAAAAAAGGACAGTTTTTTAACTTAACTTTTTAATTTGTAGCTGGGGCAATAAATCCAAACATACTATAGAAGCTCCCTGGAATTGATTCTAAAAATAAAAAAAGAAAGAACTGAAAGTTCTTGACAAGACACACCTAATTATCACTGATGTTACACTCTTTTTCCACTGCCGTTTAAAGCCAGCATCTTATGCTGTCTTGAGGTGACTCCATAGAAGCTTCACATAGATTGTCAGGGAAAAATATAAACAAAAACGAAATACAGGCCAAAGTAAATATTAATTTTTAAACTATGAACTGAATTCCAAAATGAAGTAACTCTTTTGGCAAACACCGGCAGTTTTGCTAAACTGTCTACACATATAGTAACTGTGGAGCGAGAGTGTTTTTATAATAGGGATGAGAAGTGCGGTTATAAAATACAATATGGAAAAGTCTATGAAATGTTTCATGTTTACTGAATTTGAAATTAAACTTATTACATTTTTAGGTGTATGACACATTCTTTCTCCCCAACAAACTGACTTCATTCTGCAATTCTGACTCATACAAAAAAGGATTTCAGGATCAGGTCCCATAGTTTAGAAGTTTGGAGCCCTTCACTAGATGTTGTAGCTTGAAGAAAAAAGTGCAATGGTAATGGGTGATATTGCCTGACCCAGGATATTAATACGGGATATCTTCAGTGATTCCTTTATATGCTATTAGAAATTTTGCATGAACACGTAACTCTATACTCCAGGTGTGTGAAAGTGATGCCAGGTATGTGTCATGTTTAAGCTACTAAATGATTTAATTTAAAGTATTCATTTAACACAATGAGAAGATGTTTTTCAGGTGTGTCCCTTGGGATGACTATGGGTTTAAACACAGTCATCCCAAGAGAGACACCTGAAAAACAAGTTGCCATGCCACATAAACTGCTGCTACTAATCAAAATGAGTCCCCCCCCCTCAACTGCCAGAATTTGTAAATAGTCAGTCAACTCAAATCTCTGCCCACACATTGCAGAAAGACTGAATCCTCCTGAGGTTCCCTGTGCAATGTCTGCTGCTTGGTCTTAGATTAGAATTTTCACGTTCAGTTGTTATTTTGACATGCTGCCAAAATTTTGCTGATACGTTAGCAACAGAAGAGCAAAGGGAATTTTAAAAAGTTTATATCTCAGCCAAACCTGTATGGAATTTCACGGGACAAAGAAAAGTCATTTCACCGGGCTTTTTCCCTACCAAATTTCAAAGGCCTTCTGCAAACAATGGAGAAAAATTAAGCTTATTACATTTTCAAGTACACGACTGACATTCTTTCTCCCCAACAAACTGACTTCAATCTGCAATCCTTACTCATACAAAAAAGGATGTCAGGATAATGGAAAACATTAATTGACCTAAATATATGGGCCACTACCAGCTTTCCCTATTACATTCATAATAGGTGGAGTTGTAGCACCAGCTTGTGTTACCCCTTTTTACCGAAACAACTAATCAAAAATTCAGTCTTGTTGATTGTTCCAGTTAGAAGGTGAAATTGGTGAGAGTCAGGTATTTCTTTGAGGCAATTTTGTTTATTTATAAACAGTGCATTGTAAAGTGCTGCATGGACAACCTTAATTTCCTAACTTTTAAAGTTGCAAAGTCAAGTGCTGTACTTTCTTTTAATATAGTTTTTTGGACAGACAAGTGGACGCTGTTGTCAGACTCTGTAGTTAATTTTGAGTTGAGCTTTGCTATTACCAGGAATTCAACTTTGTTATGTATGAAAAATATAATGTATCCTTTCTAAAATTATCTAATTGTTTTGAGTATCGACTAATAGAGGGTAAGTTGATAGCTCAGATCATTGAAAAAATTACAGCTTAACAAAATATTTTAGTTTCTTTAAAAGTTATTGTCTTAAACATAAAAACAACAAAGCCAAATTCTGCCCTCTGATGAAGTCAATGGGAGGCACATGCTTATCCAAGAACAGTATGTGACTCATAAGTTATGGACAGTTTTGTACAGAGAACAATCTCTGTATATGGATCTCATGAATGCCAATGGACTGATTTTGCTCCCATCAGTCACGGGCATAATTCCCATTGACTTCAGTTGTGCAAGATCAAGTCCAGTGTAAGAATGAGGGGATAATATACCCAATTGTGAAATTTGCTGAATTGGGGCCCACTTGTTCATAACTTTGGATGGGACTTGAATGACTAAAAGCTAAGAAAAAACACACATGCATCTACTAGCATTCATCCACAGGATTAAACTCATTTTTCAAGTGGGTGCAAATGTTGATGGTTACTTGCATGTGTGCATTTTTAGTTCAGTGAAAAAATGGTGGAGGCATCAGTATGACAAAGTTTTGCAAACTTCTGCCACCACATTGTCAGGATTGAGATGGTCAATTTAAACAAACAATGGACATCGTAGACACTGCATAAAACACTACGTGTTTATGGTCCTGCAGGTTGTGTGTCTGGAATGCATCCAAAGAACAAACAAATACCTAGTTCCAGATCATTCTATGAGAAAATAATTTGGACAATGGGTATTCTTAGTCTTGTTTATTCCTTTTACCTTCGCATTTGTTTTTTCTCGTGTCAATAAAAAGCTGCCATAGACTCGAACATGTAAAATATCCATGGTACTGATTGACAGAGTTATAAATTATACTATATGACCCAGCCATTCATAATTTCCCTGTCATATGCTAGAGGGAGTATGTATTTGCCAAATCTGTATTAAAGACAAAATGAAAAATAAATATTCCCAAAATACAAAAAACAAAATTAAAAATCTTATTTCTTCTTTTAGACGATTTCTGTTAAAACAATATGTGTAAGGTGGTTTTAGAAAACACTGATTTGAAAAACGTTACACTTTTCAGATTTTCATTTTTATCTCACTGAAGGAATGCTCAGGACTTTACATCTTTGCAATCTTTAACTATGTGATCTTCACAACAACCCCTGTGAGGCAGATGACTAGGTAGTTCTATGCCCATTTCACAGATGGCTATGCTGAAATTCGGAGATTAAATGGTTTGTCCAAGGCCAGGCAGCAAGTAGGTGTCTGTTAAATAACTGAAATTTAGGGATTTTGTTTTTAATCTTATGCTTAAAAAAAAAAAAAAGTAGACCATGCTCCTTCCAGTCTATCTTAGTGTATCTGTATTAGTTATCTGTCAAAACACACAATGGTGTGGTATAAATATTTGTATCAGTTTGACTGTGGAATGACCATAGTATATGATTGTAACTCATGGATTTGCCAATCCAAGGTTTCTCTCAAACAAGTGTCATTAATATGCAGAATACCTGATATGGTAACAGAAAAAGTACTGTGGAAATGGTTTAAAGAGTTTATAATATTTATATGCAACTTTTGTCCTTATATATCCCCACCTGTAATTCTAGGTAGATTAGTTACCATGAATCCAACTTTATAGACTTCTGAAGGAATAAAAGAAATACAATATAACTAATAGTCATTTTAGCATGTTTAAAAAGGTAAGTTAATTTTTATCTACATAAACATGTCACAGCTTTACAATCTGAAACCTTGCTTCCTACCAGGGCTAGAAGCAAGTGCTGTGTCTGCATGTACTTTTGGGAATCTCCTTTTGCAGTGGCAAAGAGTCCCTATTTCTGAGCCTTCAAGATTTTGGGACCTAATCTGTCACCGGTGCAGGACTGAATATTGGCCTTAAACCAGTATAGTTTTAGTATAGCTTTTTTTTTTTAAAGTGGGGTTAAAGGTGGGAATTTCACATTTGGGCCAAAAATGTGAAAAATGACCAATGATTTGGGGTAATTCAGTTTGTGCATCTTAGAGAGATCTGATATTCAATGCATGAGTTCTCAGCACTGTCTGAAAACTAGGCCCTTTTTACTGCATCTCAGGTTGGACACCCAAAGTCAATTTAGAAAATTTTGACCTTTGAGGAGAAATGTTCCCCGGTAGGGTATTAAAAATGGCAACTGATTGAAGCTGTTCAGAGGTGTGGAATGGATATGGATATGAAAAAGTGGGCAGAATGGAGGTGTGAGTCAATCAAAAGTGCATGAAATTGCACTCTATCACATGGCTCTGCAATTTATCAAATAGATATCATTACCCTCTGTTTGTATATCTAATTATCGTATATAGAGAGTATATAGGAATGAACAGCTTTGGGAGATGTTAGACTGGTGTGAGACACCATTTAAAAAAAACAAAAACAAACCCACACACCTGATTCTGCCTGGTTCTCCAATGGATAACAGAGGATGGATGGGAGCATAAACTCAATTGGCAAGACTGTGTAGAATCCTTTCAGGAAGCAATAATTTTTCTTGATTGTAGAACAAACTGGTCTGTTTTTGTGATTTAGTCTATTGACAGTGAAACTATTCCACTAGAGGGCATTCAAACTGGAGTGTCATGCAACCTAACTAGGTTTCTTGTTTTTCTTAACCGCCATGTAGAAATATTTAATTGCATAGTTAGTTATGATGGATGCACAATTTGAAGAGAAGAATGAAAGAACCAATGAATGAAAAAGTAGTGAGAATGAAGTGAGGAGCTAGCTAACATACCTTCTAAACAGGTAAGTATTGTTTTTCACAGCACACAAAGAGATTATTATTTTATATTTTTATCTAATCTTGCTGGAAGGTTTCAAAGTAACACTATTTCTTAGAATTCAGAACACAAGAATCCCAAAACAGAGAGAAACAAAACAGGCTGCTCCTTAAAACAGAGAGCCATGACTCACCCCACTTTGCTTTAAGCTGGTTCTTTTCGGATGCACTCCAATCACACACTTTGCTACAGAGCCCACTAGCCTGCAAGCAGGACCAGTAAAGCACCTCACTCTTAAGCAATAACTTTCAATTCCAGCATAGTCCTCAACACACCACAGTTATACTTTTGAGATTATTTCAGCTAGTATATTTAGCAACTAAGTACACAGTGAAATAACACATTGTGACCCTGACAAGCCCAAAACAAGCTCTCACCAAAATAATTTAAACCTCCTGTAGCTTGACAAACTTTTAGCCGGATAAACAATAAATACTTTGCACTTGTACAGCACCTCCTATCCAAGGATGTTGAAATTCTATGGTATCAGGAAGAGATGAAGCCTCAAAAAGTCCCATGAGGTGTGACTATACTGGTATTATTTCCATTTTGCAGATAGTTGATTTGACTAAGGTCACACAGGGCTAGACTGTAACCTTACAATCTATGTTCAGTTAGGGGTAATTAGCATTTGCACTACTCCAACAGCAGACCAGAGAATGGACTGTGACTCAGTCACAATACCTCCCCAGTTACTTTGGTTGGGGAGTAAATCATTTCACTTTTTGTAGAGCAGCTGACTCCTTGCTGTATGCTCTACCAGCTAGTCTGACAAACGAGACGGGGAAATGAAGCCACGGTTCCTCCACTCCCTGCCCACTTGCTTGTAGGTGGGAGTATTGGCAAGTACCCCTGCTTTCCTCCCCCTGGCTAATCACAAGCAGGGGACGAAGGGGGAGCAAGACCTTACGGTTGGTCCCATGGAACTCAGTAAAAAAAGCTGTGACAATCTAGTCCATATTTAGTGGCAGACTAGAACTAGATCTTTGCTCCAGAATTGCAGTCTATGGCAATGGGCTGGTAAGAGGGGACTTTAGGCGCCATAAGTCAGAAGAAGAAAACACTGCGTCTTCAGTGAAGAGTTAATAAAATAGCAATATGGCATTATGAAATTAAATGGTTACTGAAGAGTCCCAAAATGCATAGAGAAAAAAGTCAAAGCCTGAAAATTTCTCACAGGCTACAGCTTAACCTTCCTCAAGCAGCATCCCTTCTCAGATGGCAGCAATGTATTTTTACAGGGGGCTTTGCCTTTTCCTCAGCCTCCTAATTACACCTTAAACATTTAAAAAAAAAAAGACTTTCAGAACACAGTGAATATGCTTATCTAATATTTGAGTTGATTTTATGAAGGTGGGTACCATGATTTCTTCTTTACAGTCAGAGAAACTAAAATGGCTGCTATGGAAGAATCCAGTTACTTAAATGAAGGGGCATTTCTTTAAACTCAGTTTCTTTAGTTCTCCCGGACTAATGGCAGCTATTAGGCAGATACTGTATTGCATAAAAAACCATGTTTGTTAATTTATAGACACATGGGAGTCTGATTCTGCACTCAGTTATGCCTGGGTAAAACAGAAGTCCCACTGAAGTCAGTAGAATTATATTAGACTATTGTAAAACTGGTGTAAATCTGAGGAGAATCAGGCCCTCAGCTTTTGACTGGTCCATGCACAAAATCACTTTTGGTATAAGAGTCATTGGAGCTGCACCAGTTTACATCAGGAGAGACTCCCATAACAGAAGTTCTTTCGGTTCGCTATCTGTGTTCCTTTCTCATCTCTTCCAGCCTCAGTCTGCCCAGTGCTCAGGCATTGGCTCAGACTCCTGAGAGAAACTCATTCTCAGAACATGCGCACAGTGCAGTAATCTCACTAAGAATGTTACCATATGGTGTCAGCAGCTTTTTTGGTCCTAACTTTTGGACCGATTCAAATTTTCCAGAGACTTGGGTGGTGGGATTTTCTGTAGCTCATCGACCCCTCCCCTGCCCTTTAAATGCTCATTGTAGGCCTCATGGGCAGTGGGCTGTCCAGCCAGAGTATGTAAAGATGGAAAGGGGCTTTTCCACCAGCACAGCTTTTACAAAAGATG
Organism: Emys orbicularis; assembly: GCF_028017835.1. Classification (NCBI taxonomy): domain Eukaryota; kingdom Metazoa; phylum Chordata; order Testudines; family Emydidae; genus Emys; species Emys orbicularis. The sequence goes on along the minus strand of NC_088687.1, from coordinate 32,770,624 downwards.
CCTATTATTCAAAATAAGGAAGGCAGTTTTATAAGGCCTGCGAGTACACATTTCCCAGTCTGCTGCTTCTTAAATTACCAGGAATGCAAAAATAACCAATAGTTTGACCTCTTAAATCACAAATTGGATAGGCTTACCATTAAAATACACTGTAAATGTGTTTCCCATTATTTAGCTCATTTAGCATATTCAGCAGTGAGCATTCGGATGTTTTGTATATTTTTTCCACGGAAGGCATTTGATGATTTTCCAAGCCATGGGGCTGTTTAAAGGACTAAAGTACAACTGGCATAATGCTAATAGGTCATCATAAGCCATATGGATGCAGAATAAGGGAGACTGAAGATGCCGTCTCCGATCACTTTGTTTATACTGAAGGTTTGGGTGGTAGGGTACTCTTAACATGTTCAGTATAAAAACCCTTCAGTGTTTATACATATAGTATATACAATGATGTGTAATATTTATACTTATTTAATGGGGATGAAGTTTATAATGGGTAAAATTGCCTCATGAATTGAAAATTGTGTCCAAAATTGAGATATCAGTATATCAGATACGAATTTTCTATCAGAGTGGAAATAATTTTTGTTGTAAACCTTGGTGTGTGGGATTTTCAAAGCACTTAGACCAACATTAACTCTGCTCCCAATTTGCTCTATGGTAATGATCAATTCTTTTGAAAATCCTATCATAAGCATTTGGATAAGTTTTCTCTTTTATTACACCCTGGAAGATTCCTGTTTGTCTTCCGAGTGCTACATCTGCACTTTCTCCTTCGCTCTAGGTTTTTTGCTTTTAAAGATCTTGGCAGCTTGTGAATCTATCTCAGCAAGAAGCAGAGATCGAGTCGCAGGTTGGGCTGGAGCTTGGGCTCTCCAGGCCGCTCCCGCCCCAAGCTCTGGCTGCACTGCATACAGCTATTTTTAGCATGCTAGAGTAAGCCCGGCTTGCTCCCAGATGCAGTGGAGATATATCCTTAGAAGTCATGCTATTGTCATTCCCCTGACCCACATACAACCTCCCTCCCCATACACACCATGTTTCTGTTGAGAATGCCCTTCTGAAATGCCATTCAGTGGGCCAAGGAGTCCCTCTATAATAGTCTCTCTGCTTCTCATTCCACCACTCATAAAAATGGTTCCCTGGCAGTAGTTCCTCTGAGGTTTTGGATTTCCATGGACATAGAATAAGTATGATGTACTGATACGTATTTGTACACGGATGGTACAATTACTACCTAGATTAGCTAGAAGGGCAATATAGAAAACTATTTCAAGTCATATATGTCTTAGCCCACTGGGCTATGTTTGATATTGTAGGAAAGTCAACCCTGATTTCAAAGAATAATAGTTTCCCCTCTTTCCCCCCCCCCCAAATCTGGGGTTGGGGGGAGAATGAAAGATGGCCTACAGGAATCCAGAGGAAATGAAAGAGGGATGAGATCTAGACAATGTCAAGTGCAGGTGGTTTAACTGTTTGTGATGGAAATTCTGCCCTTGATTTCTTGAAGGGAAACATGTAATTAAGGAAACCTCTATTTTATTTCAATATATGAAGGTAACAATTTTTTTTAAAATATTTACATGACTAGAATATGGCTTAGTGAAATGTGAAGAGCAGTCTGTGACCAGATAAAATATCGTCTGTCATAGTTTAGATATATGCAGTGCAATCCTCATTTTTAAAGTCTTACCAGTAAAGAATTAGACTTACTGATGACAATGTAACAGAACATTGTTCTAACATGACTTTGTCAGCAGAATGAAAGGCATGACCAGAAATAGATAATTCTAAACTAGGCAGCTGTTTTTAATGGAGATGTTTGGCAAAACTCAAACAATGCTGCTAAAACTTTAATTGACAGTTTCTTTTATAAAGCTAACATTTAAAGTTATAGAAACTGTGCTGCAGATAAAGTTTAACTTCAAGAATTCCATTTTTTAAAGATTTCCACAGCAGTTAAAATGCTACTGACACCTCAAGAAAAACTTCAAAAAATTATGAGCCAAATTCTGAGACCTTTGCAGCATTCTAATCCATTAATAGTCCCACTGAAGCCCTATAGGGGCTATGATGTTACTGAATGCTAATAAAGTATTAAATCCCAGGCCTAAGTATTTAATTTCCAGTTGATCATTTGCAGGAGCTAGTTTTGCATGCACACCCATCATTCAATGCAAAATTCCCATTTTAACAACAAATCAGGTAATTTCATGTCCAAACACCTAACAATACACAAGAGCAACAGCCCAGCATCAGACAAAGAAAACTGGATGGTTTGCTGCCTTCTTGGTTCTAGGGCTAATTATATCACAATAAGCTTGCTAGATATCCCAATGAATTCTGTGGATTTCCCATTGATAATAGCTTACATTGGAACAAATGACAATAGTAAAAGGAATAGAAATTAACATGGGATGGGAACATTGCAGCTGCAGTCAAGAACGGAGAAGAATGATACTGGATATACTAAACAATGAATATAGAGGGCAAGATCGGCGACTCATGGGAGGGACACAAAGTTACCTCCCCACGTGACCCATCAGGTGACCCATCCCTGCCTTGCTCCCAGCCTGGGCTCCCACGCTCTCTCTGTCCCCTCCCCACGCTAACTGGTGGGGGCCCTCTGTCCTCCCGCTGCGCCAAATACTGATTTCAGGCAAAAGGAGGGTGGCCCCATGCCAACAGCTCCTCCGGTGCGGCTGTACTGCCCCCAGCCCTTCCCCTGGGGTCTACACAGCCCTGCCGGAGGACAGGGCTGGAGGCGGTACCAGTACAGCCCCGTCGGAGAAGCTGCCGGCATGGGGTGCTGGCTCCTGGGAGCGGTGGCCCCACGTTCTGCTCCTTTCGCTGCTAAGGTTCCCTGCTGAATGTGCCCGCCCCCCAAGGCATCTGGGGAGGGGCATGTGACCCTTCTTGACCCTCCCAGGCATCGCCACAAGTTCGTGAAATGTGGAATGTCTTTGAGAGGATGGCCTGGTTGAACTGGATTATCTCCTCTTAAACTGAAGGGGTATTGACCGCCTAGAGCTTGTCTATACGGAGAGTGTGTGGCAAACTGTGGTGTAAATCTACAGTGCTCTGGCCTGCTGCATGACTCTGTGGACCCTACTGCTGTGCACTAAAAATTCCCCAGTACAGTGGTTCCCAATCTTTCTAGACCACTGTACCCCTTTCAGGAGTCTGATTTGTCTTTATATCCCGTTTCACCTCACTTAAAGACTACTTGCTTACAAAATCAGACAAATACACAAAAAAATGGCACAGCACACTATTATGGAAAAATTGTTTACCTTCTCATTTTTACCATATAAATATATAGTACATCAAATGAAATATAAATATTGTACTGGCATTTCAGTGTATAGTATATAGAGCAGTATAAACAAGTCATTGTCGGTATGAAATTTCAGTTAGTACCGACTTTGCTAGTGCTTTTTACGTAGCCTGTTGTAAAACTAGGCAAATATCTAGATGAGTTGATGTACCCCCTGGAAGACCTCTGCGTACCTCAAGGGGTATGTGTACCCCTCATTGAGAACCACTGCCCTAGTATACATTGACCTAAGCTGTTTCAAACTAGCAAGCCATGTTGGGTGAAGAGGGAAAAGAAACACTTTCTCCTAACTCAAGTGATCTGGGACCAGATTTACAAAGATGTTCACATTGGTTCAATGAGAGTTAGCTATCTAACCTGCTTTGGTGCTTTTGGAAAAAACCCTACCTGCCTTTCTGCATCTTCAGCTGCCTAAATATCTTTGAAAATCTGCCCCCCGGTGTATATTTAGAACACTGAAAGCAAGGCAGGGACATAGTTCTAAAGCAAAGGTGAAGGCTACGAGGAGTATCAACCAGGGCCCTGTGCACTGACAAGCTGAGTTTTGTAACACAGAAGAGCGGAATTCTACTACAATCAGGAAATGCTACAGAAGTGTCAGATGTAAATCTAGAGGATTTTAATCTATAGAATATGAAAATGAATGAGTTCAATATTCCTTGTTGTGGCTATTGTGTACATTAAATTCCGTACAAATCTGTTTTGGATTCCGCCGCCCCCCCCCACCCATTTCCTCCAATATATTGTGCCAGAGGATATTCTATTTGGTCTTAACAGGTTTATGCCATGTTCGTTACAGTAATATCTGACAATGTATAAGTGCAATATAGAAACAGCGGGGAAAAGCTGAAGCTGAGTAAGGGTCAGTTAAGGCTTTTCCATGCAGAAAGGGACAGATCATTTGGGGGTTTGCACCCAGGAGGCAGGAAAGGCAGAGGAGGGAATACAAAGCTGACTTTCCTCATATTTAACAGGACTTTCACATGGACCAATACCAACAGTTGTATTGGCATAGTGGTGTCTGGTGCTTTCTGAAGGCACATGCTCTCTACATCATTTTGGGGAATACTTATTGCCACTGTCAAGCTGTGTACCATCCAAACACCTGTTAATGGCCATTGCTTTCTCATTCTCTCTGGCTGTATAGACTAAATATTCCCATATTATTGTCAATAGAAAGGGGAGTCCATGTCTTTCAGTGTATTGAAGGGGGGAGGCAGTGCACTCCAGTGGGTAGGGCGCAAGGCTCAAAATTAACCCAGATCTATTCTAGTCACAGCTCTGACACTGGCTTTCTCTGAAATTTTAGGCAAGTCATTTAACTTCTGTTTGTTTATCATTATTGTGTTACTGTAGTGCTAGGAGCCCCAATCATGGGCCACTAGGCACTGTACACAACAAGAAAAAGAGATGCTCTCTGGCCTGAAGAATTTCCAGTGTAAGTGCTTGGCTGCATGGAGTTTTATTTATTTATTTATTTTGAAAAGATCAAATGGACTTAATCTGGTTTTTAAAATGTTTGCATACACATGATGCAATCCATCACTTTGCATTACCTCTGCATCTCTTGCAAACTCTGGAGTCCTCTTTCAGAGGGGACTAGGTTTGCTTCAAAAATTGAAGCAGTTCAGTCTTTTGTTTGTGTGCACGCAATTGCTGGGCTCCACTTTTTGCATGCTTCCAATGGCTATCCCAAAGTACTTTGCAGGTTGATCATTACTGACCTGTTTTCTTGTGTGACCTCCATGCCCTGATGTCAAGTTTCCAGGATAACCCTTCTCCGCTTTAAAAGATGGTGCAGAGCCAGATTTTGTTTATTGCTCCTGCATCCCAGTGTATCGTTATTCTGGCAATACCACCACGACAGCACTCCAGAAGCACCCCCAACATGTCTCACGCAGATGACATTTGCGGTTCTTTGCTGTGGGAAATAAGTCTAATCGATGGGGAACCCCATAGGGAGAATAGTTGGCGTAAGATTGAAGGGTTTAGTTCCTATTTGTGTTCTTGTGAGAAGTGTCTGCTGAGTGTGTCAGTGGTAGTGTGCTGACACCCAGGCAGGTAGGAAGCCGTGATGTTGTGATGCACCAATTCCAGAGTTTGATGGCTTCTATGCATAGGGAATGTGATCATCCGCCCCCTTGTCTGTTGATGTAGACGGACAATATAGCATGCATGTTCAAGTCTCCAATTGATTTGTTTCTTATGAGTGGGAGGAAGTGAAGACATGCATACCTGACTGCACTGAATTCTAAGAGGTTTATGTGCAGATGGGCTTCCTTTGTGGACCATCTGCCTCGTATTGTGTGGTGATCCAGGTGTGCTCCCCAGCCGATCAGGGAGGTGTCTGTCGTGAGCATAAGAGCAGGAGGATTTAGGTGAAAGGGAATGCCTGTGCATATGTTCTCCCTTTTTGTCCACCATTGCAGCGAGTTCAGCACCTTTGTGGGTGGAGTTATCATGTGGAGGCTGTGCTTGGAAGCACCTCATGTGTAGTCTGGCGTATTTCACCATGAATGTGGTGGCCGCCATGTGGCCCAGAAGTTGTAGGCATGTTCTGACTTTGACCCTTGGGCAGATAGACACGGCGTCTATGGTTTTTAATGAGGAGGAATCTGGTGTGCGGAAGTGAAGCTCTGGCTAGAATCAAGTCCAGGTAAGCCCTAGTGAACTCTATTTGTTGTATGGATATCAGAGTGGATTTTTGGAAATTTGCAGTCCTAACCTTTGGAAAGGAGCGATGGTAGACTGTGTGGCGGTTTGTGTCTCTTCGTACGATCGGCCCTTGCTAAGGCAGTCATCCAGGTACGGGAAAAATACAATCCCTTTTTTGCATAGGTGGGCCACAACCACTGCAAGAGTTTTGGAAAACATTCTCGGTGCTGTGGAGAGACCGAACGGTAGCACCGTATTGGAAGTGGTTGTGCCCCTCTGTGAATCGTAGAAATCATCTGTATGCTGGATGTATTGAGATACAGAAATATGTGTCTTGTAGGTCGAGGGCTGAGAACCAGTCCCTTTGTTCCTGCGCAGGTATTATTGTGCCCAACATGACCATCCTGAATTTTTGGGAGCGTATGAATTTGTTGAGTCTTTGTAGGTATAGGATGGGTCACCATCCTCCACTTTTCTTAGAACACAGAGGGAAGGGGTTTTACTCCCACTGTTGGAACTGGTTCCTTAACTGCACCTTAACTGTAGGAGGTGAGTTACCGCTGTTCGTAGTAGGTGCTTGTGAGATGGTTCCCTGAAGAGGGACAGGGAAGGGGGAATGGTAGAAGGGCATGAAATAAAAGGGATGGAGTAGCCTGACTGTACTATTTCCAGGACCCAGCGGTCCTGTGTTATCTGTTGCCAAGCATGGTGGAAGCATTGGAGGTGATGGCCAAATGAGCAGGTAGGCATTGGTATTAAGGAATGGTCGCTCAGACCGTCGACCATGCCTTCAAAATTGTGGCTTGTTTCCCGATGGTTGGAATGTGGCTTGTTCCGGCTGTTTTTGTCTGTGTCTAGCAGGTCTGCTTCGGTTCCTCCCAATCTCGTACAGCCTAAACTGTGAGCGGTTGTATTGTTGCAAGTGAGGCCTCTGGTAGGGCTGGTACTTCTCTTGGAAGGGGGAGTGTATATTCACAGTGTGCGCAAAGTGGCCCTGAAATCTTTCATTCTGTGAAGGACTACATCGTTTTTTGCCAAGAAGAGTCTTTATCAAAAGGTAGATCCTCAACTTTGATCTGCAGCTCTTTAGGGATGCCAGATGAAAGCCACGAGGATTATGCAATTTACCCCCAGATGATATTCCATCATGCAAGATACTTTAGGCAGCAGAAAAATCAAACTGCTCTAGAGACATACTGAATATATTAGTTAGAAATAAAGATGCCACAAAACCTCTGCTCTTTAGGGTGTTGACCACATACATGTGAAAAGCAAGCAACTGGGCAAATATAGTCAAAACAATAATAATGAGGGGAAAAAATCAGTGGTAATCCATAACTAAAAGATGGCAGAAGTTAGAAAGTGAAGGAAAGAACCCCTGCCCCCAAAAGAGCAAAAGAAATATATAGAAATAAGACCACAAATGCCCAAGGACCACAAGGGTTCAGTGCAATCCAAAAAGTGGCAGTAATATGAGAAAATGGAAAGAAAAGCAGATTGGGGATTATATGCGGATTTAGATTGTTACCCAGGCAGCTTCCACTGATAGGAGCCTATGATGAACACTTGATGTGTTTTAAAGTTTCCTTCTACCACTTCAAACCCCAAGAGTGTAGAAGTGGCATGTAACATCAACTACCTTCTCTTGGGGTGAAATATCCCAAGGTGGGGGGACAAGGCTGGCAAAAGGAGGTGTAATTTACATTTGTGTCCCTCGATATGAATCTAGCCAAAGATCTGTCAATACCAATACAGGCAATCTTGCCAATCCTTGTGGGTATGAGCTAATGGCGAGTGTTCTGATGCTTTTTGGAATTTGTTGGGGGTTGGTGGGAGTTGGTTTTTTTTAAGAAACTACTCAACAATTTCCTTTATAGCCAAATACATTAATGCATAGAGTAATAGTGTAATCTAATACTTCCATGAGACAGAGGAAAGCAATGCTTTTTTCCTAGGAATTTATCAGAATCCAGTAATCACATTGATATACACTAGGCTCAGACTTTCTCCCAGAGAGAGAAAAGACAGGGGACTAATAACAGATGCTAGGTTGGGTATCAGCCTCTGGTGATAATAAAAACAACATTGAAAGTTTCAAGTGGGGAAGGTCTAAATACAGAAAGCGTTGGAAGATCTGGTTGAAGATTAGTATTAAACCTCATGTGGGGGAAAGGGAGGTGAACTCTTCCATAAATCATCCAGATACTTAATTTGATATCAGACATGAACCTTAACATGTGTCAAATAATCTGGTTTAATACACCTGGGTCTTATTAAAGTTGTGAGAGCCAAAGATTACAATGATTTAAACAAGTTTAAACAAGTCCTTTGCAAGGCAGGAAAATGTATCTTAAGTTATAGTGGTCTCAATTAGAAATTGCTTTACAAGTATGAAAGTTTCTACCAGTTCTACCATGGGCACCCACTATGGGTGCCCATTACTGTCAATGGAAAGACTCCCATTGACTTCAATGGGCTTTGGATTAGGCCCTAAATGTATAGAAAATCTTTCAAAAAGGGTAAAAGTGTTCAAAACATTTTAAGCTCTAGCAAGAGTGAGCACATGGTGAGGAAGAGAGGGCCTTGTTGTCCAAAATGGAGCATGAAATCTAAAGTTCCCAGCTCAAAACAACATTACACGAATAAGTGTAAAAGATACTGTTAATCCAAGTATATCTAATATACTGTCAAGGTGATGGAGAAAAGAAAAATCTGATTAAAATGCACAACAAAAAGCAAGAAAAGCTAGATTTCTTGAAAGCACAAATGTTGTCTGAACCCTCGAATAATGAGCAGGCCTTAGATAAGCAGGCAGGAGAACCAGAAGACTGCAAAACAGAGGGAATTGTACAAGAAATTTTATCCACAACTATACAACTGGTGCCAAATTCTTTATATCACTAACTCCATTATTTTCTGTGGAATTGCTCCTGATTTAAGTAGTATAAGTTAGATCAGAATCAGGCCCCACATGTCCTCCATGTTCTCCTTAATCAAAAATTGAAAGTGTACTTAGGAAGCTTAATAAGATGGTGAAGCAAGTAAATAGTCATAAGAAACACTGATAAGTAGATGAGAAGACTCAAAATGAGAGGAGAGGGTGAAACAATCCAGTAAGAAGCAAATTATACAAATATTTTTTAAAGTAATCAAATCATAGAATAGTCTAGAACAGTTTGAAAATTAAGTGAAATTTAGAAACATCAGAACCCTAGGAATTCCTAGAGAGAGAGAACTGCTGGATCCTGTTCCATTTGCAGGGAGCTTTCTAACTACATTGCTCAAAAGAGGACAAATATATACTTCACTTCCCTCTAAACCAGGTTGTGTGTGGGTTTTCTTTAAACCAGCACAGCCTTCCTCCTTAATCATTGCCTTTGAGGCATCTAGTGCGGTGTTCTTAAATTATTCCCACCCATCACTCACATTTTTGATTAAATTCTTCCTCCCAGTTGATTTGGCTCAATTCTTTTTAGCTTGTGAAATTGGTCCTATTAAAGTACTAAGTATATGTATTACTGGTCAGGACTGTTCTTCTTGCACATTATAAATGGGATCAAGTCATGATCACTTGTACCTAAGCTACTATTAACTTTTAGTTCTGTGATCAAGTCCACTTTATTTGTTAGGAAAAGGTCTAATAGAGAATTCCTCTGTATTGGCTGCAACACTTTGACTTAGGAGAGTGTTTAGAATGTGTATAGAATAGTCTATAATGTTTAGAAATTCCAAGGATGTTTTATTGGCAGCATGAGACAGGTGTCACTCAAACCATGAGTCACCCCCATGATCACACATTTTTTCCTACACGTTGTAGACAGGTGTGTAAAGAAGCTGTCAGCCTGTTCCCTAGGGTGATTTGGTGGTGTGTAGCAGACACCAACTGGCACCCAATCTTGTGCTTTTATAATGGATGTGTGATTGATTGTAGGTTGACTTTTGAACTACAGCTGCCAATTACAGCACTTATGGCAGCAGGTGCCAGAGGCTGTTGCAATTCAGAGAAATTCTGTATTGCCCTGTGTAGTAGGCTATACCTTTTTAGCACCCCTTTGGGGAGAAGGTAGATGCTGCTCCTGTCTCAGAATCTGAGGCACAACCCTCCAGCTGTGATGTTCAAGGCATCTGCCACCTTACAGGGGGAGTTAAAGCAGTCCAAACCAATGAATCAATATGTCTACAAAAAGCAGCATTTTAAGGAAGCTAGCTTCAGGAAGCTAGAGAAAAAGTACTAGCACCTCTCCTTTCTAAGGGGGCCTGAATGGCCAAGGCTCTCAAGCTGTTTCACCAGTCAGCAACCCCTTCTTCCGGGGGCCCGGGAACTCTGAGTTGCACTTCTGCTCCTTCAGAGTACTGCCCTGCATTGAGTAGTGATCCTCCTTTAAGGACCTGTCCATCTCCAGGTTTGGCAGGCCTGCTGGGTTGGGATTGATTGTTACCAGAGGAGATCTTTAACACCTTCCTGACTGAGGTGTGGGATCTGCCCCACCACACCCTGATTCAGCAAAGCATATAGGCACAGTGCCCATTGAATATCAAATACTGGGTCAATTCTCTTATGCACATGATTTTAGAAAGGGTAACTGAAGAACACTGCCATATCAAAGAGAAAGCTAAGGGGTGATTTGATCTCCATGCAAGTACATAGAGTGAACAAATATTTAATAATGGGATCTTCAGTCTTGCAGACAAAAAGGTATAACAAGATACAGTGGCTGGAAGTTGAAGCTAGATAAAAAGGTACAACCTATTTCCAGTATGCATTTAACACCAAGGATTAGCCATTGGAACAATTTACTAGTGGTTGTGGGGGATTCTCCTTCACTGGCAATTTAAAAATAAAATTGCAATTGGGTGTTTTTCTACTTCAAACAGGAATTGAATTCAGGGAAATTTTATGGCTTGGTTATATAGGAGATCAGACTAGGTGATCACAATGATCCTTCTGGTGGTGGAATCTATGATTAACTTTAAACACGTTTAGTTCTGTTCACTTCAGAGGGAATACTTGCATGCTTAGAGTTAGGCAAACACTTAAGTGCTCTGGTGAATTAAAGTCTATGGACCATGATTGGATATACTTTGAAATCCGTCTTCTTGCCACAAATTTATCCATTTCATTGTAGTATTGAGAAGCTCATTTCTGTACCAAAGGAGTTTAACAAATGTAGCTTCTACAAGTTCATTCCATCATGAATTTGTATCCTGGATCATAGGTTCTGAGAAACTTGATAAAGACCTGACATCCTGATAATTAAATTATAGATGCTAATTCATAGTGTCTAATATTTCAGTTTGTAAGTCCACACCAACATTTTGGTTACCATTTTATAAGAGCAATTATCAAATTAAACAAGAAAGGACCCAACACTGCAGTCCTCACCTAGGCAAAACTTCAGGAGTTTAAAGAGCTTAAGCCTGCAAAGTGTATTATACACAAATGCAGAAAGTAAGTATCATTCTAACATACCTAAACATTACATTTAACATAGTTATGATGTTGGGCCATATTTTCAGATTGCCTCAAGTCATCCTCTTAGTCTGCACACACACTATGTATAAATGGGAAGTACTGTACACCTAGCTTCCTGATTTGTATGCATAAATGCCTTACTACGCACAAGCATTAACTCATTTGTAAACAGGTTTTATGCAATTTTGGAGTTGAAATCAAGAAGCCACTTCGGAAAATCTTTAAAGGGTTCTGCTGGGCTTTTAAGCACGATCCCTTATTGAAGAGAGTGTTGTGATATGTATCAAGTTACACTGGTGCAAAACTTGCGTGACAGGAAAACCAAGTCCAGAAAGTTCAAGTTAGTGAAAGGGGTACACATCAATTCTGAATTTGGTCCACAAGGTTCAAAGATTTATCAAAAACGATGCTAAAATCTAGCTATTTTGATATGCAATAATCTAATTTTCATAACTGGTTCTTATGAAATTCCCTTTTCTGCAAAGAATGGGGCCAGTACTGAAGCTATGGCCCCATTAATGTAAGGCTTTATTCATGACATTAAAGCCTTATATGATCCAAGATGCAACATTTTAACCAAAAGAATTAACTCAATTAAATTTTAGATTTAAAGTGTGTGATTTACTTATGTATATAAATTTCAGTTTATCAAAAAAATGTATCTTCAAGAAGTGATCAACCTAGTCAGGGCCGGTGCAAGGAAGTTTCGCGCCCTAGGCGCCCCCCCCCCCCCGCGGCAGCTCCCCACTCCCCCGGACCGGGGAGCCATGCAGCAGCTCCCCACCCCAGCTCACCTCTGCTCCGCCTCCTCCCCGAGCACGCCGCCCCCGTTATAATTCTCCTCCCCTCCCAGGCTTGCGGCGCCAATCAGCTGATTGGCGCTGCAAGCCTGGGAGACGGGAGAAGTGGAGCGGCCGCTGCACTGGGAGAGGGAGTCTGAGCCGCACGTGTCAGCGCACCGCCGGCAGCCCAGCCCAGGAACGCTGTAAAAAAAAAAAAAAAAAAATTGGGGGCACCGCTTTTTGGCACCCCCAAATCTTGGCGCCCTAGGCAACCGCTTAGTTTGCCTTAATGGTAGCACTGGCCCTGAACCTAGTCAATTCTTTTCTAACACATGCTTAGGTAGGTGTTATTTAAAGAGTCTCAGGCTGTACACTGACTTATTCTACACATTTTTCTTTCAATTATGTCTTTAAACAGTATACAGAATACAATGTCCTATTTTAGGGGTTAAGAATAAATCACAGGATAAGCTAGAGTGTAAGTATAATTAGCAAACATTTGAGATTCAAGATTATTCAGTACACTGAATAGGGTATGTTAGATAAACAGCTTCATAAAATATATTTGTGAGTAACTAATGTTTGAAAGAAACAGTATACGAAACACAATCAAGTACATACTTCCTAAGACATTAATGACAGCATATGAAATAACCCTCAAAGAAAACACTTGTTTATATTGATCATGCTAAAACTGATCTTTAAATATGAACCACCAACAGAGCTGGAGGATTTATAATTGGCTGTTGTGCCAAGAATAGGTAGAAACTTTCTTTTTGTTTCAGATTACAAGGTCAAATCCTTACTGAGGTCAGAGCTATGCTGGTTTATGACAGTTGAGGATCTGATCCATCATTTTTGTTCTAGAGTTGAGGTTTCTGTTTAAGGCATAGCATTGGGAGGTAGGAAGCTCTGACCAAAATAATAAAAAAAAGTTTCCTGTGTGGATTTGGGCAAGAAACTTTTTACCTCAGTTTCTCAACTTGCAAAATGAGGCTGATAATACTTATCAACATCCCAGATGTGTCAAAACTTTGATTATTAGGTATTTCTATAAACTGTTGCTCTTATATTGAATGGTATTGTATTAGAACGTGACTGAATCACCACTTAAATCGATCTTACATTTGGGCTATTGGCTCTGTTCGCCACTTCTACTGAACATACTTTCTCACAAAACGTACATATGCTTATGTGCTTTTTGTTAAAGCACAACTGAGGCTTGAGACAATTATCCATTGGCTTAGAGCTTCAGGTCATATCACAGGATACAAATCCAAAACAATCTCTCTATTCAGTAATCTTGATAGTTCAGTGATAAATATTTGTTCCCCAAGCTGCTGCTTTAGATGGCATTTGTAAATTTGAAACCCAAGATCTTCTATAGGATTTGATCCAAACAGATCATTATAAATGGCTTTACATTTTAAAAGCAACATTTAATAGTGTTACCAAGATGGAAAAAGAGTCTCAGTGAAACCTGTTTTAGCCTCCTCTCATATATCATTAGATATTTCCAGTTCAAAATCTCTCCATTAATATTATTTATGGAGTATTCAAGGTAATATGTTTTGGGAAATAAAACTTTGGGGATTAAACATTTTACTTGTCAGTGTTCATTCCAGTGACTGTACTTTTCCTCCAGCTAAATCCCCAGGTTCTTGAGATAATAGCTTTCACTCTTAAATACTTATTTCTGTAGCCCTGATCTTTCCCCATCAAAAATGAGATAATTGTATTTCACAAATAGGTCAGCCAGGCAAGTTTCCCCACACTGCCTCACCAATGTACCTCTATTCTGACTTGGGGCTTGACGTCACTACAATATGTTATTGAATCAGAATATAACTCTGCAGAATTGAGCTAGCTATCATGATAATGGCCATGGCTTTGTGACCAGTATATAAATTGTGTTCAGTTTCATGTCAGCTACTTTTGATTAAACTATACCAGGACTTCTGTTCAGCTCAGATTGTTAACCACCACTTGTCTGGGTCCATGGTAACCTCAAAGTAATAGTGCATCTGATGTTATCTAACTGTGCTTTTTACAGTTGTGATATAGCTTGATACTTTTGTAATTAAGACAACACTTCTTGTAGGGGACATCTCTAGGAATGATTTCATTCTCCAAGACCATTCAGTTACTGACTGCTTTAAGTCAAGTCCTCTTTAGAAGATAAAATTTATGATAATTTTGCTGGTGACCTGATGTATCTACATGTCCACCAAGAAATACAGAGAACATCATCTCCTAAAGGTCACCAAACTTCTAGATTTTTTTGGTAACTACCAACCTATAGGGGAGCATGACATATGTGCTAGCCACGTAAAACTATAGAGAAAATAGTGAAAATGTACTAGACAATTACGGCAAGATGTAAATTTGGAAGAGTCATGAGAATTTGTTGACATGTTAACACCTTTGATCTACAACCCAGGCTCTAGAATAATTTGTCTGGTTGAGACAAATTAATTTTTTTAAATGGCTTGTGAACCTAATGAGCCAAAATGAAAAGAGTCTTTGTATTTGTACTTACAACAGACAAAGCCCATGAAGGAGGAGAATAGTTGAAACATTCATGAATGATTAAAGTTATGGGAGTGAGGTCTGGAAGAGAGAAGATCTACACCACTCATTGTTATTTTGTATTCTTAGCATTTAGAGGAAGGCTCTCAAACAATTTAAATCTAGGTATGTGAGGAGCAAAGTAGATGGAGCTAGGTTTCAGTAGAGAAATATCATTATGTTCTATAGACACTTTCTGAAGACACTGATTAGAGGAACATGCCTTTGATACTGACCAATTTCACCTTTCTTTTGCAATGGAGAAAGGTCTGGAGCCAGCAGCACTTCTGAAAAGACAGACAATGCTGGGTTTGGTAATTTGCAGAGTATGTAGAATTGCATAGCAGTCCTGTCAGCTACAGCTTGGGTGAAACACACCAGTGAAAGTCAGCAAAAACTGTAAAAGGAAAATCAAATAATGTAGTCCCAAATTGGGCCGAACAGCTGATCAACAGTCCTGTACTGGAAATATCTTCTAAGGAATTAATGATATTTCAGATTGCATTAGACATCTCACTAAACAGAGGTAGTGCAATCAGGACAAAAGCCCGTTTCCAGAAATTCACTCTCCCCGCCCCCTTTTGGGAATAAAATTCAGTTAGTAGTGTCTGTTCTAAACATATTACTTCCAAGCCCTTTGATCCTAAACTGGAACACAAAATAGATCTACGGTTTCAAGCATAGTTTCTTGCCTACTCTGAAGCACTGAACAGGACAAAAGCCCTCCCAAGCCACATATATAAGGGGAAAAAGAACAGTTTCTCATTCTGCACAGGACAAGCAATGCAAAAAATTCACAAATCAAAAGCCAACAATCATCTTAGTTACTGTATGGAAGCATTCTAAATCTGACAATGCAATGTGCTCACACAGGCAGTGCTAGTATGATTTTACAGCATGCAGATTATTGTGGGGAAAAAGCTTAGTAAGAGTTGGACAAAGATTTTATTCTTTAAAGTTGTCATGTTTCAACCTTTGCCCCCCACATGCACTGAATGTATTTTGCATCATGACATAATAGTTTTGTGTTGCTATGGAACTGCATAATGTTGTTTTAGTTGTCCAAGGAAACATAGAAACAGCGTCTGATAGTGGCAGTCATGATATAGCTCAAGACAGACAATTGTATTTTCTGCTGTTCAACAAAAAGTCCTCAACTTCAGAATTTTGACCTCCTCTCCCTTTTGTCCCCGCAATTGTAGAGAATTGTTTGTGACTATTTGTGCTGTACTCTGACGCCAACCAAAATATTCCAACCCCACACCGTTGAATACACAATCTCTGTCCTAGGGAGTTCTCAGTCTATGGCATCAACTCAGCAAATCACTTAAGCCCATGAGCAGTCCCATTGGCTTCAGTTGGACTATTTACACATTAAAGTTAAACTACATGCTTAAATCCTTTGCTGAACTGGGGCCTAATTGAAATTAATGTTGTAGTCAGTTGTAAATGAGGATTTGTGAATTTAATTTGGAGAGTTTGTTACTATCACTTGTGTTTTAAAAATGGAAAAGTATGTATTAGCTTTCGGTGATCCCCCTACCACCCACAACTCAACTGAGTGAAATTATTTTAAAAAAGGAGAAGGAAGGAAGGGACTCCTGAGGTAGTGCCATGGAACTGAATGCCAGCTACTGCTGAAGTGTGTGTGTAGGTTGAAGCATAGGTCCAGTATAATCAGAAGTTAAACATGTATGCCTTTAACCCATCCAGTGTAGGTAGGACTATTAATGGCATTATTGTGAACCCATTTTACTGATAGCGTTGACTAGCTACTCCCAGTAGTTCTATTGACTCTATGGAACTGCTTGTGAGAATGACTGCTCATTACTGTGAGTTAGGGGTTCACAAATTAGCCTTCACATAGGCCAATGAGAAAGTAGGACATGGTAGTTGTGTATGCAGAAGCTATTTCCTTTAGTATTTGAAATGATTGCTTTAAGATTCTTGTCCCAGCAACTCATTGGTTTGTCTTAGTCTGGGACAAGCAATGTGTGAAGTGTCAGAATAAATGGTAGCCCAACTAGAACACTTCAAAAACATTTTATGAAGCCTCTGTGAAATTGGATTTTTTAAAATTAACAACAGTTTAAGGGTTTTGTTATTCAGGTAAACTGGCTGCCTAAGAGAGAAAGTACAAACTGGGGAAAGCAATAACAAGACCAGTAAAAAATTTTTTAAGTGTGTTTGGTGGGGAGTGGGTACAGTTCTTGTCTAATTCTTGAGAGAGACTTCTGGGTGTGGACGACATTTCTGGCTGTAGTTCTCTATGGACTCAGCACTGGGTGTCAATAGCACAGAGCACATCTGCATTTTCTGGCCTGGGATAGTTCATTTCATTACTACATCTTTTTTTTGGAATTAGAGAGAGTGAATCTGCTCCTTTGGGGAGGAATCCAGTGAAACTATTGTGCCAAATGGAGTTGTTTTGTGTTCAATGCATAACTGCACAACATTCAAACCATCTTAGTGAGGACTGACTTCAATTTATTGACCTATTGTGGCTCTAACACATATTTAGGTTCTTTCAACAGAAGATTTTAAATGTAGGCGGTATGATAAAGAAGTATTTGATGAGACATTTGATAATTGACGTTCTGATACACAGTTGCCTTCGTAACCATTTAAAGAAGTGGTTTGAAGAAGTGTTTTTTTTCAAATTATAGGCTTGTTTTTTTTAAATCAGTTGAGTTATTCTAGTGTAAAATCAGCGTGGCAAGATCAGAATCAGGCCCAGTATTTGGAAGCACTTAATCACAGTAGTCAGCTGTTTTAGGTACAACTTGTTATTGGACTTACAATGTATAGACATAGCATGAAATTCTAGCAAAATGCCAATTGACTTCAAAGGGGCCCAGAATTTCACCCATAGTATACAAGTTATGTGTTTAAGGCTTTATCCAAATCTCACCGAAGTTGATGAATACTTCCATTGGTATCAATGGATTTGGGATCATGCCCTTAAAGCATATGCTCACTCCCTCCTCTCTCACAACCTTCCTCCATATAACTACTCTTTTACCTTTTCTCTCCCAGGTGTTAGTATGCCATTCCATGTTTAGAATTCCCTCCCATTTCTTACGAGTCAAGAGAAATCTTTTTCCTCCTGGATAACCCTCTTGTATGTGCAACCCTTCCCAACACAGATCTTATCTACAGTTCCATGTTATCCTCCTACAAATTTCTCCTTAAAACCCTCCTTTGCCATGATGCTTATCAAAAAAAACCTTGGCAACAGTTAGGCTGCCAGTGGGCTCAGACCACTGCCAATCAGGATGACCAATATAGTCTCATTGTTTCCTTTACTCTTCCCATCTGCCTATCAGCAGTTACTTGTCTGATACTTAGATTGTAAGCTTTTTGGGGTAGGGACCTTCTTTTGTTCTTGTCTTTGTACAGCACCTAGCACAGTGGGGCCCTAGTCCTTGACTAAGACTCCTAGATGCTACAGTAATGGAAATAATGGTGTCTGCACCCCTTTGCTTTTTTGAACATTTACCTAGTATATGGTAAGACTAATTTAGATTGTAAGCTTTTGGGGCAAGTGCTGCATCTACTTATATTTCTCTACTGTTACTACTAATGCCTGGTTTTTGCTCTAAGTTTTCATTACTGAATTTTGAAGAGCCATTAGGAGAGATTCATGGTGAAAATTTAACATGCTTTCAGTTAAATAAATTAATTAAACTCCCTTCCCAAAATAGGATTGACTCCTATTGCGGTTAGCGAGAATTACTCCTATTATGCATGAGGAAGAATCAGATCCAATAATATTTATACGATCATGTTTTCCTTACTGTTTTCTGTTCATTTCTGGACACTTCTAGAAAGATTGACAAGTTGGAATGAGTTTGAGGAACATTCAAAATGTTTGTGGGGCAGTAGGGAGTGACTTACTACATGAGGAGAGATTAAAAGAATTAATGTAGACTGGTTCAGTGATGACTATGGGTGACAACCTACAAATATTTGATGGGTATTAATATCACCAAGGAGAAGAAATATTTGGAGAATACAAAAGGATGTAAGTGAGAACAGAATAAAATTAAGAATGTCTGAGTACCAGGAAAAACTACCTCACATTGATTTATAAGCTCATGGGATATTCTCCTAAATAAAGGGTTAGAAACTCCCTCCAAGTGACACATTTAAACCTAGACTGGACAGAACACTAGTAGAAGTATTATAAGAAACAGAGATGGGATGACCCAAGGAGTTGTTCTCCATCTCGAAATGAAATCATGCAGCCACCTTGGAGATGTATGTTTATCCCAACAAAGCAATTGTATAAACACTCTTTTTTTGCCCTCCCAATGATTTCACTTCATTCCTCTGAATTACAAGCTACTAACTTGGCCTTGTCATTGCAATTTGTTTCAATTCTGTGAAGTCCCCTCTCCCTTATCCCACTGCCTATTGAGGGGGGAAGGGGGAATCACAATTATCTAAAACCCCAGAGTAACCTCCAGGATAGAGGCATTAGTTTTTAACTTTATAGCTCTTAAAAAATAAAAAGTTGTAATCCTCAATATTTTTGAAAATTTCATTAATGGGTGCCCCCTGGTGGTCAAATACTACCCTAAAATCATCATAACCAGAGACTACATAGTGCATAAAGAGTCTGCCCCTTTATTTCAAAGGAATTTTAAATTCCCATTGACGCCAATAGGTCCAGGAGTTCCCATTTATGTTATTTTCCCATTTTTTCTCTCAAATGAATGTGTGTTTTAAACATCCCAAAATGCTAAGTTTAATTAAAACTATTTAAAGTTTGTGTTGTTGTTCAATGAGCAAAGCATGATACATAACACTGAGTTTGCATCTCACTAAATTTAGGATAAGGATAGTTTAAGACTAGCATTTTGTTTACGAGTGATTCTGTGTATCCACATCATACATATCTACACATCAATATTTTCTTTCCTTTGTCACTATGTTTCCCTTCCACTAATGGAAATGAATAGCCTTTCTTTGGTGGCTCATTTTAGCTGTACAGTTTCCCACCATTTTTATTGCTGTTGAGTTCTTATTCAATTTTTAGTCCTTTCTTCCCCAAAACTGACAAGAGGTCCTATTTCAGGCAGGATGTCTTACATCTGTCTCTAGCTCTCCTGTCTTTCTTTCCTGTGTGCTGTTCTCTGATTTTGTCCCCTTTCCTTCCATTTTCTGTCACCCTTCTTTTCCTTCACCATTTTCTCTTTGCTCAGCCCTTATTGGCCATCTTGCTTTCCACTGTCTTTTTGTCACCTCCTGGACTCCACCCTACACATCTCAGTCCTCTGACAACTGCCACTGGGTTCAGTAGCTTACCTCTTGTCAGGCAAGGAAAGCATTGTTTGCACCATACGGCAGAAGATACATGTGAGCTATTTCATCATGGCTAATTAACAGAATAGGCCGGTTTTCATTTTCATTCTGCTCATAAGTATTCACTATCACTACTGTCAAGGCCGGATCAATCTCAGGTTCACATGTTGACTACATTTTTGGAACACTCATCCCCCTCAATTCCACCACATATCAGGAGGATATCATGGGCCAGATTGACAGCTGGTTTAAATCCACTGAAGTCAATGGAGCTACACTGATTTATACCAGCTTAGGCTCTGGCCCTGTGTACTCTTTTTTTTGTTAAAAAAGGGATGGGTGATTGTATTGAGATAAAAGCCTGATTATGAGAGGATGTAGGCGTCTGCAACAACACTGGATATTTACATTCCCCCCGCCCCCCAGGGTTTAATTGTTTGAATGTAACTAAGCACAATTCACTGAAGGAAGTGGAATCACTGTACGTTTTTATACGGAGAAAGAACACGTTATGAAAACAACAAGGAGTCTGGTGGCACCTTAAAGACTAACAGATTTATTTGGGCATAAGCTTTCGTGGGTAAAAACCTCACTTCTTCAGATTACCCACGAAAGCTTATGCCCAAATAAATCTGTTAGTCTTTAAGGTGCCACCAGACTCCTTGTTGTTTTTGTAGATACAGACTAACACGGCTACCCCCTGATACTTAACACGTTATGATTTCTACATAGAAAAATAACCCAGTATGATGGATGATCTGAGGATGCAAAAGAAGCTTTAGAAGAGTTCAGCTTCTGAGAGAATGTTAAACAGACCACGACAACAGTATCAAATCTGCTACTGACAGAAGAGGCATAGATTGGCTTGAAGTTTCCTCTGGCTGTCTTTATTCCTTTTACAAGCTCCAGTCTTCTTCTAGTCTCCCTAGAAAGTGTTACATCACTTTAGGGAGAAGAAACTTGAGATAATCTGAAATGAAGGGAAGGACCCCAGTGAATTAATAGCGACGAGTTGAACGCATAGTGCCTACAGATGAGTTTTACAGTTGGGCTACTCAGCAGCACAGGATGCATATTTATGACAATGCAGCTGTCATTTATGACAGTGAAAGCCCTGGGATTTAATGGGTTTTAGTAATGGAAGTTTGCACTGACAATAAGTTGGCCTGGATCATGCATTTGACTTGCAGCTAATATAGATTGTCACAGGGCTAACTTATTAGAATGACAATGGCCAAGCCTACTATGTCAAGGAAGTTCAGAATATAGTAGAGAGCTTGACAGCACAGTCTACCATCCCGCCAATCTCAGGACATGTTGCTCAAATGCCATTTTGTGGTAACACAACATGTCACAGATCCCTGAATCCAGTTCAGCTTTGCTCAGCTGAATAGCCAGGAATCAGCTATTACCTTATCCTCATAACTAAATGTAATAGGAGATAAGTCCCCCAGCATCTTGTTTAATCTTATCGGTCTTCCAGATGCAGGGGGTGAAGAAAGTATGGGAGTAACTGCATGCCCCAAAATATCCATATTCTGATGGCCACAATCCAAGTCCTGACTAATGGTTTCAAAATGCTGAGTACGGTAGTTAAACAGGCATCTAGATCTTTCACTAGGGAGCCCTCGATCAATGCGTGGGGGGCAAAAGTGTGAGAAGCTCCGAAACCTGAAGCAAGACAAGAGATTAAAACCCATACAGTCTGTGGATATTGCAGGTAACATCAAAAGGGCTGTGTCCATATGAAGGACAAAGAAACAGTCCAAGGAAGGATAAATCAAGAAACCCGAAGACTGAGAATGTTAAATTGAATGGACTTACAAAAGAGGATTCCACTACAAGGTTTTATTAGTAGCTTAGCAATGGTGCAGTGTTCCAATAGCAGAAAGCATAAGCACAGAGATTTCCTGATACAACCAGAAGCCTTGGTCTTTGCTGCACAGGAACTTATGGAAGAATGATGGTCGGTGCAAGTAAGAGTCCTGAAAAGCTGTAAGTGAGCGATAAGAAGTTAATGGGTAAGATCACTGGGAAAATATTGCAAAATTTGGTAAATGCTGTGGGGAAATTTTGATTTTAAAATTAATTATGGGGAATATTCCTATGTTTCCAGAATATGGCAGAGACACTTCAGACTACATAGTAAGTTTTTTTAAAAAATGCATAGTGGAAAATTATACTAACTAATTTCAGGTCAATCAGAAGCATGCAGAAAGGTTTGGCAAATTCTGCAGATGTTTTCACCAAAGATCTGCAGAATTTGGGTGATTTTTGACTTTACATCACATTTTAAGGAATGAGTCACTGATTCTTAACACATATGCATTTAAATGAGGATATCTGTGACACGTTACAAGTCCAAGATCCATCACTATAGTCACATTATCAAGAGTGTCTAACCATTTATGGAACAATTCAGTTTAAACAACATTAAACAGCAAAAAGTAGGAGATTCTATCCGAGTCTGAACTCTGTCTTCCACATGCTATGTCTGTAAGAGATTGAATATTGCCACTGCACTCCCTGAATTTCTAGGAGATGCAAATCAAAGGATTTTAGACATTAGAAATGGAAATAACTTATTAGGTCATCTAGTTCCCTATCAATGAAGGACTGTACTCTGTGCTATTTGTACAGCTTTGTCCAATCTTATTTTAAGTTGCTGAAGATATGAGATTTGCACCACTGACCTTGTGAGACTGTTTTAATAGAGCTCACCATGAGGAGATCATCCGTCCCACAGAAAGTCCAGTGGGAGGCGGCCCATGAAAAGGAAGCCCCCCATGAGTTTCTTCTTGCAGTTTTTCCTCTGACAGATAATTGTAAGGCATGTTATTTGCTGTAGTGCCAATGGACCAACCAATATTGTGGTCCCATTGTGCTAGTCCTGTACAAACACTAGTAATAGAGTCCCTACCCAAAGAGCTTACATTCTAAATAGACAAGACAGGCAGGGAGTAGGGGGAAAGGATAAGAACACACAAGCAGAGCTATCAATGGGATGGTGACAACTGGCACGTTAGTTCTGCCATTTTTGAGGGTGGGAGAGTGGATTTGTCAGGAGATTAGCTACACAGAAAGACAAGGCAAGGAAAAGGAAAGAAGTGACGGGTCAGAGCAGGGGTGAAGAGGAAGGTATTAGTGGCAGGCAAATGTTGAGTGAGACTGAGGTGAAGAGATTGAGACAGGGGCAGTATGGGATTGGCGCAAACCACCAGTCAGCACAGGGCAGAGACAATCCAGTCAAAATTGTGGAAAATCCTATTAGTGTCCATCAGTCCCTGCTTTGTATGCTTCTCTGCTAGCTTTGGATTCTGGCTCGTGCATCCTTGCAGTTTCTTTTCTTAAAGCCACATGGCAGGGGACAGAGGAGCATTTTGCACCTTTCTGGGTCTGGAGGATGCTGCAGGGAGAGCGTTGGCCACAGCAGGATCTCATTTGACCTCTCCCTTCCTAGTGCAGCAGTCCCTAAATAAGCTGCTCTTACAGCTGCTCTGCCAGCTTGAATATGTGGCATACAATACATGCAAATTTGTACTTTAATGAATTTGTGATGTAGTATAAAGGATTTATGGGCATAAGTATGAGATGGCCTCATTACCGCGGGGTAGTCAAGCTACAAGTTGGTGCTTTATCATATGGACCTCTAATTTATATTATCTTTCTTTTCAATCACTGTAGTTTGTTTTTGTTGTTTGATCCAAAGCCTTTTGGACTCCCATTGACTTTAATAGCCTTTAGATGAAGCCATTCATTTGTTGCTTTTATTCCTTTTTTCATGTATCGCCTGCTAGTAGATTGCTTTTGAAACCCAGTGCGATACCGTGTGACATTCTATTTTGATTTTCTTATCCATGTTACATATTACATTTTGTTACTCTGCTCGTACGCATTGGCAACTCATGCTTTCATCATAAGAGAAATGAGCATTTTTTTAAAGTTAGATGGATGGCTTTGTTTACCCACTACATTAGTATATCAGCATTTAGACAAATTCAAAACAGTTACAAAAAGTCTCTGTCATGGACAACCACAATCAATTATAGGGGTATCTTGTCTAATAAAATGGCTGGATCGCCTTATTAAAGGGAAAGAACAAAAGCTTAAAGGCCAGATTTTCAGAAAAGCTCAGCTCCAGACAGATCTCATTTAAAGACCTAAATCAAATGGCCAGATTCACATTGTCATTCAAAGTGCATGGCATTTTTGGAGCAGGAACTGAGCACTTCTGAAAATCTGGCCCAAATTAAATCGTGTCTGTTAAGCAGCTCATTTTGCAGCAAAGGAGCAGTAATATTTTAAATCAGGTTGCTCTGGAGAAGTTTCTCTTCCTAGAATTCCAAATTCAAATAGGTCAACAGCTTATTCAAATACATAAGGAAAGCTAGTTAATTTAAGTTATGGGAGAAATTGGGGACATAACCCTTGCTATGTTATATGCAAGCTCTATTTCATTTGAATTTGTTGAAACTGTTTGTGCTGTGCTATTTGTTGGAGGATATTTTGAACTACACCATGTACTCAGAAGATACTGTAGATCTGTTTCTTCTGTAAGCATCTCCAGTGTATTGAAGGAGATGAAAGGCACATGTAATGCCTGAAAACTAGCAAACAATTTCAGAGACCTCTTCTTATTCCATTTTACTACCAGTCATTCTAGAATGCATTTGTTTTTACTAGACAAGACCTCCCCCAAAATAAAAATGATTACAAAATAGGTTAAATTACACTCTTTAATCAAGCACTCATTATGGAATTCCTCCTTTGATCTCCCTAAACCAAGTACACGGACATGATTAGTGAATAGCATTCTACTGCAGGACAAAAATGTGATGCAAGAAATGATAACTGTTCTTTATGGGTAAAAGTACTACAGGGCAAATTTATATCTATGTCTTCATGGTGGAAGCTATGGCAAACAAACAGTATACAATGTCAGATGACACTTTGGAAAGAGCAACAAAGATTATCCTTACAAATCTTGTTTAAAAGATAGTATTTAACAAGGGATACCTGCTTGTTAGAAATTAATTTAAAAAATTGAATTTAGATTTACTAAAAGGATTTTGTGGGGAAAGTTCTCTCATCACTGACAGCAAGTTGGCATGGCTGATCAAAAACAAAGAATGCTAGCACTAGATCTGATCCTGGGAAATTATAGATTTTAACGGGTATTTAAAAGTCTTTCAGGAATTGTTACTAGGGGTCACAGAAATTGTATCCCTCCCCCCAGTTTGGAAGATTTGGTTAATCCACTGAATAAACAGAAGCCCTCTAAACTAGGTTGTACACACAGGACAAACAAGCTGCATGTCTACACTGCAGCTGAGAGGTGTGATATCCAGCTCAGGTAGACATACATGCACGAGCTCTGCTTGAAGTAGTGAACTAAAAACAGTAGTATGGTTATGGTGGCATGGGTGGTGATCCAGGCAGTATGAGATATGGGGTTGGGCAGGATTGTACTTGGGTAGTTAGCCTGAGCCACCAGCCATACTACTATCTTTATATCTACCTGAGCTGAGAATCACACCTCCCAACTGCAGTGTAGACATATCCAAAGTCTGCTCTTATACCATAGACCAGTGGCTCTCAACCTTTCCAGACTACAATACCCCTTTCAGGAGTCTGATTTGTCTTGCGTACCCTCAAGTTTCACCTCACTTAAAAACTACTTGCTTACACAGACATAAAAATACAAGTGTCACAGTACACTATTACTGAAAAATTGCTTACTTTCTCCTTTTTACCATATAATTATGAAGTAAATAGACTGGAATATAAATATTGTACTTACATTTCAGTGTATAGTATATAGAGCAATATAAACACGGGATTGTCTATATGAAATTTTAGTTTGTACTGACTGTGCAAGTGCTTTTTATGTAGCCTGTTGTAAAACTAGGCAAATGTCTAGATGAGTTGCTGAAACCCCGGAAGACCTCTGTGTACTCCCAGGGGTACATGTGCCCATAGTTGAGAACCAGTGCTAGAGACAACTGCATGGAATGCCATGAAACTGCCTGAGCATAACTGGGAGCGGAGTTTGTCCCAAAGTGCAGAACTTTAAGAAATACAAGAAACAAAGTTTCAGGAGGAGAGTAGGCAAATTGGCTTTATACTGCAAGAATGACACTCACACACCAGACTTCCCCTTCAGCCCCAAGCCCCCAGCCAACCAACAAGAAAAGAAATTGGCGCAAAACAAATCAATCTGAAAAAAATTAAAAGTAAATTAACAACATTAAAACCCTATTCCCAAGTAGAGATTTTACTTCAAAAAGGAAAAAGTGCTAGAAAGTCCATAAAGTCTTCTAGCGACTGCTATCAGTTCTCTGTGGAAGGCACTCAGATATTACAGTGATGGGCTGAAGAGAAGTGATTGATAGAAATAGCACCCCTGGAAATGTATGACCCCAACCTAGACTCAAAGGCCATAATGCAATGTGCCCTGAATGTGTGTGCGCCAAATGGAGGTTAGTTTTGAAAATCTCACTCAAATAGTTCATAGCATTTACTGATTTCCTAAATTGCAAAACTTTGTGAAAGAAAGGGCAATAGACACATTTTTTTCATAGCCACAATGAGCACATGGGTCAGTCACTACTGTAAATCTTCAGCCTGGCATGCAGGGTATCAAATGTGAGAATTGGTTTAGCATAAACAGGATCTTGTGCATCAAGCCTCGAGGGCATTGTGCTGAAATTGTATCATCATGGGTTAGAGGATATTACAGCAGGCTGTCCGGAAACATGAAGATGCATAATTTCTAACACTAGAACAGTTCACTCTTCCCACATATGAAAAGTCAACAGGTCTGCTGAACAGAATATCTCAGCTTATTCATCACATCTCCTTGTGGACTGTGTTGTGGTGGCCACAAATGAAATCATTCTGCTTTGCCAGGTGATAAATGTTGTGTTTCTGAAAGCTTGTTTTAAGCTTTGATAAGGCTAAAAGTGTCCATCCTCCTCCTGTCACAGGTCGAGTGGAGTGCAGAACACTACAGGCTTCCCCACACACCTTACCACCATGTATCTTGCCACTTTACTTGGGTTTGATCCTACTCCTATTGAGGTCAATGGCATTAACTTCACTGTTGTGTTACCAGGCCCTTGGAGAGCCTACGTGTCAGTAGGAAAAAAAAAAGTTCTCTTTGGTTTATTTCCACATGGGGCCTCTTTTTGAGAGAGCAAATACTGCCAGTTGGACCAAAGTTGATTTGTGCTCTAGTTCTTTGGGACTGAAGCCAATACTGCCAAACTCAGCACATGTAGAAAATGTTACTGTCACATCATCAGAATAAGTTCCAGTCCCTTTGGTTGATGCTGGATTCAAACCAGGGTGCTTCAGGTGAAAGGTCAGAGACTGAAAATTAAGTTGACAAAGAGCTATATTCCTTCTCCCTTCTTTAAGAAAGAAATCTAGGCAGATTAATTAACTCCTGCTCCACGCTTGGCCAGCCAGCCAAGTATGCATCTGTCCCCACCCCTCTTGTGACAGACAATTTTTAATTCACATCCTCATGGTCTCCATTCAACAGGTCTGAGTTAGACTGCTGCATTTCCCACGCAATAGATTAAAACTTGAAACTGAAAAAACATCTTTAGCATATGACTGTCATGAATCATTTATTTTAAAAAATGCTGACTGAGATCTCTGTCTACTGCATATTCACCTCGCCTGTCTGCAAATGTAATTTAAGTTACCATATTGCTTTAGGAGCATTTTGTAATCCTAGCTATACCAAAGGCATCTGGTTTCACAGGATAGGAATGGCAACTAGTAGGATTTCTGTTAACTGACAGTTAACTGCTGTCAAGTGAGACTGTGGGATACACCTGAAAATGTTACTGTTAAGGCTACATATAGCCAAAATAAAGTAGTCAGTGGTTTTACCAGTCAGTGTTTTGCCTCCTTTACTGTTTGATTGAAGGATTATCACCATCTCTTTACTTCATTTTCCAGTTGTGTGGTTTGTAAGATATTTAGGGCTCCAATGGGTTATCTAGTTAAGTCAATGGACAAAGTCTTTCTATTGACCCCAGTGGGCTGTGGATCAGGCCCTCATTTAAACCAGAAGTATGAGGTTCTCCTGCTCTTTGTTTTACTAGGAGACAAGGACACAGGCCCAGCTCCTCAGAGGTATTTAAGTGCCGCTGACATTTTCAAAAAACTGTCACTCCGCTGCTGCTTAACTATGTAGGTAGGTAAGTCCCTGCAGGGACCAAAGTTTCTGCCAGCTGGCAATTGCCAGCTCCAGTTCAACAGCTATTTGAGCTGTTTGGAATCCTAACTCAAACCAAAGCCCCAGAGGGCCTGTAGTGGGATTCTCAAACTAGGTGCGGGGAATGCTTATCTCCCCAGTGGGGCCCAATCCTGTATGTACTCTGAGTATGGCTCAGACCTGAGACCTGTCAGTCCCTGCAGCAGGAGGGCTGGATGCAAGTCACTAGTAGATGGGGGTGCGGGGTAGCACAGCACACGCACAAGAGATATCTGGGGTCACAGGAAATGTAGCGTGACAGAGAGAGGTATTGAACAGCAGCAGGAGAAAGAGTTTTAGGGCACAGGCAACTTAAGTGGCTGACCTGGTTTAGGTGCCCAATTCCAGAAGAGGGTTTGTGGCGGAGGTGCCTCTCTCAGGCCTGTCAGCCTGGCATCCTAGGTCAGCCACTTAGTGACTAAGCCTCTCTCTTCTCTCTGCCTCTCTCCTGGCAGCTTAGCTGGCTCCCTGCTCAGCTTGTTGGCTTTGAGGATCCCTTTCTTAGGCTCCTAACTATCCCCATGAATTAGGGATCCTGATTGCCTAGCTCTGGGATGAGGATTGCACTAACTGGCAGGCCACCTAGGGGGAAAATATTGCAGTGCTGAGCAGAGCAGCACCTAAGTACCTTGAGAATCTGGCCACTGTGTCTTTGTGAAGAGATTAATAGAATGATACCACTCCATACGTAGCAGTGTCTGCCTTGTGTTTGTTATTATAACTTATTTGCATCACAGTGCCGTTGTTCCTGCATAATATTTTCCCCACTTTCCTGCTCATGATGCCCCTTACACAGACTCCTTTCAATGCATCTACCTTTTCCTTCCGCTCCCTCACAAACAATATTCATTTCCTGAAACATTTGAAAAATAACTACTGTAACATTGCAGTACAAACTTCAACTCCTAGTAGCACTAAGTGTAATATATAGACAGCAGGTTTTTCCTAGAATTAGAATCCATTCATTGCAGCAGAGTTATGCTCCAGAACCTAATTTTTTTGTTTTCAAAAGTGGTTTCTAGTGCTTGTGATGGTAACCTTAAAAATATGAAACAAAGCATAAACCAATGCTGTCTCCCTAAGTCTGCATGCAGTCTGAAACAATAGTTTTGACTACAGCTGGAGGAAACTTCCAGAATTTCAAAATTTTCAATCAATTTTTTGTTCCAAAACTCTATTTTGACCAAAAAACAAATAAAAACCAGAGGTGGACCCAAAGAATTTTTAATTTAAAATGTATTTTTCAACCAAGAGAGCTGATTAAAATTTAAATAAAAGTCAAAGCCTATGAAATGATATTTTTTAAAATAAAATAGAAAACTATTTTTTTAAAAGATACCTGCAAAATAGTCCCTGATTTTTGAGCAGCTTTAGTTCTGAGAGAGCTACGAACTACAGCATTCAACTCACTGTCTCTACAGTGAATTTAAATGACAACAATGCTAACATGAGTATTTCACTGCTGATCACTTTAGCATTGAATGTATTTAGCCCAAACTCCCAAAGATCTGAGCAGACCAGAATGTTCCCTACACTGCTTTCAAAACCTCCTGCTCCCCTTCTAGCAATTTCTATAACATGGAGTCACAAGGAGTCCTACTCACCACCAGAAACCCTCCCCTTATAGCCACAGCTGGGGAGTAGGGTGGTCAGTCTGATGCCCCTTCCTGCAGGTGCTCACTCTGTCTCTTTCCCTCACAAGGCTCAGCCGCAGTCTTCATAGCTCAGCCTTGCTTCCAGCTAGGTCACTGCAGTTTTCCCCTTCTGGGGGTGGGGATTGTGTTCCAAAGTCTTTCTGTACCAGCAATTCCAGACAGGCTTCCAATTTACTGCCTCTTAATGGTGCTACTTCTCCACTAGCTGTTAGGGGATCTTGGGCCCACCCTCTTCTCCAAGTTTCAGCCCAGGGACCCCACAACCAGCAGCAAAGGTCTGCACTATCCTCCCCTTGCTGCTGTTGTTGTTGTTGTTGTTGTTTTCATGGACTGCTTCCTGCACCTACTCTCCCTAACCACAGAGAGAGTAATTGCAGATCTCTTCCTACAGCCCCTATCTGCCCTCAGCTATCTGTTTTTTACAAGCTCTGCCTGTTCCTGCACAGATGAGCTTAATCCTTTAATTAGTTGCTCCCTGGCTCCTCCTCCAGGTGCAGCTTAAGTGGTTAAAGGGCCTACCTAGCCACCTTTAACCCCTTAAGGGATGGGTGTGGGGCACCCCATACAGTGGTTACATGTTCTAGTTGAAAAAAATCTGTGACACAATGAAAACTGGGGGACATTGTAGTATAACTGGAATGTAATATGAACATAAATAACAATTGATAGGTACAACTTGTATCATTCCTTTTCATATTTAATTCAATAAACCCAAAGCCAACATCACATTTTCAGTTTGCTGCACTGAGGTGAAACAAAAACCAGGGGATATTGCTCTAGACCAGGGGTGGCCAAACTTACTGAGCCTCCGAGCCATATACAATAATCTTCAGAAGTTTAAGAGCAGGGTGCGCCAGCTGGGTCTCGGACTTCTGCCCTGTGGCAAGGTACTGGGGCTCGGGGATTCTGCCCTGAGGGGAGCGGGGTCTCTAGGTTTCAACCCTGCTCCTACTGAAGTCCCAAGCCCCAGCAGGTGCACCCCGAGTCCCGGCAGGTGCCTCCCCCGGGGCTGAAGCCCCATCACTCCGCCGCAGGGCAGAAGCCCCAAGCTCCCCCCAACACAGTCTGGTAGGTGGAGAATGGGGGGGCATGCAGGGCTCCGTGACCTGCACTTTAACTGTAAAAGAGCCACATGCGGCTCAGGAGCCACTGTTTGGCCACCCCTGCTCTATAATTTAGATCCTTACAGCTTGCCACAGAGTACATAGGAACATATGAATTGCCATATTGGGTCAGTCACAAGTTCCATCTAGTCCAGTATCCTCTCTCTCTGTGGTCAGCACCAAATGCTTCAGAAGAACATGCAAGAAACCCTACAGTATGCAGTTGTGGGATAATTTGCCTTCTATGAATCTTAACACCTTATATTAGATTGGCTGAAGCCTTGAAGCATGAGTTTTAATAATCCTTCAAAAAACATTTTTAAGCCTATTAAAATCTATTATTAATGTATTTAAATATTTGTATGTACCGAAAAATCTCTTCATTAAGAGCCTCCTTCTGTTTGCTTGTTCAAATAAATTATTTCCCTGATGGTGGTAACAAAATCATTCCCGGCACAGAAATTATGATATCACAAACACAGATTTATGGTGTCATGAGACGTATTGCCTCTTCGCAAACATTTATCTTCAAGAAATAGTCACACCCCCACAAACACACAAAAGGCAAAGTGCATTAGTTTTAGATGACAAATGGTATACTAAAGTACAGCATATATACAGATGGTGTTGGAATGTTTGTGTAGTCTAGGTTTCACTCAAGAACTTGGTTAGGTTGTGCTAGAGTTGTGCCTGTTTACACTGGGGTGTATTTTTTTCCTTGAATGGATAAATTATGCACTGACTGTGAAAACAATACTAGTTCACGTTGCCAAATGGTTGCATGTCAATTCTAACTTTTACTACCAGCATTATATATTTTTTAACTTTCAGGTTTTGGAGGCATACTATGCTGCATATATAATCAAAATTGTATAACAATGCATATCCTGTAGAGGTTTTGTGATAGGCGAACCTCAAAAGGTTTGACGGTAGGAGTTTGATTTGGATAAATACCCAGAATTCTGGATACTTCTCTAAAGTATCTGAACCTTCTGAATGAAAATTTTGAGCTGGAAATCTCATGAAAACAGGCTTGCCAATGGGAATCGTTGTACTAAGATTCTACTTCCTGTCAGTACTATGAGAACAGCCTTGCTCATGCTATTTTGGTGCTCCCATTTTCAACCCTGGACAGAACAAGAAAGTCCAGAAGTGTGTTGAAATTAAAAACAACCTGACAAATCCATAGGTCAAGATTGTCAGTATGATGCATGCTGTGGTCACTCAGAACTTCATGGCAGAAGGGGGACAGAAATCAGATTTTCCTGCTCCAAAGATACAGGCTTCTTCTACCTAAGGAAAACCTCTGTTAGAGCACATATGCTCATTTAATTGTCCACTGAATTACACCAAAAACAATTAGTGTAATTTCATTGTCTTTAGTGAAGTTATAGGATTTATTGTCTTTACATCACTTTTTGTATGAACACCCATCTCCACCCAGTTTAAAGGCAGGGCCATTATATTCAGTAGCAGTGGTAATCAGCACTGACTTTCAAACAATAATAACTTGTAAATGGCTTAAACCACTAGTTTATTGGACCATGCAAAGCAACTCTTCCTCCCTGACAATTGGCTAGCTGCATGCCATATTTGAAAGGTTAAAATTCAGCCACTTTTCATCTTCCCCCCAACAAACTGACTGAACACATTTTTAAAGCACATACATTGATTTTTTTTATTCCATCTTAAATATAACTATATTACTACAATAGCTAGAACTGCTCAAATAATGAGGAAAAGAGGTTTAAACAAATTTGCAACTAGATGGCTTGATCTGAATTTGCCACCGCTCATGGGGTTGTTATTTCCAAATATTTGACCAGTCATTGGCATTCGTGAATGTATTTGTGTTGTGTATATAGTGTGTTATTCATGACTGTTTACATTTATTATTCTCCTGTGAAAATGTCAGTCACTCAGTTAGGGAGCGGAACCAGTACCAGGCTATTCACAATTCGTGATTTCTGGTTAGTTGTCGTGAACCAATCAGTTTGCAAACCATCCACAGTCTAAAAACCACTAGCCCAAATTAGTCAGCAAATATGGATGAAAAACATATGCAATCTCAGAAAGGCTTTGTGAATTGATTACCAGAAAACAAAGGGGGCCTAAATTCATAACATTTTTGGTTTGTTAATTACTGCTTGAGCCGCTTTGACAATAAGAAAGGGGAATGTGTGTTCCAGGTGTACCTGGGAGCCCAGGGCTAACATTTGTAATCTGCCTATCATTTTGAAAAGTATTTTTATGTTAATTATGGGGTGGGGGATTTTTTGCTAGCATCTAAGTTTCTAAATTGTCTTTTTCTTTAAAAATGATCTTGGTATATTTAAAAATGTTAATTTCTACATGAAGATTCATTCCTCTGCTTTAGGAAATGCATCATGCACCAAACTACTTCTAAACAGTCATAGAGCAAGCTGGTACTGTACAAAACAAAGACTTTATTTGTACCAGACATTTGTAAATAAGTCATTGACACTTGTGCAATAACAATAGCAGCTCCAAAAATAACACAGAACTGCCAGCATAAACAAATTTCCAATGAGATCCACTCTATGTTGCAGATCCATCAGGGTCAATCACAGCAGTGGTGCTCAGAGTAATAGCTAAGGGAACAGATGGAGTTCTGCAGCGCAGCAGCAGTCACCTCCTGCTTTCTTCTCTTCCTTCCTTTGCAGCTGCCTTTCAGCAGAAGGAGGTGGACTGGGAATCCTAGGCCACCAACAGGCTGTTGTCTATGCTAACTCTGCCCAAACTGAGTGTTTTTCTGAAAAGTTTTGACACATCCAAAACCTGTAGAAACACGGAGGTTTGACGAGGCAAGAAAGCAACACCCGGGGGAAATGGCCGGGGGCAGAGTTGACTTGACATTTTTTAAAAGAATTTTTCCTAGTTTGTGCCTCCCACCCAGGAAATCCTAGTTCCCCGCTCTAGGCTTTACTTCCATCCCACTCCATTCTTCTTGTATTGTAAACCCTTACGGGTAATCTGCAGGGATCTCACACAGCAGATTCTCTTCTGCACATTCCTTGCAACAGGAGCAGCTCCCTTTCTCCCCGTCCTTAGGCCTTTGTGTAGGGAGTGTCAGCAGTGGAATCCATACCTCAAGCACCTGATCACCTCGGTCCTGTCCCTCCTTCCTTCAATCACTCCCTATGCCTCTCTCATCTCCTACTATGCTGCACTGAGCAGGTAAGCCGCCGACTGGCAGAGCAGTGAGAGGGCACTAGGAGGATGAAAGGAAATATGCCGCTGCTCAGCAACTCTGACAATGGCCATTAACAGAAAGAGCAAAACTGTTGAGGAATTTTTTTTCCCTTCTCCCAGCCTCATCTACTGACTACAGATGGTTAAAAAAAAATATCCAACAAAAATTTTTGATGGAAAATGGGTTTTTTTGCTGAAACAGAAGTTTCCTTGGTAAATGTCAGTTTTCTCTACTTTTTTCCTCACAGGTTTTCAAGAATAATCATGCTGTGATTAATATCAATATGCCATATTGTTTGAGTACAATCTCTGGCTATTTTCTATCTGTGTTCTCTTACCACGGTGATCATTGAGTATCTGAACAGCTGTTCTATTTGATTTCCTAGACTCTGAATATTATACGCATGCAGATGGGGATATTTTTATTTAAAACGTAGTTATTCTTGATAGCCTATGGGGCAAATTCTCCTCTCAGTTGCATATACACCACATATCAGTGAACAGATACCATTAATTGAAAAGTAGAAATCTCTGCTTCTTGAATGAGCAGCTAAAATAAATGTTTTTTTGTTCTTTAGGCATGTGTATTAAAGTAAATGGCAAAACTCCTATTGATTTCAGCATCCAGCCTGTAGTATACAGTGTTGCCAACTCTTGTGATTTTATTGAAAGTTTCATAATATTTGGTAGGCTTTTTTTCTTGTTTTTTTTTTTTTTAACTCCAGCAGTCAAGAGACTGCCTGAAAACCTCAGCTTTAAAAAAAGTTTCTAGCCCTCTTAGTGCTGTAAAATAATATGAAAATATGAAACAAATACAGAAACCAGCTGACAACTCAAAAGAATCCCAATTTTTAAAAATATCTAATGATTTTTAAGCCAGTCTACATATTTTGGGGCCTGACTCATGATGTTTTGGCAATACTGAGTATATCTTCCAATCCACTCTATTCAGTAAAGACCTACACTTAAACAGCAGGCAAGGAATGTGGGTAAATATTTTTGGGAAAAAGGACATTTAATATATTTCATCTTATTATACATTATTTTTCTAAATTACAAAGTCATCAGGCAGCACATATATTCTGCTACAAAGCTTTTTGTAAGAAATATCTCTATAAGAAAATACATCTCATTAAAAATTTCCTGTAAATAAATTACTCCAAATACTAAGTTTTGTGCGGAGAAGGGGAGGTTATGCAGAAGTCAGGACGTAAGATGCAAATCACTAGGGGGGCCAATTCTGCAACCCCCTACTTACATCGAGTAGACACACTGAAGTCAGTGAGACTGATTTTATATGCATGTGCTGTTATGGTGTAAGAAAGGGTTTCAGAATTGACCTCTGTATTTCAGTTGTTCTGCTGAAATGATTCACTTTCCAGACTTTATTTCTGTTCTCAGTTGCACTGAAGTAACTCCATTGAAGTCACTGGAGTTGCAGTAATGTAGCACTTGTGACAGTGAGATTGGAATTGGATCATCACTTTTTAAGGAATACGAGAGCCTATCTCTACACACCATTCCCTTTATAACAATAAAAACTGGCTTGCATATGAAAAATATTATCCTATAAATCATTCTCTTTAATCCGGTATATACGTTGGAATTTAGATTCTTATCAGAGATACAGGAAGCATAGTTCAGATCTGATTTCCAGTAAGAAAGTTTGAGTCAGAAGATGTATATGAACCATTATTTGTACAAAAGGCACTGGTGCAGAAATGCAAGGGTGGGGAAAGGTGCCATAAAGGGAGAGGGGGGGAAAAGTCCAAAGTTGGTCTTCACAATTAAAGTAAACTACTCTGCTGTACACAAGCTGTTTGGAACTGATTAACCAAAGGGGAGAGCCATTGTCTTATAAAATGTGGAAACAGATATTTCAGTAAGTTAATTATATAATCAGATGTTTTAAAAAGAAATTCCAGTCTCTTTACTTACGTTTACACAGATAACATTCTTTAAAATAAGTGAGCAAAGTAAGAGGAGGTGAAAAGACATTAAGAGAGAAGTCAGATGGTGGACATCCTTCGTTTTAGCCAGTTCACGAACAGGGTAGTTATGTTAACAGATTTCTTTATCCACTGTAGTCAATGTGAATCCACTGTTCACAACAATATCCAAACTGTTAGCATGCATTCAACCAGAACCTGTTCTCTTTTCAGTCTGAGCTGTTGTGTCACATCACATGACGGCTCGCAGCATGTCATAGATGACAGCATCACATGTCACTGTCTGTTCTTTAGGAGAGGCGATGAGATGCTTGCAAAAGTCAACTTTTTAATTTTTTTGCTGACTGTGCAAGGTGAATCCAATCCATTTTAGCTTCTCCAAAACATGGAAGAACCAGATTTACACTAACAGCCTATTGTTACTGTTATAGTATCAAACTTTTAATTTATTAGCATACAACCTAATTGTAGCAGATGCAGGCAGCATCTCTTATAGTTAAGGTTGCAAAACAATTTCTGTTATAACCTTCCATATTCAGATGTTCATAACTTTTCAAAATATCACCTTTATGGAACTATCCATAAAGCAAGCATGTTCTGACAAAAAACTATATTTAGTAGGTCTACGAGCAACTGAATGGGTATCATTCTGGACGCATCATGCACATATTTTGCTTTATCTGCTCAGCCCATGTATGCTAGCAGTATACCGAGACAAATACAAGCTATTAATTATAGTAACTGAAGATGAACCGATTAAGGCATTTCAGTTTAAATATTTATAGAATTATATATATATTTTAAACAAAAAAAAAAAAAACCCTGTTTAAATGCCTCTGATCAGAAGAACTGCCACTGGTGTTTTGAAATCACTGTGTGGTGAGATTTTGCCACTCCCACTGGGGCCTGCAAAATCCAGCACTCTTGCCCTGCAGGAGTGCTTTCCTTTTTCAAGTGACAGCCCTGATTAACAAGGTGTGTGGACATTCACAGTAACTTTTATTCCCATCTCTAACAGCTGCGATTTATCACTAATATTTTAGTAGCCAATAATGTGTTGACAGAAAAAGTCTTCCTGTAAAGCACTGCTTTGTGTTGGAACATGCTGTATACAATTTATTTAACAGTCTATTACCATGACGGAAACCTATCCCACCCCTAACACTGAACGCTTGAAAAGTCAGGGGACCATGCAGCTTGATAAATGTCAATAATTTCCATTGTGCTTTTTTATAATAGCATTTTCCACAAACTGTTGAAATTATTTATACAAAGAAGTTGCATAATGGAAAAACTCCAGCCGCCATCGCATTCACCTCCAGTTCAAAACAAATGCAGTTTGGGGTGATTTCTATTCCTACCACAATCATTACTTTAACCATTCTGTGTTTATTTACAATCCTCATTTCCGACCATGCTGCAATGCAAATACACAAATTCACAGTCTGTTAGTAACATTTTTCCAATCCTCATTCAGATTTTCTGACATACATGAAGTCTTGATTTAGAAGAATAAGTGGCATCTTTCCATACTTTGCAAGACAGCCCTTTAGCACAGTCACATCGCTGGAAAATCTCCAAGCCATGAGAGCCTTTCTTGCGCTGTTTGGTACACACCTCCCCCTGATGCAACACAGGTTTGCAAATTTTGGTCCAGAAATGGCGAGCACAGCAGTACCCCTCAATGCAGTCTGATGATCGTAAGCAGGGGTCTCCTTCATGCCCTAAGAAAAGCAAACAAAATATTTCAGTGCCTGAGACAGAAAGTATAGATTCAGAATAGTCTGGCTCAATGTTGACTAAGAAACAGAGGATATGATACTCATCGGCAGGTATTTGAAGTACATAAACACCAAGGCCTGGGGGGAGTTAGAGAGGTGCAAGGAGGATATCAATACAATCTACTGTAAGGCCTGATAAGGAGAAATTCAACTAATGAAGCCTCATGGTCACAAAGGCATGTGTTACATATTGCATGATCATTACAAGATAAGTAAGATGCGGCCTGCACAGATTGCACAAATGGAAAATACACTTTCCCACCACATCTGACACATGGCTTACAGTAAAGGAACAAATGCTATTCGGAGCACAGAGGCTATGACTGACATATACAAGCAAATTGGTATAATATCGTTTGTGGTCTGTGAATTCCTGAGATATACAGATGATGACAATTCCAGACCTCCCAACATTTCATAGCAGATTACTGTAAGTCAGCTTGGTCTGCATTGCTGTATCTTGTCTTTCTACAGCGAGGTGAATGAACTGGACTATATTGCAAAAGCAATCCTACCTTTTATGTGTGACAGCTTGGACTGTGGTCTCCCTAGATTCTGCCATCCCAAGTCCTTGCTAGAATAAAGACCGTTTTTCTTGTTGCGTGGTCCTTCCAGAGCGGGGATGTGTGGAGTAAGGATGCTTTCAGTTACTGGTATGCAAATACCTATGGGAATGAGATGTTAGAAATGGGAAGGCCTATTAGAAGGCTGTGGTAGAGGCTGAGAGGCAGTGTTGTCCAGTCAATAGGGCACTGAACTGAAATTCAGGAGGCCTGGGTTCTATTCACGGCTCTGCTAGTGACCTTGAGCAAATCACTTCACCTCTCTGTGCCTGTGTATTTCCCCTCCCACCGTATGTCTGTCTTGTTTATTTGGATTCCAGGCATTTTGGAGCAGGGACTCCAAATCCTCGTACCACAGGATCTCCAATCTCAGGTGGGGCATCAGCAATGTAAACAATAACAAGAATACGTTATAACTTCCAAGGCATTGTTTTAGTGGACTAACACCACGGATGATTTTGCTTCTTTACATTTACTGAAAAAGAATGATTATCCAGTTTGCTATTGAATCAGTGAATTAATCCATATTTTAAGTAATCTGTCAGCCACCCTGTAGTGAGTCGGTGTGGCTCCCCTCCTGCCCAGGAGGGTCGAG
This sequence comes from Emys orbicularis, assembly GCF_028017835.1. Taxonomy (NCBI): domain Eukaryota; kingdom Metazoa; phylum Chordata; order Testudines; family Emydidae; genus Emys; species Emys orbicularis. Next base: position 32,731,371 of record NC_088687.1, on the reverse strand, counting down.
CCCCGGCACGAACCTTTTACACACCCATAGTTTAGTCATGAAATATAGGTTTTGTTAAAAAAACCTAAAAATCTAAAAGATGGCAGAGAGGTGGTTCACAATACCTTAAATGAATAGAAATGTACTATGACATTACAGAAAATTCAATGAAAAGGGGGATTTAAAAAAAAGTAAACATTCCCCTGCTGTGTTTGACATTGTATTAGTGTGAAACACAACAGCACTGCATTAACACAAGAGTCGTGAATCTGACCAGTCACTGCATGACTACACTCTAAATGGCTAGTTATGCATCGAACTTCCTATTGCCACATGCAAATACAGTTTGAGCATGCAATCAAAATAACTGCACCCACAAACAAGGCATACAGTTGCCCACACAGTTTTGAAAATCATGTCTTAGGTTTCTTACTAGCAGAGCAAAATCACGGAATCTCTTCTAATCACAAGGAAGAAAGAATATGACATATTTATACAAGCCCTGTGTTGTTATAAGTTTTTTGAGATATTTCCTATTGGTCTGAAGAAGGAATTGTGGTAACCCAAACAGAACTACTACTACACATGTCCTCTGCTTACATATGTTGTCAATATATGCTATTAAACCAGTCATTGTCATATATAAAAGGAAAACAAGAAGAGTGCTTAAGTACCATTGTTACAGCGGTTCCCAGGGCAGCACATGCCGTCTCTGTGACAACGCTTCTTTTTCCTTCTGCAGATCATGCAGGCAGAAGTAGCTTGATGAGGACTATGGCAGTATCTCCCAACTTCACATTCTTTATCATTAGTGCAAGGGTATGCCTGGTCAAGAAAAAAAGGATTTAAAATAAAGTAGTAATGCACAATAATTCTTAATTCAGATAGTTCACATCATATTAGCAAAACCAAAGCAAGAAAAACTAAATGTGAGAGGTATGTTCAGGAGGAGGGGAGGAAAGGGGGAAGAATTTATCAGATCCAAGAAGGGGCTACAAGGGGGTGAAATGAAGGTGTGCTTCTCTATGGCAATTTACAGCTGGCATATGGTCATTCAGGGACCTATGGCCAGCTTTTATAAGTTAGAGCAGCCTATCTAGCTGATGTTGGAGCTGTGGCAACTTAAGAATCAGGAAGCCATAACCCCAGCTCCTTAGTAGCCTTATTCCTTCTTAGATCAAGCATATCTTGGTGCAAGAGAGAATCTGGCCTGTGTTTTTTAATGCATTCCAAATTATTGAGGCCTGTAATTAATACATAAAACCTCAGTAATCCAAAGTAAGGAATGAGCAGTTTTATCTTTGGTGGAGACCACCTGGAAGAGAGTAAAACTCCCAAAGTGTCCTCTGCACTGGATCTTATCTAAAATCTGGGCTAAATACTTAGGTGGAATCTTTACTTTGAAAGAACATGGATGAAGAGACCTTTCCCATAAGCTCGTGATATTTACACTGAATACATTGGTACAAATTCTTCTTTTGCATGCACACTGCTCCCACTGACACCTATCAGTGGGATACTTTGAAAGCAAACAGTATCAACATCCTCCTAGCCTGACTGCCACTAAGGAAGGAACACATGGAACACTCCTGTACTCATCAAAACCATAATTCTCTTCCACTAAGACCTCTCTTTGACACTTTTTCATGTGAGAATAGCAGAATATGGCCCTAAGGAGAGAGAAAAAGAAGCTTTGTACTTCCAGATCAGACATAATGCTTCCATGAGACCCACATAAGGACCCTGGCCCATTCCAGCAATCCTACCACTGGCTCCCAAGCAGCTGTCATTGTGCATCACTGCTGTATCTGATTGAAAGGATAATTTAATATGCACTACTTACACAAGCAAATATATACTGTTATGTTAGCTCACATTAATTAATTCAAGACTTTCCACACACGTGCTTTAAAATTATATTCAATGTTTTATTTAGTTTTCTATTTAACTTTTTGGATTTGGGATATTAACATGTCTCTCAGAACTAGTGCTGAGAGAAAAAATAGTTTCCCAACAACTGTCAAAAAATGTTGAGGAATTTTTGAAATAATCCCCCCCCCCCAAATTTACACTGAAAACAGTCCAAATGATTAACGCAATTATTTGTTTACCATACTAGCTAGATTACAGCTAGCTCAATTATGCCTACCTGAGCTGCAAACATCAGTGTAGACATCCCCAAAGCCCATTTCCCAACCAAAGAATTCGCTCCCTGCACAATGTGCAGTATTTAAAAAGGCCATTTTCTCACATATGAACATGTAGTAATAACAAATAAACACTTGGCTATTTTTGAACATTTGAATTTACCAGTCTTCACTCAGTGGCATTTACTCCTTCTCCTTTGTAGCTGCCTCAGAAGCTGACACAGCTGCTTCATAGATAGTGGAGGGAGAGAAGGTGCTTGGGGGGCTGACTGGAATTTGGTAATTTAAATGAGGGGGATGCATTTAACCAGGAGCTTCCTCATCCTACTCCTTACCGTATGGGGTATCTGATTTCCCTAAACCGTATGGGGCATCTGATTTCCCTAAACCAACCTGGCTTGACTTTCAGTGCATACCTAGGAATCTCAGGGAGCACAATCCATCTCTGAGCTCTCAGCATGCAGGAGAAGTATGCAATAAGCATATCTAGCTCTACAAGCTGCTGCAACGAGGGGGATGGAGCCAGGGCCCCCTTCTTATCTCCAAGCACTTGTTTTCAGGGATATATGAGGAGAGCAATCTCTGGGCTTACTGGATATAATCCAATGCCTATTAAGTCATGGAAAACTCCAACTTGACCTCAGTGGACTCTGGATCATGCTTCTTGAGCACAGGAACTGCAACTGTCCATTGCCTCTCCATGGGAATTGCAGAGGAAAGTAAAGGGATCCTTTGTGTCCACTTTCCTACTCAAGGACCAGGGAAAATCTGTCCTTTGGTGTTTACCCTCTTCAGTATTTGTAGACAGTTATGCTCCCTTTAGTCATTGCTTAATCATGCTATAATTCCCTCATAAATCAGCCCCTCCACCAGGCATGTCATGATTTGGTTTGGCAAAACTTAATAAAGTGTAAGTACTTATCTGAAGTTATCCCAGCCCCTTTGATCTGGGAATTTGGCTATAAAGCCCTAAAGAACTAACTGGTTTTCTTGTGAGATTTCCAGTAGGGTACTTCCTGATTTCAGTTAAGCAGGAAATGCCACTACGGAGTGTGAAGGTAATCCAAAGAGTATCTTTTTAATTAAGAAGTTAACCAAAACTTTTTGCATCTCATTTTTTTGTTGGTTTGTTTGTTTTTGTTTTTGTTTTAAATATAACAGTGAGGGAAATGAACAAAGCATCGGCCTCAGCTTTCAGTTTCCTGGGTTCTGTTGGTTTGCATCACTTCACAGCCTTATCCTTTTTTATGGGTAGAGTTTTGTCTTCACTGTAACAATCTGCCTGGAGATACTGATTTTGAGAGAGCCAGCTGTTCGCCAGTGATGTGTCAAATGAGTGGGAATAATTTAAAGCCTGAGATGGAATTTTTCACTGTGTTACGAAATGTACCATTATCAACAGTGGCTGAGCCAGTTTATAAATAAAACTTTAAACCATTGAATTATACAAATCATGGAAAATGTATTTTTTCACACAATGGTAAATTAGCACAGCTGCTCTATTGAGCTGAGTTCATTTTTTGTGGAAAATGTAAAGGCTGAAACTTATTCAAGCAGTGAGCTTGATTGACCTTGATCATGGTTCACTACATTGACTGCTGGGGTTAGGTAATCAAGTAACCATTCAGGGGTAGATTGCCTGTACCTGTCCTTGCATGGGTATGCAGGGGGCAGATAGTCAGGATCCTTCCACCCCACACAAGGACAGGGGATGAGCACAGCTCTTGCATTTGGGGAACTGCAGGGACTGCTTCCTCCACGCATCCCTGGGGGTGCAAATTAACCCAAAAGGGGCAGGGAAGAGGCAGGGCCATAATTCATCCTTCAAGTCTTCCTTCCCCAACTAGGCCAGCAGAGATAGGCCTGCTGCAAAAAGAGCAGCATGCTCACCATAGCTCTTGCGACTCCTGAGCTATGGGGCACCATGTCGCTCTCAATGGCTCTAAATGTTCATCCACTAAGCACAGCTCTGATTATACAGGAACCTCAATGAAACTGATAGATAATATTTAGCACTCACTGCAGCTTCATTTAGATACACTCATTTAATGTTTTCAGCCCAAAATTAGACTTGGTCATTCCAATAAAACCACAGAATAATGCAGATCGGATCTACGACAGGAAGTTGGAAGCTCAAATTGCATTATTAAATCTAATAACAGACGCTTTGTTTTTACAGGGTTTGCTGCTCTCCTCCTCTCCACCCCTGCCCACAGTTTCAGTCTGTTGTGAGCCTATTCATAATAGATATTGCTGATTTTGGTGGCAAGAAACCACATTTCAAAGACTTTGTTGAATTACAGCTGGGGTAGAGGACTCTGCAACCAGAGAGTTTGAATTTTGCTTTCCAATGGGTGTCTCTGGAAGTGCATCTCTCAGTTGGTGTCATGGCATTCAGGTGGATCAGTCCTCAAAGACTATCCTGTTTCAGCCACATCATGGAGAGGTATGGATGTTAAGTCTAAAAAAAGCCCTCCTGAAACAGTGATTTTGCTGCATTCATAATGCCAAGGGCTGAGAATGAGTCATGGGAATATTCAGGGGAAATCACAAAGGGGCCCATGGAAAAAACCTCAAAAGTGGATTATTTTTAGTTTTGAAAACATCAGCAGTATTGGCTGAAAACATCAGGACATAGTTTGTGGTAAAACTAATCCTTATTTTTCCACTTTTAGTACAAGCTGTGATAGGGTAATGTCCCTCTCTTGTCTTCAGCTCTGTCTACACAGACTCCGAGACCTTCACTTGTTAAACATCCCACCACCTTACTGATCCATACACCACAGGCATTTACAGTTTCAATCTTTCTTCAGTTCTCTGCCAAGAAGAGGAGAGGGAAAAGATCATTCTCTACCCAGAGATCCTTCCTAGCTCTGGTCCTACTAGCTTGCCTCTCTTCTCTGCGCTTCCTTACTGAGCCTTCTTATACCTCCTTTGTTAATGGGGCAATTTGCTCACTAGTGCTCTCCCAGTCCATTCTAATCCACTAATTAGGCCTGGTCAGGTCCAGCCTGAGGGGAATTAATTGGTGTTCAAGTGACAAGAGTACTGACCTAGTTGTTGGTTCCCAGCTCTCTGTCACTGATCTCCCCTCTTGCTGCAGGTCCTGTTTTTTTTTCTTTCCTCAGGTCTCCCTCCCTTGCCTGAGGTGTTACTCTGCCGAAGTCTCTCCTCACCCCCAAGATGGTCATCTGGGGTCCCCTTGTGGAGTCCATCCATTCTTCACCCACAGAAATTGCACTTGATGGGCAGAGGTCACCCCCACAATTCTGCTTCTGCCCATAGGTCCTCATATCATGGGCAAACTATGGAATCAGCCTCCCTGTCCTAAACCCCTTTACTTTGTTGTAGGGTCTAGGGCCTACCTTCCTTCACTGGTTGCTCAGGGTCCCTGTTTCTCCCAACCCTCCAATCTATATCTGGGCTCTGTCCTTCTGGTGTGTGTGTGTGTGGAGGGGGGGACCTGATGACCTCTCAACCCTGGCTACCAGGCTTGGGGTATTTGTTTCTTCTGCCTCTATTTCCATATTTTTCTTATCCTTCCCGTTTCTCAGGAGACCCCACTTTCTTTCCCTTTCTGATGGTTTGTTGTCCTAGGTGCAGTGTTTACCAATCCATATCCTTCCAGTTTCAGTATTCCTCTCTCCCCCCGCTCAGGTTTTATGTCCTCCAGATTGGGTTACATTTTCCAATGCTTGGGCCCCCTGGCACCATACCACATCTCAAATGGAAATGGGCTCCAATCTGTGCCCAGTGTCACAAATTGGGGCAATCTGTCTACTACCCTGGTTCGACTCCCTATAGAGAGTCAGCCAGCTTTCCTGGGGAGGTCCACTTCTATGAATTCTTCTGTCAGTTTAACAGCCATGTCCAGTGTGGCAGGCTGGCGTCATCTGACCCATACTCGGGTGTTCTTGGGGAGGCTCTGTAGAATCTGTTCAAGGATCAAAGTGTCCATAATCTTCCTCAGCCAATGGGTGGTCCAGTCCCGCAGCCTCTGGGCAAAAGCCCAGGGCTGGACTCCCACATCCATCTCATAGTTCAAAATTTCTTCTATATTTTTCAGTGGGTTGGCCCACCCTATCCAGGATGGCCACCTTTACCAACTCAATCTCTCACTTGCACATTTGTTAAAGCCATATAGGCCACCTGTGCCTTCCCAGTCAAACAGGGCACTAGACATTGGGCCCAGATCTCCTTGTCCCAGCCCGCACCCACAGCTACCCTCTCAAAAGCTGCCCACAAATGCATGTGGATCATCCACAGGGCCCTTTTTATGTGTTCCCTATGGCTGGTGACTGGTTTCCTGTCTCAGGACTCACCATACTTGGGAGCAGCTGCTCCTTCATATGCAATTTCTCCTTTATAAAGACTTGCAGGCTCTTACATTGCTCTGCCAGTCAGGTGAGCAAAGACTGTCTTTCCCGATGGTGCGCCTATATGGTTAATTGGCCTACCCTGCCTCCATAACCTCTTCAGAACTGCTATGGGGTGAACGCCGCATCACACAAGCAATAAGAAATACCTTAGAGGACATACATTTTTCTGAACATTTTTGATATTTTTGCCCTGAACTGCCCCCTTTCTGCCCAACTCCTTCCTTACCCCTAAATGAATTTGAGTTCCTGTGTGTGAAGGAAGCTCAAACAAGCAGCCACTCTGCCCCTGTCAAGTTCTAGCTGCTGTCTTTCTAGGAATGAATGGAGCATTGCAGGTAGGACTATCGTGTGGCTACATGCTGCTCATAGAGTTAGTCCAGCATATCATAGGTGGAATTCCACTATGTCACTATTTGCTGCTTCCTCTGAGGGCAGTAAGCAGATCCTCCACTTGAAGTTCCTTAAGAAAACTGTATGAGGCTAGCTGAAGTGGCCAGAGCGGGGTGCGAGCGTTCTCACTGTTGTAGAATAACTATTGCTAACAGCAGTGCTTAATTTGTGCCGGGGCTGAGCCCTGGCACCTCTAGGCTGAGCAGTTCATTGCCCTGGCACCTCTAGGCTGAGCAGTTCATTGCCCTGGCACCTCTAGGCTGAGCAGTTCATTGCCCTGGCACCTCCAGGCTTGCTGCATCAGTTATAAAAGTAAAAAAATTGCTTGAGCCCCGCCACTTCTTTCATTTCAAATTAAGCACTGGCTAACAGGCTGGGGCCGTATGAGAAACGGGATATGGGTGGGAAATGGCTATTATGTACCACTTTCCTTAGTGCTGCCTGTTATCTGAGGCCACAAAATCTGTGGATGAGAGGGGAGCTTGTCACAACTCTTCATTGACTATGCAGCTTCTTCACTGTACTGCCAATTCTCAACTTCACATAAGCACAGTTGCTGGTGAACAACGCTACGGTTGACGCTTCTGCTAAAGCTGAGCAGTGTGTGCAAGCAGACAGGCAATCAGCTCCTCCACTGTGGAAATCATGATTTGCTCTCAGATGTTTGCAAGAAGAAAATGAGGCTAATTCCTCTAAGAAGACTATTGGCTGCGAATCATTTGTTCAGCTCTCATTTTCTTCCTTAATTTGATAGTGAGAGAAAGAGAGAAGCCACGGGTTCAGTGAGAGGCTGGGGCTAGCCAGGAATTCCTTGAGTGCTAATCTTGGCTGCAGAATTGGCCATTCCTGCTCTCACTGAAGCAGAACACCCACTAACTTCAGTGGAAGCCAGATTGGGCCCTTGGTGAGTAGTCACAAGCTCAGCCACGTAGCCTCTCTTCCCTGGTTTGTAAAATGGTGTAATAACACTTACCTACCTCTCTGCAGTGTTGTGAGGATTAAGAGATGGGCCACATTCAGTCTGTGCCAGCTGAAGCAAGCCCCCTTCAGCCAAGGGGGCTGAGTGTGCTATGCCACGAAGGGGGGCACTGACTCATTCTTTTCTTGCACCAGTAACTCCCTTAACTTCTCAGCTTGCCCTCTCTGCAGCTGTTTATAATGCTGTGAAGATGGCAGTACAGCCAACACACACAGGGCCAGATTGTGTGTGTTGGTGTATCCCTGAGTGAGGGCAGCTGCTGCCCCCAACCCGTAACCCCACAAGCCTTGTGCCACACAGACACCCATTTAAGTCACAGTTCCTCCCTGTTCCCCCACCCCATTACTGTGCCAGAATATTCCACCTCCCCCTCCCCCCCCCCCCCCCCCGCCCTCCACGCTGTGTTGGACAGTGTGCTGAGGTGTGGAGCCAAGACTCTCCTTATTTCTCATCCCTCCCCACCTACTCCCTGCCCATCCATTCTGGGTGTAGGTCCATGTAGCCCACGTAGGAGAATAAGTGGGTCTTATCCCCTCCCTATACCCTTACTCTCCTTCATGGGCACGTAGTAACTGGTTGCCAACTTGATCTGCTATCTAGGATTTCTTTTAAGATACAAGAATTTAAAAAACCCAGTAACTGTGCACAAGTTGCTGGCAGCTGTGAATATGATGGTACTGTCTGCACCCTCTGATTTCATTCATAGCAATTTCTCCCTCTGTTCTGGAAAAAGGTACTATATCTGCAAGTAAGTCAGTTTTAAGAGAAGTGAGCTAGCAGGATATAATTCTTCCCCATCTGCCTATGTTTTGCAGGGACGCTCTTCCTGACAATACGGTCAACAAGCAATGCAGCATTTGTTTCCACCACACTAGTCCACTTTTATCTCCTTTTTCCTTCAGTTTTCTGCTTTCCCGGCTCCTTGCTATGGCATTAGTGTAGAAGGCAAGCCCCAAAAGTCATTCAAGCAAACTGCCTTTGTAATCCAGCTTTTTTTATACCAAGCAAGTTGGATTGCCCCTATATATTCTCAAGTCTTCCTCATGGACTGGTGCAAATGTTGACTCTGTTCCATCTTTAATATTGCAGGAAAGAATCCTAAAAGTCTAACCATCCCTGGTGTTTTTCCCCCCCACTCCAACTACTGTGCTGTCATACTGATTTCAAGTGACACACCACAGCAACTCCATACCAGAGTATTCAGTAGTAGTAGCACAGCAACTGGCTCTTTCCTGGATTCACTCCTAATAAGAAATAAAGAGCGAGTTACAAGGTAGGAGGGGCTAGTTTATGGTAACTGAATCCCAAACTGGCACATACTAGTAACTCACCGATTACATGGACTACAGGTTGCCTCTCTCTCTCTCTCTGTTATTTGTGTGAATGTTTCTGTTGAAGTACAGCAATACTGCACTGTAAAATTAGCAGTTTTATTGTCCTTGAAGACATTTTCATTATAGATAATTATATATGAGTAAGTGCACTGGAGTTTGAAGTTTTTCAAACTTTTCAAATTATTCTCTGGGTTCACAAAATTCACCCATAGTTCACCTCTAATGTAAATTATTAGGGCTAGATTTGGACTTTAGCAAGGGACTGTGAATAAGTTGCAGTGACTCAAGAAGAGCCTCAGCAGACATTGTGTTTCAGAGACAGCCCATTGAGACAATTCCCCGCTTGCTTTCTCCTTGCCCCAAGGAGTAGTAATTTACTTCTGTCTTATTCTGATAGCAAATAATGGCACCTCCTGTATTGGCTGATGTGATGGGGGGTTGGAGCCAAGTCTCCTCACTCACCTGCTTCAGGGGAGAGCTGTACACCTTCTTAATTCTATGCCCCAGACTCCAATGTTCAGGTAGCCCACACAGGTGTGATTGTTCTTACCCCCTCACACTCCCCCATGTGGCTGTGCAGTCCAGTCACATTCTAGTCTTTATTTTTCATGATTAATTAAAAACAAAAACGCCTATGTGTTGTTGTTGTTTTTTTTTGGCTAAAGGGAAGCCTGTGCTACCCAGTGTATCCAAGATAGCATCTTTATAGTTATTCTTTCCCCCTTTTCTGCTCCTTTTTTCACTGCCTCTTCTAAGCAGAACATGAGCACAATAATATTTGGCTTTGAGTTGAACTTTCAAGAGCACAAATTTGCCCATCCCTAAAGAGAATCTTAACAAATTGCATGCTATGCATAGACAGAGCTGTATGCAGGTGTTGTACTAGGGCTTCAGCTCTGGAGACCAGGGTTAAAATCTTGATTAGGTCACAAGTGAAAATGAGTTTGGTGATCTCAGCTTAATCCCTAGTGGACATTTGTCCATATCACAAGACACCAGAGTATCTGATAAACTACAGTCATTTCCTGTTCTACGTATAGGGAAAAATCACATTCCTGCTGTGTTGGTGAATGGAAATCACTGTAGTTGTTTAATTATCATTAGCATTAAATGGGACTTACATGAATGTATTTATTTCTGTGGGTGAATAGCTTCCTGATGATAAGGTTGATGATCATAAATTAGAAAAAAAATTGCTCCAAATTGAGGTAGGGAGTTGCATGAAATCTCTAGAATGTTTCAAAAAAAAGTTTTGGGTTTCATGAAACGTATTGAGTTACATAAAACCTTCTTCCCCTTAATTTAAAGCATTGTTTATCCCAGGGAACCAATTTTTAAAACCATGTATTTCTTACTAAATGAAAACCTGTGTTAAGCAGAAAATAAATATTCATGTTTGAGAGTAATTCTCAGCTTATTTCTAGGACTACCAGGGGGATAAAATTTTTAAAATATGCAGCAGTCCAGACCTCATGCTTTCCCAGAGCTAAATAAAACTCGGACCATAAAAGTTTTGAGCTCTCTTCTGAATCTAGAGTATATAAGTATTCAGTGGATTCTGAATTTGACAAACCAGGTTTTCCCAGTTCTTAATAAAATGCTATGGGCAACACTACATGTGAGTTGTGGTAGGAGAAGTGTGTAGCCAATGCCATTCAGGTGAGGTATTGGAGGCACTGTGTCTCAGTGAGGCCTCAGGAACAAGAAGGGGTGGTATCAATTACACTACCAAGAATTGGGTGCAGTGTGCATCCACCATGCATAGGGACAGCCATTGGGACCAGTCCCTGCTTCATTTTGGAAGAATGGGCTCCTAGTGCTTTCTCCCTTTGCACACTCACTCATTTTCTGGCCCTAGGTTAGGTGTCATGTTTCAACAGGCATGTTAGGGTTTCAATTACACACCCATCTAGAGGTGTAAGAGAGTATAAGGACCCTCTCTATGTAATTCTCTGGACCTTTGGGCTGGGTAGATAAGAGTAAGCAGACCACACACACTTACTCTTTCCCTGGAGTAAGTGGATGAGGAGTGGATAGGAGGGGCAGGGAATGGATGGAGCCTTGTTTTCAGCCCGAGAAGCCAGTGCATCTGAGCCAGCATGCAGGGCAGAAGGTACCAATTTTATGCTGGCACTGTAGGCCAGCCCTAAAATACTACTGCTGGGGAGCAGGGAAGGAACTGTGGCTCCCAGTGGAAGGCCAGCACTTCGTATCCTGTGTGTCCTTGTGACAAATTCTAGCCATTAGACTATAAATAACTAGTCTCTTAACTATTCTGCATATTTAACAAGAATCGCCTGAGTTTATACAGACTATATATACTATACCTCCAAGGGAAAAAAGATGCTTTCTCAAAAGCTTCAGTGCTAAATTGGTGTATTAATAGCTAAATACATCCAGTGGGCTCCAGATCGAATCCAACCAAAGGGCGCACACAACAAAAGCACTTTGTGGCATTCCTGGCTCCATCTTGCCTGGTGGACCCCAGCACTATAGGGCATTGCCTCCCTTTCAAACTTTGGGTGTAAATTTTGTGGGTCTATGGTCCCCTCCAATCTCAGGGCCTGGATCTGTGAATCCCTGGATCCAGGCTTAATTTATGTCCATCGATTTTTAATGCAGGTCCCTTATACCACTTTAAAATTGACATGTTTGATGAGACAGGTTAAAAATGTTCCAAGATTGGGGAGCAGTTAGAATGACCCAACCTTTACTGGCTTTGGCTCATATTGGTTGATGAACTACCAGCAGCAGCATTATAATGGAGGGCACCAAAGTAACATTAGGTAATTCTTGAAAGCAGCCATACAGAACTAAATCAGTTGTCACAAAAAGCCTCTATCTTTTGAAGGCCTCATCAAAGACTTCTTGAAAGATAAAGGTTCATTACTATGTGCTTTGTTCCATATCCAGTCCTTTCAACAGTCTGTTTGTCCTTTAATCTCTGCTTTCTTCTCACCCATTTCTGCTGGTTTTACTTTTCAATTTGGTTTCTAATTGGCTATTTATCATCTACCCCAGAATAAGATCTTTGTGGCTTTGTGATCAGCACATTAACTGCTATGGCTGAACAGTGGGTTGCCAAAAACAATTTTCATACATGATTAATGCTGGAAGTATGCATTTTTATTTAAGAATACTATCCAAATGGAAACAGCTAGCAGAGGCTATAGCATACAAAGCACCAGCAATTAAACCTCAAATAGGTACTCACGCATTATGGTAAGGAGTTTATTAATGTAGACAGGAAACTGGGAAGAAGTTAATGTTTCAACACATTTAATGATGAACGTTTTTGGAAAATCATAGAATCATACGACTGGAAGGGATCTCAAGAGGTCATCTAGTTCAGTCCACTGCATTCATGGCAAGACTAAATATTATCTAAATCTTTACTCCTGATGTAGAGAAAGTAAAAAATCAGGAGGGAAATGTTGCAAAAAGTCCCCCCCCCTCTCTTTTTTTTTTTAAAGTCAAAATTGGAAATTTCTATGAAAATTTTGAAATTTGGAACATTTTTGACCAGCTGTTACTCCTGTGTCAGTGTCTATTTGAGGTGAATATGCAACAGAGTGAAATCACTGCCACTTTATCTTTTAGATGGATTTGTGGAAGCTTGGTGTCACGGTCCTGAACCATCTCATGTGTAATTTGTGACAGCATCTTCAGTCTGGAGGTATCCCCCTTGCGAATGATTAATGAGAGAGTGGTACTGGTACCAGCCCTAAATAGATCTGGTCATTTCTTGCAATATTTAATTTACCCTGCCTAAACAGAATATCTCAGAGTGGTAGAAATGGGCCCAAGTCACAAAGGTTGGATCCAGATCTGAACTTTCCTGAAGTAAGAGGGTATTTTGATCTGGGGTTTTGGTTTGACCCCATCTCTACATAATAGTCATCAGCAGTCATGACCAGGAGAAATTACAAATGCACCAAGAGCATGGAAACAAGAAGAGGTTATAGCCTTTCCCTGTGGGTTCAAACTGCTGCTCAAGAAATGCACCTACTTTGTACTAAGAAGTCCACAAAAAGGTAGATAAAGCAATTAATTAATAGGGTGAAATCCTGGCTCCACTGAAGTCACTTGTACACCTCCCATTGATTTCAATGAAGCCAGGATTTCACCTATAGAGAATGCTGCACAGTGATAAAATATATGCAAGGCTCCACATATTCAGCAATTCCATGTCTGTGGACTAGACCATGGAAGCCATCCCATCCCTACAAATTGCTGCAGAATTATGCTACAGCATCTATAATTTCTTTTTTTTTAAAAATACATGTTTCTAGCCCTCATGTTTACATGTTTCTTGAAAATGTGAACTGAGTGTCTGTAGCAAAGCAAAGACTCGCCGGTGTGACACCGCCTGCTGGTCATTTGGGAATTAGCTCATCCACCACTCAGAGCACCTCTTGGTGGCCAGTACCTCACCTGCCTCAGGCCCCTCTGTCCCTCCCAGACCCTTACCCTGGGGTTCTGCCCCCACAGCAGTCCCCACACTCTGGGTCTCCCCTCCCAGGGGAACCCCCACACCTCTACACCCACCTTGCCTCAGTGGCTACTGCCAGTCATCATCTAGCCCTCTCTCACTAGGGCAAACTGCAGTCTGTCATGGACACTCATCATTGACAAGCGGGTCAGACTAGCTGCCTCTGCCTATCCCCAGGCTACACTTTAGCCCCAGTACTTGCCTTTGGCCTTTATCAAGGCCTGCAGCCTGGGGAGTTGCCAGGCTGGAGCTCCCCAGCTCCTCTTGCCTTTTCCCAGCCCTACTCTGCTTCAGGTACCCTATTCCCAGGCAGCTAGGTCCTTCTCCCTCCAGCACTAGAGAGAGACTAACCCAGCTCCTGGCTCACAGCCCTTTTATAGGGCCAGCTGTGGCCTGATTGGGCATGGCCCCAGCTGTGGCTGCTTCCCCAATCAGCCTAGCTTTCCACCGGAGCAGGGTAGCTGCCCTGCTACAATGTCAAACTGAGACAGCCAGAAACAATAGTACTGAGAGGCATGACCTGCACTATTCATCTCAATTGACTGTTAACTCTGAAACATAAAGATGTCAATATATGGAAGCATTGTTATTTACTTCCCTGCTGAACATTTTAGCAGGAACAGCCAACTAACATGCTTACATCACAATCCCAAACTGCTTTCCCGGGTGTCAAAGGCAGGGCCGGCTCTGGCTTTTTGGCCGCCCCAAGCAAAAAAAAAAAAAAAACACGGGGCGGCCAGAATGGCAAAGCCAAAAAAAAAAAAAACCCTGCAGGGCACTCCTGTCCTCCACGACGACGCCCCCTACAGGGCGGTCGGAGCGGAACACCACAAAAAAAAACACACCAAAATGGCCGTGCCGCCCTAGGATTGGGCAGAATGCCGCCTCCTACAAGCTGCCGCCCCAAGCACCAGCTTGCTCGGCTGGTGCCTGGAGCCGGCCCTGGTCAAAGGCCACAACTGTCATCACCCAAGGTTCCAAAAACCTTCACCTTCTCTGTTACATTCAACTTTACAATGCAAAATCTATTATGTGAAATCTGTACTATTCCCCTGGCTAGAAAATTGGCAGGGACTGAATCTCAGATATCAATCTCCAAAGCACAGATGCGTATCAAAAACTGAAAACACTGGACAGCAGGAATCAGTCTGATTTTAATATCAAAATAAATAACATAGGGCACTTGCACAGACTGTATTAATCATTTTCATGTTTATGATGATTAAAATGCCCATTTTTATATTTAAAGCAAGATATCACAGAATTTACAGTTTGTTGCACAATGGCACTGCAGAATTCAGGAACTAGACATAGATGGGGACTTGAATATATGTTAAAACAGATCCCACTTCTGCAATCCTTACAAGTGAGTCAGTGTTGGTAGCATGAGTAAGGGTTGCAGAATGGGACTCAAAATTAAGTCACTGAATGCAACTCTGGGCTTTCATCTTTATTACTACAGTGTGAAGTATAATATTGGGGCCCAATGCAGCAATTCTTACGCATAGATAGTCCCATTGACTTCAAACAGGACTACCTGCATGAAGAAGTTGAAGGTAGAAGTCCTTGAAATGTCACATGATGGTATCACCTGGGTCTCTGGTTGATTCAGCACTAACAACAGTAAAGTCCATGTCACAATACTACAACATTAAGGACAATAATCAGTCTCTACCTAAGGCCAATTAAGACTAAAGGGACACTATGCGAAATAGCCTGGACCTTTCACAGCAACACAAAAAAACATGATGATGGTGTTGTATGACTAACCTACATTGTTCTTATTTAGTTTTGCATAAACAAGAAAACAAAAATAATACAGCAAGGCAAAAATGTGAATAAAAACAGATGAACACTAACATATTTATATGGTATATTGCAGACTTATTATAGACTCAGGCAAACCTTGGACCTGATTCTGAGCTGCACCTCTCAGGATGTGCTCTGGCCATACCCTCTTCTCCCTCTGACAGGTCCCCTCCCACTTTCAGGCTTGTCCTGGCATCCCCCTACACCAGGATGCTCTCTGGCTTGTTTAATGCCACAGGAATGGTCAAAAGGGACCAGAATGCAAACCAGACCCAGAGTCTGTAACTCCAGAAAGATCCTTGCAAAATGTATGTCAAGGGGAGAGCGAAACCATATGCATTTGCAAAGCCAAGTAAGCGCTCTGTTCTAACCCAATGACTGTTGGTGTGCAAATACACTACTACCTTGATATAACGCGACCCGATATAACACCAATTCGGATATAACGCGGTAAAGCAGTGCTCCGGGGGGGCGGGGCTGCGCACTCCGGTGGATCAAAGCAAGTTCAATATAACGCGGTTTCACCTATAACGCGGTAAGATTTTTTGGCTCCCGAGGACAGCGTTATATTGAGGTAGAGGTGTACATAGAAAGCTGCCCTTTTACACAAGAGTGACATTATTGTACCTATACTATATGACAACTCACCCTTACCCTCAAGTTCTGCTGCTGGTACTTCTCTCTATCCTTTTCCCTGCCATATTTTACAAAATTCATTTGATCCATTTTTACAACCCGTCTGAAAACAATAAGAGTGGGGGTATCATTTCTTGCATTTCACAATCCTGCTAGACAAAACTCTGCTATGGTCTATGGTCTATATAGTATGTTCTAATAATGTGTTAGCTGTCCCAACACCATGTTGTAATTGTTAAAACTTGAATAGCTAGAAATCTTAATGTTGACAAGACTTTATACAAGTAATTTTAATTGCTCTTAAAAATAAAATATTTTTCCATACATGCAAAAAGGAAATATGTATTTTTCAATAAGCGCCCAATCCACCAAAGCACATAAACATTTGACTGCAATGGAACTATTTGATTGCAATGGGACTATTTTTTGCATGCTTAAAGTTACACATGTACTTATGCACTGGATCATAGCATAAATCTGTTCATAATCTTTTATTATAGTTACATTGTGCTCTGCCTTTTGGAGAGATGGACTATATCCCCATAATTACATTGTAAGGAGGCAAAGAAAGAGGACAGATGGGGACTGAACTGACATTACCCCATCAGTGAGAAGCAGTGAAGCAATGATAGATGTCTTTCCTCATCTATGAGAATGATATTTCTCCATCTCAACCAGTTCTCTTTCTTATATGTACCCATCAAATAGCCCAGGTGAATACAAAAACCACAGGATAATTTGCACTCAAACAAATGGAGTATTACAAAATGGATACAGTAAAATCTTTGTGTGAATCTAGCATAGTAAATGTCACACAACGGGTACAGTGTGTGCTCCTGCAAGTCTAAACTACCATATATAGCAACACAGTCCTAACATCATACCGCCAAACCTGTGTGTGGAGGGGGTCCTCTGGTCATGACTTTCTCTCCCCCCCCCCCCCCACATGGGAGTGTCAATGAAATCAATGGAAGTTAGGTGCCAAACTTTCTTGGGCATTTTTGAAAATCCCACTAAGCAACTACCTGCATGTTTAGTGGCCTAAAAACCTTGGGAAATCTGGTCAGAAATCCCCACCTGAAAAATGCAGAGAAAATATCCCCTACATGGGCCACTCGGTTCTGACACAGGCAAAATTCCCATTGACAACCAGAAGATTTTCCTGATTGGAGATTCGAGGCTTCAGGCCATAGCATTTATGTTCCATACGCTGCAGAGTTAAAACAATAGATGGTTTTATAAATAAGGTGTATGCCCTTATAAACAAGCCTAAAGATTTAATGGACTCACAGTGTGACCCGCTTCTTGCCTGATAGATGTTCTCCTTCTTGGTTGGAGAAGGAGCACTGTGGGGAAGCTAATTCTGCTGCTAACCATGCTGTACCTATTCTATAGATCAGTGATCTCCAAACTTTTTTGATCGCGCACCCCTATCAGTAAAAAAATTTTGAGCACGCGCCCCCTGCCGCGCCGCAGGGCTGGCTCTGCCATTTTTGCCGCCCCAAGCAAAAAAAAAAAAAAAGGGACTCAGACTCCCGCCTGAACTGCCAAAGCAACAACAACAAAAAATCAATGATATTTTAAATCAATACATTAAATCAACTGAATCTGAAATCCCGAGGATGGCAAAATACTGATTTTTAAAAGAAGCTGCAAATAGCTATTTGTCTTAGAATTCACAGACAATTGACCCAATAGAAGGGGGGGTGGGAGATAGCTCAGTGGTTTGAGCACTGGCCTGCTAAACCCAGGGTTGTGAGTTCAATCCTTGAGGGGGCTACTTAGGGATCTGGGGCAAAATCAGTACTTGGTCCTGCTAGTGAAGGCAGGGGGCTGGACTCGATGACCTTTCAAGGTCCCTTCCAGTTCTAGGAGATAGGATATCTCCATTTATTTATTTAATTAATTTAACAGTTCTATGTTATGTTAATTATTTTGCCAGATGGACACATGAATCTTGCATACTAATCTGTATGAAATTTGATTCATAGATTCATAGATTCTAGGACTGGAAGGGACCTCGAGAGGTCATCGAGTCCCCTGCCCTCATGGTAGGACCAAATACTGTCTAGACCATCCCGGATAGACATTTATCTAACCTACTCTTAAATATCTCCAGAGATGGAGATTCCACAACCTCCCTAGGCAGTTTATTCCAGTGTTTAACCACCCTGACAGTTAGGAACTTTTTCCTAATGTCCAACCTAAACCTCCCTTGCTGCAGTTTAAGCCCATTGCTTCTTGTTCTATCCTTAGAGGCTAAGGTGAACAAGTTTTCTCCCTCCTCCTTATGACACCCTTTTAGATACTTGAAAACTGCTATCATGTCCCCTCTCAGTCTTCTCTCTTCCAACTAAACAAACCCAATTCTTTCAGCCTTCCTTCATAGGTCATGTTCTCAAGACCTTTAATCATTCTTGTTGCTCTTCTCTGGACCCTCTCCAATTTCTCCACATCTTTCTTGAAATGCGGTGCCCAGAACTGGACACAATACTCCAGTTGAGGCCTAACCAGAGTAGAGCGGAAGAATGACTTCTCATGTCTTGCTCACAACACACCTGTTAATGCATCCCAGAGTCATGTTTGCTAGTTTTGCAACAGCATCACCCTGTTGACTCATTGTATGAGCAGAAAAGCAAGGACCTGATTCCCTGCTGCCCTTCAACTTGTGTAGTCATTTGCGGTTGTGCAAAGGGGATGCAAAACACTACCAGATCAGGATGGTAGCATGTGAATAGACCTAAATGACTACACAAGTTGCAAGGTAGTGGAGAGTCAGGTCCAAATTTTCTAAAGGCATACGTAGAGTAATACTTTACTCCGTGAGAATTCACATTGAAATCAGTGGGACTTTTCACGGCATGGGATACTACAGTATGAATAAGGGTAACAGAATCTGGTCCTAAATGAAATAACAATTTTATGTTTCTCCAGAAATCCTAAAAGCATTAGTTGACATTATAGACTGGCATAGGAAAGACAATAAAAAGATAAAACCAAAGGCCTCAAAAGCAGTAACCTGAATATTATTTCCCCTGCTGTCTGTATTTTTAGGACCTAGTTATGAAACCCTGTAAATAGTATTAAATATAGATATAGACATATATATATATAGCAGTGCTGACTTTTGGCAGTATGAATGGCAGCGCTATATCACACCAAGAATACTGACCTACGATGTAGAATAATGGGACTGAGGATATGGTGGTCTGGTAACAAAACAGAAATGACCGGATGCACTTCTGTGCGTCTTTCTGTCATTTATACAGACCTATGGTGAAATCCTGGCTCAACTGAAAGTTAATGGGAGTTTTGCCAGTGCCTTCAGTGGTGCCAGGATTTCACTCCTGGTTTTCATGTTCTCACGTAATATCTTGTCTATATGTACACACACAAACCCCATGTGTTTTCTCTTTTTTCTCCTGTCAGTGGCTAAATCATAGTATACCTCTACCCCGATATAACACTGTCCTCGGGAGCCAAAAAAATCTTACCGCGTTATAGGTGAAACCGTGTTATATCGAACTTGCTTTGATCCGCCGGAGTGCGCAGTCCCACCCCCTCCCGGAGCGCTGCTTTACCGCGTTATATCCGAATTCGTGTTATATCAGGTCGCATTATATCGGGGTAGAGGTGTATTTGAAATTGTAACAGAGATGAGCCTGAACCACAATATTTAAGGACCTATCCATTTATTTCAAATGTCACACACACACACACACACACACACACACACACAGAGACACCCCCAGCTGTATGTTACAGATTTACTGAGGAATGTGCAGTAGTACCCTTATCAGATGCAACTCAAGGAAGGCCTTTGAAAGGTTCAAAAGAAAAGCAACAACATTGTTTTAATGAGAATCCATTAGACTTAAACTTTGGTCATAAGTCTTCCAAATCATTGTTTTGTTTATTGTGCTTCATGAATAATAGTAAAGTTATTCACTGCTTAATGACTGGATAAATGCCGAAACTCTAGGGAAATGGTTTATTTTACATGTTATATCCAGCACCACTGTTATCTGTCCTGTTTGGAGAAAATTGATACAAATGAATGGAAATTTTGTGGCTTCCCAGCTGTCACAGGGTGGGTTCCCCCTCCCCATGTGTTTCACTGTGCAAGCAGTCCTCACACACTCCCGCGCAGGTTCAACACAGTGTGCTTTATTTACAATGTCTTTGACAAGTTCGTGTCCCCACAGCATAAAGCTTTCCCCAAGTTTTAACCTATTCCCTAAGCACCGGGTGGGAGAAATCTCACCTCTTTGAGCTCCTGGGCTTCTTTGCCCTTCCTTCCAGACTCCCCCTCTCCCTTCCTGCAGAGAGCAGTGAGTCATCCGTAGGCTAATCCTACTCTATGAGGCCAATAAAGGAATTTCCCCAGCCAAAATCAGAACAAAAATATGAATTAATTTTGAAAATAAAAAGGCTAAAGGCAAGATCTTGCAATCCCTTACTCATGCGAGTTGCTCTAACTGATGTAAAGAATCCCACTGGCTTCAATGGGAGTCTCAATGGATTTCCTCAGTAAAGATCTTTCACATGAGCAAAGGCTTGTAGTGTAGATTATGCTGCAACATAAGAATGCCAGGAAATGTAATCTTATTTACTAGTTGGAATGGGTCAGTTCTAAGGAGTTATTTCAGAATGGTAGATGACTCATGGAAAACATTGAAAAAACATTCTCTTTAGAAGCAGTTCTGTGTACAGGAAAACTTGCTCCTATCTATTAATTTATCTGAAATAGCACATCCACTAATCTTTGCAAAAGGGTTGGGTCGTACTGCATACAGCAGGGGAAGCTACAGAGCTGTCATTCATAATCTGACAGTATCAGAACAAGCCCATCTCTTCCATCCAAAATAAACCTTCCAGAGCTAAAAAAGCAGTCACTTCTGTAACTCAACTGGGTTTATAATCATTTAAGAACTGATATTTATAACTCTACAAATGTTTTTTAAAGTGTGATTGCATTCAGGAAAGTCACTCTCCAAACGGCACTTTCAGACTCACTGGATCTGCTCCACATGTATATTCAGCATAGATCTACCTTAATTTCAGACTTAAGTAAGTGTTCCGATTTTTCTCCTATTTAGTACTGTGGAGTAAACATAACTGAGAGTGAGATGGAGCCATTTCAGATCATGCATCATCAACTGAATCGTTAACTATATTTCTGACCCCTGAATATTTTTATTGTGGGGTATTAATGGCCAAATTTTTTTTAAAAGGGTGCTTAAGGTTAGCCTCCAAATCCATATTTAGGCACTATGACAGGGGTAGGCAAACTACGGCTCACCAGCCGTTTTAAGCTGGCCCTCAAGCTCTTGCTGGGGAGTGGGGTCTGGGGCTTGCCCCATTCCGGCGCTGTAGCTGGGGAGCAGGGTTGGGGGCTGTTCCACGCTGCTTCTGGAAGCAGCAGCATGGCCCCACTCCGGCTCCTATGTGTAGGGGCAGCCAAGGGGCTCTGCTCTGCACGCTGCTCCCGCTCCAAGCGCCGCCCCCGCAGCTCCCATTGGCCAGGAACTGCGGCCAATGGGAGCTGCAGGGGCGGCACCTGAGGACGGGGCAGCATGCAGAGCTGCCTGGCCGCATCTCCGCATAGGAGCCGGAGTGAGGACATGGCCACGGCTTCTGGGAGCTGCTTGAGGTAAGCGCCGCCCGGAGCCTGCACCCCTGAGCCTCTCTCCATGCCCCAACCCCTGCCTCAGCCCTGATCCCCCTCCTGCCCTCTGAACCCCTCAGTCCCAGCCCAGCCCAGAGCACCCTCCTACATCCCAAACTCCTCAACTCCAGCCCCACCCCAGAGCCCTCACCCCCACCCCACACCCTACTTCCCCGCCCCAGCCTGGAGCCCCCTCCCGTACCCTGAACTCATTTCTGGCCCCACCCTAGAGCCTGGACCCCAGAGCCCTCATCCCCTCCTGCACCTCAACCTCAATTTTGTGGGCATTCATGACCCTCCATACAATTTCTATTCCCAGATGTGGCCCTCAGGCCAAAAAGTTCTGCACTATGACCTATTCCAGTAAAGAACTTAGGCACATACTTAGCTTTAAGTATATGAATGAACCCACTGACTTCAATGGGACCATTCATGTGCTTATGTGCTTTAAGGGATCTGAACCCTAAATAGGAGGTATTGGGAACTTAGCACTTTGGAAAATCAGGCCATAAATGTGAGCCAGAAAAAACCTGGATGTTAATAGCAGAGCTCTAGTAGCACGCTCCATACCTCAACAACTGACATACAAAACTAATGATCACAATGCTGGGGTTCTCTGTGGCCTTCATATGGTCATCTTAATGAGGCACATTACTAACATACCATCCCCAATGCTTTACAAACCAGACAGGGGCTGATAAACATAAATAACATCAGTCTCATCAAACACATGGCCACTATTACAATTCAGCAGACTTTGTTTGTCTTTGTGTAGTTGAGTATTGGGAGTGATGAGGGAATGGTCATTTCATTTTAATAAATTTATTAAGACTATTATTTTCTTTTCATTTTCAATGCTCAGGATTTCCATATGTTTTAGGAAGTATCAATACTTTTTATTTTATTAGTGTTTTTTGGGATGACTACTTTTTTGTACTGTGTTTTTTGACAAAAAATAACAACAGAAGCTGCAGTGCTTGTCCCAGATACAACTAATAAACAGCATTACTCACAGACTGAGAGTTTGATAAGTGTGTTGTGGTATCTCACAGTAGAACCAATAAGCATCAGGAGCAGATTTATTGTTTCAAACAAAGATCCTACTTTTATGCAACCAGCCCTAGTGATAATATATTGAGGGAAGGAAAAACAGGAAATACAATTATGCCCAGATTCTGTTACCTCTTGTATCATGTTTAGTAAAGTCTTAATCCATGAGTGGACCCATTGACAACACTGGGATTACTCGCTGAGGAAGGTGCTATTCAACGTGAGTGAGGTTCTCACAATCGGGTCCTGAGTATATGACTATAGACACCCCTACACACCCCTACACACCACTGATTTTTGTACAAAATATGCCTTGTGAGGTATCATCTGAAAACTAACACCACACTGCATAGGTGCCGACTCCATGGGTGCTCCGGGGCTGGAGCACCCACGAAAAAAAATAGGGGCAGGGAAGGGGCGGAGTTAGGGCAAGGACTTTGGGGGTGGGGTTGGAATGGGGGTGGGGCCAGGGGTGGGGAAAGGGTGGAGTCGGGGTGGGGAAAGGGGCAGGGAGGCGCGGGCACGCACCGGCGCCGGAGAAAGTTGGCACCTATGCCACACTGGTCAATAATATCATTGTAAAATATGTGTAAAAACACTGTATGTGAAATTATGGACACTTGCTAATATTATGTTTTAAAGTCTGTGGGCTTGTCTACACTACCACTTACTTTGGTATAATATACATCACTCAGGAATGCGAATAATCCACACCCTTGAGTGACATAAGTTACACCGACCTAAGCACCAGTGTGGACAGCGCTATGTCGGCAGGAGAGCTTTTCCCACTGACATAGCCACCACCTCTCGCGGAAGTGGAGTAACTACGTTGACGGGAGAGCTCTCGTCCATCGACTTAGAGTGTCTTCACCAGACACGTTACAGCAGTGCAGCTGCGCTGCTGTAGCCTTCTAGTGTAGACTAGCCCTGGGACTAAAAGGTGTTTAAACTGGGCATGTCAGGGGGAGTTGATAAAAGGTTTTCTTCAGACAAATGAAAGAGGACGACACCGCAAACATGATGTGGCCCAAATTAAATGGGCTATTTACTTGCCATCAGAGGTTGCAGCAGGAAGAGATAATTTGCATAGTAGCAACTACCAGCAGAGGAGGAACCATCAGGGATCCTTATCTTCCAAACCTCATGGATCCTTTATTGAACATGAACTAATGAACTTTATCTAGAGGTACCCTTCAGAAGAATGTATTCAAAGGTTCACTGAACTGTAAAGATAAGGGAAGTGAACCCCTAAGTTATCCTTTACCTTAAGAAGACAAAGAAACCAAGCAATTTGATTTCTGTGATCCAAGCTGGACAGTAAAAAGCTGGAAAGAAGACTGTTGGTGAGAGAAAAACCACCTAGAACAAAGACTGCATCTTGATAGATCAAGTTCTAGACCTTTAGATGCATGTTTTCACTTTTTATTTGCTTGTAACCATTGCTACCTTTATTTCTTTGACTTGGTATCACCTAATCCTCACTCTTTTGTTAATAATCTTATTTTGCTTTCATGATAAATTATCAGTGCTGGATAAATTCAGTAAAGTATGTGCTTCTAGTAAGCTAACATGTTACAATGTTAGACTGTTTCTACATAGGCAGTGAACCTAATACTTTTTCTGGGAGGGTCCAATGATAGGGACTGGAAGGATACTAAGGTCAGCCTGCAAGGACTATCCAAGTTGGGCAAAGCTAAGATGAGGCAAAGCTTCATAGTCACCAGACACCCAGAGTTGCAAGGCACATGTTGACCAAACCCCTTACTAGCCTGCGTGAACCTCAAAACGTCACAGAGTAACATGGTGATTTATTTTTCTGGGCATGCTCTTTGTGCCCATATCTGAAAACTGATCTCCTACAGATTGTGTATGTATGTGGGGGGACACTGAAAACAATACAGACTCTTACCATGATATTAAAAATTCCTTCCACCTTGTTACTTATCATTGTTTTATACTAAAGTTTCATATAAACATGCTACGCTGTACTGGCATATTATAAATAACAAATAATCCTAAAGAACAATACATATATCATAAGGGTAGATTTGTTTCAAACTACACCTCTACCCCGATATAACGCGACCCGATATAACACGAATTCAGCTATAACGCGGTAAAGCAGCGCTCGGGGGGGGGGGGCAGGGCTGCGCACTCCAGTGGATCAAAGCAAGTTCGATATAACGCGGTTTCACTTATAACGCGGTAAGATTTTTTGGCTCCCGAGGACAGCGTTATATCGGGGTAGAGGTGTAGTATTATGATTCTATTAGTATTTCTCTTATTAATATTTCTCTTTTAGCCTAAGAGCCCCAGGATAGAAGAGGGCTGCATTGTTCTAGGCATTGTACAAACGTGTATTTCGTATTTTCCATTAAGTGCCTGAAGAGGTCACATCCATTTCTGATATAGAAGTACATTGATTGCAGTGGATTTACATAGAGATGAACTGGGTCCAACCAAGGTCTTTCTAGGATATGTCAATGCACCAGACTGAAAATTCAGTTATTCCAGCAGGGGATCTGTATGTACTGCACATCTGTATACACTACACATAAGACTTGGTTTAATCTAACACGGGGTGGGCAAACTTTTTGGCCCAAGTGCCACATCTGGGTATGGAAATTGTATGGCGGGCCACGAATGCTCACAAAATTGGAAGTTGGGGTGCGGGAGGGGGTGAGGGCTCTGGGTGGGGCCAGAAATGAGGCGTTCAGGCTGCGGGAGGGGGCTCTGGGCTGAGGCAGGGGGTTGGAGTGTGGGGGGGAGGAGGAGGGAGGACTCCGGCTGGGGGTGCGGGCTCTGGGGTGGGGCTGGGGAGGAGGGGTTGGGGGTGCAGGAGGTTGCTCCAGACTGGGATGGAGGGGTTCGGCAGGTGGGAGGGGGATCATGGCTGGGGAAGGGGGTTGGGATGCAGGAGGGGGTCGGGGTGCAGGGTCCGGGCGGCGCTTACCTCAAGCAGCTCCCAGAAGCAGCAGCATGTCCCCCCTCCGGCTCCTATGCGGAGGTGCGGCCGCAGATCCTGCCCATGCAGCTCCCATTGGCCGCGGTTCCCGCTTGGGGCAGGGGGAGCATGCGGAGTGCCCTGGCTGCCCCTACGTGTAGGAGCTGGGGAGAGGGGAACATGCCACTGCTTCTGGGAGCTGCGCGGAGTGGGGCAAGCCCCAGACCCCGCTCTCCAGCAGGAACTTGAGGGCCGGATTAAAACATCTGGAGGGCCGGATGCGGCCCCTGATCTAACATGTTTAGTTAGGAAACTTTTCATTTTATTTGCTTCTCTCTTTTGAAAACAGCTTATTATATATATATTTTTTTCTTTTATGGTCCACCAAATCACATATGACCAAATGTACCTATTTAGTGAAAATGGGTTCCATTAGTTTGTAATCTTATCCAAGCATTGTTTTCTTCTGAAGAAAAATAATGGAGAACAGGTGGAGATGCTTAGCATCAAGCTCCTGTTTCTAGAATTACAATCTGCTGGGAGCCACCAGCAATCTCTGAAAGCTGTCACAAGTGCTCAAAAAAAAAGTATGATCCAGAGCACACTCAATACATTAAAAAGCCTTTTTGAAAATTTAAGTAGGTGCGACAGGAGAAAACTAGCAAATGGTGTAGGGATTTTAAAGTGTCCCTGTAAAAGGTCATGATTTCCTTCTGTGTCCCACAATAACTCAAGCTGTCCTCCATTTCCACAGAAGAAATTAGCCATTTTTTTCTTCAGATCTCTACCATATGCACTATAATCTATACTGTTTTACTCTCCAAATATAGTAGCATTCACACCGCTGGAAAATAGGGTCTTCGATTTCCCCTGGAAGAATATTTCCCCACAGTTGTTTATCAAATTATTCTAGTGTCACAAAAGATGCTGTACGGATGACTATCTAATTGAATTATTTTTAAAAAATGCATGTGATATTCTGCATAGATTTGGTCATTTGGTTACAACAACATACAATGAATGACCATGAAGAAAAAAAAAGATAAGTGTAGGCCTAGACACTTTTCTGTAACTGTTAGACTGTTGGCATCCTTGTCTTACTGAATAGGAAGATGATAGGGAAGAGGTATTGTAATTGAGGGCCACCTTTTCAAACACGGGGCATTTGCACTCACAAATTTAGTAACAGGTTAGGCTGAGATGTACACATGTGTTTTTATAGGCACATCCATTATATCCTGATTTTAAAAATTGGCTCCAAAGTTTGTTTGTGGGAGAATATACTTAAGGCTTAAGGCAAATTTCAGCAGACCTCCACCTCCAATTTTATTAAACTAGTCACTGAAGCTTGGTGGATACCATTGATTACAATTATGTGTCTATCTATCTATTTGTACAGCCTTATACAGAGAGGGTCTGATTCAAAGCCCATTGAAGTCAGTGGGTGTCTTTCCATTGTACAGCCTAAACTCTGTACTATCTGAGGGCCTATGTTGCTCTAGGATAAGGGATATTTTATTGAGTTTTTAAATTTAAAACAGCTTAGATGGGCTGGGGTTGTGACAGAGTAGTTCATTTTTTAATTTAAGCTGGGGAGCAAGAAGGGAAGTTAAAGTTATATATTTAGGGCCAGATACGCCGCTGGTGGAAATTGGCAAAGTGCCACTGACTTCAATAGAACTGTGCCAGATTACACCAGCTTGCCCTAAGAGTTAAGCTGTATTGTTTATAGTTATGTAAGTGCAAAGCTCTATTTATTATATTATTATTAATTATTATTTCTCTTTTGGAGCCTAATGCAAAGTCCACTGAAGTCAATGGAAAGACTCCACACTGACTTCAATAGGCTTTGAATCAGACCCTCTCTGTGCCTTGGTAGTTATTTCTGTCTTATATGTGCTAGTCTTGCTCCTCTGAAGTAGATAGCCTGCTGAGCTACAGGTACCATCACAGGCATATTCTGTCTCAGCATTGCCCCAAGATCTTCTTTTCCTGCTTCTGTTGTTCTTCAAAGGAGACTGAGGCTAGGTCTACACTACCCGCCTGAATCGGCGGGTAGAAATCGACCTCTTGGGGATCGATTTATCGCGTCCCGACGGGACGCGACAATCAATCCCCGAATCGACGCTCTTACTCCACCAGCGAAGGTGGGAGTAAGCGCCGTCGACGGGAAGCCGCAGAGGTCGATTTTGCCACCGTCCCTACAGCGGGGTAAGTCAGCTGCGATACGTCGAATTCAGCTACGCTATTCGCGTAGCTGAATTTGCGTATCTTAAATCGACCTCCCCCACCCCCCGTAGTGAAGACGTAGCCTAAATGGCAGCAGCACCTCTGACCCCTGAAGGTACTGGTATAAGTGGCACTTTATATGAAAACCTATTGCTGCTGTCAAAGAAAATCCCAGGATGCCTCATAGCCTTGAAGATGCTACTGGGGCTCAGCAGAAACTCCACTTTGTACAAACAGTTCAGCACAAATCAAATGGAAGAGCCAGCAAATATTTGCTAAAGGGAGGTGTTTTACTTCACTCTTGGGTTTGAAAGGGGGATGATAAGAACAGGAGTTTTCAATTTAAAGGAAAAACTATTGCCTCTTGAGTTGAAAAAGTAATTGCTAAAAAATTTTCAACGTAAGGAGCAACTGTTTTCTGCTACACAGACTTCAGTACTATTCAGTCTGTCTATCTAAAACTGTGGATTACTGAGACAAGTGATTATATAGAAGTGTCAGATGCATACTCAATAGATCTGCTCCCTGTCTGTGTCTGGAGTCATATGGATTCTGGACTTTTCTGACTAAAATAAATGTTTTACTACTTTTTACTCCTGTTAGCTCTGCAGAGCCAATACAGCTGGATACAGATAGAGTGAACTGGATTCTCTTCTGACTTGTGCATCATCAACAGAATTGTTGACCAAATTCCAACTGTAGAATCTTTATTATTAGTGATGATGTGTGAGCCAAAATGAACACAGCTTGACTTTCTGCTCCCAGGGTGAATGTGCAGCTCCAGCAGTTAAATTTAGCATCTCTTTATTTGTAAACTGAGCACATTTTATATGGAGTGACTGAAAGACAATAAACATGAAAGCCCATGATGCCATTTTTACAAAGTCCCTATTCAGAATATAGTTGTACTTTAATGCTAAGGTTCTAAATTCCCTTCCAAAGATATTTTGAAATAAAATATTAAAAGTGCAACACATTGGTGAGTGAAATATGTCCGAAGAGGGAGCTCAGACAAATTTCTTAATCACCTTGTAAGCCAATTAAAAACAAACAATGTAGATCTACTTACATGCTATGATTACAGTTGTGTAAGCCAGATAAAATGTAAATTCTGTAGCTGAAATTACAGTGCACGTGTCATCATTAATACAAAAGAATTTATATTAAAAAAAATGTGAGTTACTGTAGTGGGAAAATTCTCCCCTCACACCTACTCTTAAGTTATTTGCTCCTTCTTCATAAACATTGAATAATTTTATAGTCATGAATTTATTTATCTCCTCTTCTAGCTATCATTCTGCATTTTAAATGAACATTTGCTAAATCTATTTCAACATGTAATTCACCTCCATCTGAAGCAACAAGGCTTGGGTTCAGTTCCTAGGAATTTCACTCATTCCAAATGTATATTTGTTTGCTCATATTCAACCATTTTTCACTTATGTGGCATAAGCTGAGAATTATGCTTTTGAAATCAGTAGATGCACACTGGGGTGAAACTGGTATAAATCAGAAGGAATCAGGTCCTTGGATTTTCAATAATGTAACTTATTTTTTCTTTGCGATTTAGATATATGGATACATAGCTTGAAAATAGATATGTGTGCTTGAACATTGTTCCTGCACCTGGTTTACCATTGGTTTTTAATTGTTTATTAGGCACTACATTTGGTTTTACAGTTGTAAAAGAACATTCTACATTTCCTTCCTTTTCTCTAGACTGGATACTATGCCAGGAATAGTAATTAGTATAAAGGAGTTTAGATTAATTTTAGAAGCAAATGCTTTTCAACACGAAAATTCAATTTACAAGAAATAAAATAGTGAATTCAGTGAAGCAAAAGTGATGTTAGAATAAAAGATACACAGGGAACAGAATATCTGATTTTATGAAAATCTCATTGCGTGATTAATTTTATGCACTTGGTGCATAATGACTTTTCCATCTTTCTTCAAAGAAAAGAAATCTTCAATTTCAAAACCATGTGTTGCCAAATAAATCTGTCCTGAATTATATCATTCTGAACTAGCTGGAAAACACTATATTTTTTTGTTCATACTACCACAATTCTGATATACAAACAAATTGCTTAATTTTTTCAGGACTGCAATGCTGCATGTGCAGAACACTAAGTATCACCTTGTGGCAATGCTGCTTGCAGACCCAGAGTGCTGCCCCTGTGTTTGACACAGTTGCTCACCCTTCCCAGTATGCAAAATCTGGATCCAATTTTCAAATGAAAGATCCCTTTGCTGAACATTTATTTTACTGTGGAATGACTTTACCAATGTTTGGTGTATAGACTCTTTTCAACCTTGGAGGTTATTTATTTAGATTTTTATTCTCTTCAAAAAGTTGATGGAAAATATTTGTCTGCTAGAGGGGGATCACATGCTTCTGATTTAAAGGTTGAGTGACTTATACTGCCAAAAAAGCAACTGGTCAGCAAATGTGTGTGTCTTTATGGATGTTAAGGCAAGAATGAAGGTAAAATTTTCTAAAGTGACTTGTGAGCCTAACTTCCATTCTGAAAAGGCAGTTAGGCACTTGGGAATATAGCGTAAGTCTAATTGAAAGTCAGCGTGATTTAGACTCCTACGTGCCTACTTCACTTTTAAAAACGGGACTTGGGTGCTTTTGAAAACATTAGCTTGAGTTTCTTGCTCAGGCGTGGTACTCTAGTGAAGGGCTATGT
Source organism: Emys orbicularis (assembly GCF_028017835.1). NCBI lineage: Eukaryota > Metazoa > Chordata > Testudines > Emydidae > Emys > Emys orbicularis. The sequence goes on along the minus strand of NC_088687.1, from coordinate 32,700,639 downwards.
AGAGGTTGTAACTAGATTTACCTCTCAGAAAGCAATACAAAGTCCCACATAGTTTCTCAACTTTCTGGTTCATTCCAATGCATCCTGTGACAGAGGAGTCCTGAATTTGATTCCCAGTCCTGGGGTGACAGAGGCTTGAAAGCTGTGGAGTCAAAATATCCACTCAGGCCCTAGCGGAAAAGAAGTGCCTTGTGTCACTGAACAGCAGTCTGTCCTGGTGCTGTATTGTCAATGGGATGCAAAGAATATCTTGCTTAGTGAGGCGGTGGTAACCACACTGGGGAGAGTGTTAATGTGCGGAATGGGGGTTAAAGTGGAAAAATCCTCAGACTTGAAGGGTTATACAACATGCACATCTCTGCAGACAAGGGAAAAATTAACAAACTCCTTGTTTGCCTATTAAATCATGTGTCATGCTTTTTTTAAAGGAACAATAGCCGTAGCATTGAATTAAACTATCCCCTAATACCTAAAATATAAGTTAATTGAAATCAGCACCAACAGTTGCCTTATTGTATAAGGGACAGAACTGCCCTCCATACAATAAAATTGTAACAGTGTGATAGCATAGCATTACAATAATATAAAGGCTGAGACTAGCTTACTGTTTAAATCCACATACTTATTCAGATTGTCTTGAAAATTGCTGTACTTTCTGGGGCCCAGGGTAGGGTTAGAGTCCAAATTTGAGGTCTGAGCACAGGGTTTCTGAGATAAAGCCCCCATCTAAAAATATCATGTGATATGAAAATTTTATAATGTGTTTTGCACACATAGGGCTCAAACTATGGCTCTGATGCTCCTCAAATTGATGCTCACCTGCTTTGGGTTAATCACAGCTACTGCATGGATATTTCAAAAATTATTCAGGATAAATGTTGGATTCTCATCCAAAATGTTGAGCCAAATTGAAAAGACAGAGAATGTCAATTGTGCATGTACAGCAGAACTAGGGTATTGATTAGAAAGTAAATACAAATTGATACTCTTTCTACAAAATTTTTAATCCATCGTATACCACATAGTTAATAGAGAAGAATGATATTCCTGCTACAGAATTCTATAGGCTGATTTACAAGGCTATAGAAAGCAGAGGAGGGCAAAAGTTTTTCATCAAAACATTTTGTTGATGAAAATGGCTTTGAATCACAATACATTTGTGTGGGAAATTTTCATTTTGGTTGAATTTTTCTGGTCTGAAAACTGAAATGTTCAATAAAATTTTTCAATTACAACCTTTTGTTTTTCTGTTTGGTTTTTGGTTAAACTACTGGGGTTTTGGTATTCCAAAACTAAAACTTTGTATTAAAAAGTTTGAGGGTGGGGTGGGGATTTTTTTTTTTGACAAAAAATGGGTTCAAAAATTGAAAATATATTTGTTTTGTTTTTCCCATAGAAAAATCCCAAAATATAAATTGATCATTTAGGAAAAATCTCACTTTTAAAAAAAAAATCCATAAAAATAATTTTCAAACAGCTCATTTTCTATATATTTTTTCACTTGGACTCTCTCTGATTCTACTCCAGTCTTTTCCTATCTCCCTCCAGTTTGATCTTCTCTTTTATCATCCTCCTAATATTTATTGCATTCCAAAAAAAAAATCACATAATGGTCACGCAGAAAAAATTTGCAACCATAATACACTGCCTGTCTGGAAATGTAAAAACTATTATAGAGCAGCATCCCCCTGTATCTCTAGAATCCGGTGGAAAGATGGTCTTGTGGTTAAAACACTGGCCTAGTACTCAAGAAATGTGGTTTATCTGCTGGTTTTGCTACCAATTTCCTATGTAACCTCGGGTAAGTCACTTCATATTTCTGTGCCTCAGTTCCCCATGGGTAAAATGATGATAATACTTCCTTTCTCTCACTCTTTGTCTGTCTAGTTTATTTGGGCGGTATCCAGAGCCCACTGAAATCAATGGAAGGAGTCTCAAATTCTTCAATGGGCTTTGGAATGTACACTCTTCATGGCACAATAGGGCCCCAACCTAAGTGGAGGCCTCTAGGCACTACCGTGAGAACAAGAAGATTGCTTACAATATTATAATATATATAATACACATGGGACATATGTACTAAATATATTGCAATATAAGGTATAGTATAATATGTATAGTGTTACAGTACATGCAATCTTACTGTGTGATAATTGTTTGCGTTGCTGAAGAACATCAGGTCTGGATAACATAGCCAATTACTGGAATTAATATGGTAAAATCTATCTTAACAGCTCACCTAAGAGACCAGCAAACATTAAATGCCTAGTCAAGTGGTCTTTAGTTAAAGGTCAAATAAATTGCTACTTTTAAAGTGATCACTTAAAACAGGACCTTGGTGCAAGTTTCACTGTATTAGATATAACTAAATGAGACTTTTTTAGAAAGAAATTATTTGTTTTTTTAAATGTGGCTATTTCCTTTGCTCACTGCAGTTGGAATTGTGTTTACTTTCTTCATGTATACTCCATGCAAATTGCCATATTGGGGTGTTCAAGCCAATCTCTGATCCACACAAAATCCTGAAAATTCAAACCAACTCCATCATTTTAATTTGCTAACTAGTGCAAAGAGGAAGAAGGGTTTGAAGTAGGACAATGGATTAAACAGGCCTGTCACTGGGGCTATTTTTCTTGAATGCCTTACCTCCTGTCTGCCATTCCTTGGCCTTGGTCAGTGAAAATAGCCAGCAGACTAATTTTGTAATTTATTTGGCAGCAATTGTGACTTTAAAAAAAAATACTGGGCCACATTCATCCCTAGCGTAACACCACTGAAGACAGTGGAGTTACACGGAGATGGATTTAGGCTACTGTTCTTATTTGGCATTGTACATTTATAGATCTATAGTTTAAAAAAAATCTATTGCGAGAGCAAGTGAGAAATCCCTTCAAAAATGAGAAATGACCCACACAGCTAATTGGAGTGAATTAAGGCTAAATGGAGCCTGAATATATAAGAATCCTGGTTCCCACCCCACACAGACGTCTCTTCTGAGCTACTCCCACATCTCTGAGATGGACTCTTGTCTTCCTCCCACTTCTGAGTCCTTGATCTTTCTCCCAGGCAGTCTGGCCGGCAGTCGGCCAGCAACAATCAGCTGTGGGCTGAGCTACTGCCTACTACTGACTGTCACTCTCAGTTCCACCTGGACTGTTTTGGGCTGGGCTGCACAGTCAGATAAGATACAGCTTTGATATGCCCCTGCAGCTAACGGCGTCCCACCTTACTGTGGAGATACTGTGATGTCCTTAGTATTTTACAGTTAGAACTCTCATGCCTCCAAGCCATTCTGTAGCTCACTTTAGTATAACTCATCACAAGAAAAGAACTTAGTAAATGTTGTTTCTGAGGCTCTCATGGTGAGTGTTGATGTATGGCTGAGATTTTGAACACAGGTGCCGGAAGTTAGGCTTTGTCTACACTAGTACTTTTGTCAGTAAAACTTTTGTTGGTCCGGGGGCTGACAAAAAACACCCCCTGACCGACATAAAAGTTTCACCAACAAAAACACTGTGGACAGTGGTACGTTGGCGGAAGATGCTCTCCTGCCAACATAGCTACCGCCACTTGTTGTGAATGGTGGTTTAATTATGGCAGCAGTGGGACAGCTCTCTCGCATCGCCATAGAGTGGCTACATGGGAGACCTTACAGCAGCGCAGCTGCAGTGTTAAACCTGTGCCACTGCAAGATCTGTAGGGTAGACATAGCCTTAGACTCATAAGTCCTTAGGTTTTAGCCCATGAAAGCTTATGCTCAAATAAATTTGTTAGTCTCTAAGGTGCCACAAGTACTCCTCATTTTTTTGAAGAAACACTGAAGTCACTGGAAGCTGCAGGGAGCTCATTTTGAAAATCAGGCCACTTATTTAGTTTCCCCAATATGGAAGTAGGAACCTAAATTTAGGCACCCATTTTGTTAAATCTTAGTCTATACGGTATGGCATGCCAGTGAAAAGGAAGGCTCGGGGGGAGGGGGGGGAGTTAAGCTATGGTCATCAATACATTTAATGAAAAAGCAGCAGAAAACACACACACACCATTTGTCAGTGTTTCAGCACATGCTAAAATTAGGGCTGCTAAGAGCCATTCACTAGACAGTCCAGCTCTGGGAGACAAGCTCCTTTAAATCTATGCCATAGAGAAGACTGTATATATGTTTCTGTCACTTTTTATCAAGAATCATGGATTATTCTGAGAACCTTCTAATAATCACCAGGTAAATCACCAAGTCACAGAGTGTTCGACGTGCTCTGGAGCAGAGCCCCGACACGACGGCTGGTTGGTCTGCTAAGCCAGCTGGCATGCTCTTTACTGTGTTGTGGGGGCGGGGAACCCAGAGCTTAATGTCTTCAAAGCAAGCCAGATGGGGGTGACAGACAACATGGATTTTGATCAAACAACCTAGAAGTCATGGGTTTTGTCATATTTGTCAGAGCCTGTGACAAAAATACAGCCAGGCTCATTAGAGGATTACTTTCAAATCAGTTTTCCCATTACACTTGCACCCAGTTTAAACTGCTTCATCAGGCTCCATTTGACTCATAGACTCATAGACTTTAAGGTCAGAAGGGACCAATATGGTCATCTAGTCTGACCTCCCGCATGATGCAGGCCACAAAAGCTGACCCACCCACAACAGAATCTTCCAGCCTGCGACCCCTGCCCTATTCTGCGGAGGAACTCATTGTCTTCATGACTGGTTTATTTTGGAAGCAGTTAGAAGCAGTGTGAGGAAGCAATGGCAGTCAACTTGGGAGAAGCACTGTTACAGTTTGGATTTCTCAGTGAAGTATTTTTGCAATCTAAGGGCTGAGAAACTGCCATGGGGCTGGAAAACTGCAGCTGGGAGGTAGAAGACGGGGGAGAAGATTATTTTTTGTTTTGTTTTAAATATTTTAAACATATGCATTCATCATGGCTCCAAACAAGGTGGGAGTTTACAGCTGGAAGGGTAGGGCAAAGGGGGGAAATATTTTTATTATTAAATATATTTATTAAATAACTTGTAACAGGAAACTGCAGCTGGGGGAGGGCCTGAAGGGAACGCAATATTTTTCAGATGACATGCAATCTCTTGCGTGCACACAGTAAGTAAGGGAACTTACCTGAGTCAACATCAAAATGGGCAAAGACCTCATTTAAAATACAAAGTAACTTTTATTAGGTTCCCTCAGTCCCTCATCTAGTAAACTTAACATGGGTCTAGAAGAAAGCCCTCTTGAGTTCTATTCCTGACTCGGATACTGAATTGCTATCTGGCCTCTGTTCTCTGTGTCTCTTTTCTTCCCTCTGAAAAATGGGGATAATGAACCAAATTCATCCCTGGTTTAAGTGGGTGCAACGCCCATGGAGTATCTGGGTAAAATTAAGCAGTGACTTAAACAACGGTGTAACCTTTATATTGGGAACAAACTGATTGCAAAAGAGAAATGGTAAAGAAACATAATTTGCACTAATATGGTAGTCAGTGAATGTGTGAATGAAATATGTACTATTTTACAAACATTTTCTCAAAAATGTTTCATGTTTTATAGCTATAACTGGTTGGGTCATCAAAAACAGGGGAAAGTGCTGACCACTTCTACTATTTACTTATGAGAAAACTATGCTTATTCTGCTGTAAGGCCTGATTTTTTCAGCCATTGTCCATGGAGAACTCTAAATGACTTCAAAGAGAGTTATGTACATATAAGGGCTGCAAGAGCCGCACCAAAAATGTGAAATCTTTTCTGGGGGCAAAAATGGCTTAATAGCTGCATCTCAGAGCAACAAATAATTTACTGTGCATGCTCGGTATGAAAGTTACAGGACCTGTTTATGATTTTTTTATTTTGTGAAAGTTTATTCATCCTCACCTGTAATCAGAAATTTTGGGAGGAAGAGCTTCACTACTGACAGCGAACAGCACAGGAAGTTGCAGGGAGAGATTTTTAAAAGACTTCAGCACCCATTGGCTAATGACTTGAAAACCTGAGTGCTTCTGAAAATCTTACCATGTCCTTTAACTGCCTAAACAGGAGCAGAACTCTTCTGAAGACCCGGTCCCAGCTGTGTGTGGTGTACACTTCTGCAAATTTGGCCCTAAACCTATTACTCTGTTTCTCTTTCTTTCCACTATTTTTTTTTTGAGCCATGCTCATTTTTCCCCATCCCCTGCAGTAATCTTCTCTTTGGAAAAGTTAACAATCTCATTTAGAAGCTAAGCAGCCTCTTTGGACAACAAGCCCATACTGAAGTCCATGAGAGGTTTGTTATTGATTTCAATGAAAGTGAGAGCAGGCCCCAAATGGACCTGATATCGAAATATTCATAACAGGATACCAACATCCTAGGCTTCAGTTCAGCAAAGTACTTGAGCACATGCCTAACTCCAAGCACATGAATATTCCCACTGAAGTAAGTGAGACTATGGTCATGCTTAAAGTTAGGCAGATGCTTAACTTTACCCTTGCTAAATTAGGGCTCTCATTATTAGTTTCAGCGTTTGCATTCTGGTCCCATTCACAGTAGTATTTTGTAGAGTTGTGGCAAACAGTTTGCCAGAGATAAAAATGTTTTGGTTCACTGTGGTTATAATCTGTCATTTGCAGGGTCGTCTTTCTTGCCAGACTTAATAATCCCTTTAGGTTTATGATTAAGAGTAAACCTTAAAAACACTGTTATGTAGGGCACTTGAGACAGACAGGAAGGAAGAGGGAAATATCTGGGTTATTTTGCTCTGCCAAATATTTGTGGTGAAACATATTGTGAAAGTAAACTGTAATCAGGGTGAACATATCCGAAATTCTTCAAGTATCAGAAATTTACCTTAATTTCCTGCCTTTTACGTTTATTTTTTGGAGGGAAATCAAGTAAAAGCAGTATGATATTTTACTGAACAAGGGCTGACTTTTTTCACTTTACAAACACAAAGACTCCAGTGAAGGCAATGGGAATACTTGTGTGAATAAGGTAAGTGGTATTGGGTCCCCCATGTTCGATATGATGACATATAGTAATCAAGAGTAGTAGGACATACTATCATGATGACAGCACAGAAGTGTGTTATGCAACGAGAGTCTGATGAGCAACTACAAATTCATGTTTTCTCTCTTCTGCTCTTGCTGTGTATTCTAAGCATTTCAGTATCCACCATGAGAATGGATCACCTTATTAGAAACAGAGTGGATCATCTTGACCAAAATTCACCTCTGTGCAGGCCCAAAACCCCACTTAAGTTCTCAAAATAGGCCTCGTGCCATCACTCCATATAGGTATGAACTTAAAATTAATAAGCTTCATTCTAATTATTTTGCTCACAACTCCACATTTCAATGCTTTCCCTGTAAACACCCCCCCACACACACACACACACCCTCAAGCACACACATACAATATACCAACTACTGAAAGGTGACCAGAAAAGGCATTGGAGATAGTACGCAGGGAAAGAGAGGAAATCAAAAACCAGAAATTTGGCCTCAGCCGCTGTTGTTCATACTATTCTCACAGACTCAACTAAATCTGATTTAGACAGCCCTTCCTCAGCCAACTACCGCTGCTACCACTATAGCCATGGTCATTGGGAGACACTTCTCTGAAGAAAAGTATGGTACCAGTGCTTCAGCAAGGCCAAAATTAAAACACTCATGTTTCAGATACTTGTATATGTACCAGTGCTTCTGCAGAACTCATTAGGTGTCAATTGTTTTAGATAGGATGGATCAGGAAGGGATCTCCTTGCAGCTCTGCTTGCAACATCCCTGCATCCGAATCCAATTTTTCACTGAAAATGTTAGATCATTTTAGGGAAAGCAGATTAAGGGTTAATTTTGAGGCCTGTTGAAAACTATCTGGTGCAAGTGTGCCAGATGAATGGTGTCTCATTCAGCAGTTCTCTTTCATGGCATCATTTGAATGTTGCCCTGGTGGCTCCCAAATTATATATATAACCCAAAGGGCCAAATTCTGACTTCCCTGCAGGGCAGCTAAGGAAGAAAGAAGTTGCTTGGAGTCCCTTGCCTGACCCAGGAGGCAGATACAATTTAGCTACTTGCTCTCCCTGCCTGAAATTCACCCCTGTGCAGAGGGGACCAAGTGCTTAAGCAGGATTAGAATGGTGCATAGTTTTTGTGTCAGCTCTCTACACGGGGTGAATTTCACTCATGGTCCACACAAAGGAACACACAGAACTGTTTCCAGCCCTGGGAAGCCAGAAGGGGTATCTGGGTAGTGTGAGATTGTGTCCATGGTCAACTTCCCCTGTGCATCAGATGTGAAGAAGTGCTGAGTGTGCGCCTCTACAGGTGTTCTTCTACATCGCTTCTACAGGTGAGCCTCAGCATGACTGGAAGCATTATGCCTGCTTCTGCCTTGTAACTACAGCTATCATGCAAGAGAGGGCACCTACTTCTCCTTGTTTTCCCCCCTCCCTGTAATGCAATTATGGCTTCTTAAACCTTAAAAAGAGGCCAAATGTCAGGGGTGAAATCCTGGCCCCATTGAAGTCAATGGCAAAATTCCCATTGACTTCAATGTGGCCAGGGTTTCACCCCCCATTTCTATATCTATAAAAACACACACACACACACACACTTTAGAAGGGTTAGGACAGCATTATCTTACACTGTCTCCCTGTTTATTTCAATGGGAATGGGAATGTTATGAGTAAATGCTTCAGTTCAGACAACAGCCTGAATGACTTAGTGGATACCCCAGTGTCCAATGGTATCTAAACTATTTTGACCTCTCTCTAGTACATGCCTGTTTAGAATAATAAAGGATTTTCTTAATGACAATCCCTGTTACACAGACAATCTGCAGCTCATTTGCTATTCCCTTTTCACTTTATTTTTAATGGGCCCTTAAAACATATTTCCCCTTAAAATTACAACATCCTTCTCAGCCCTTTTTGTTCATAGGACTTGTGTGCTCATAAACAGTTTGAGCATTCCCTTCACACCTGCAATGCACATGTCCGCCTCTGTTAAAGACTTTCCTATCTAGCCCTCACTGATAACTAATGAGAACAGTGTTTATACAAAGGCACTGGACCTTTTCACTGTAATATCGTAAGAGCATTATTTTTAAAGCAAACATGTTGCAAGTAGAGATGGGCCTGAGCTGCAAAGTTTGGATACAGATAAAAGGTTTCTCACTGTTAATGGGAATCTCTAGTTTTGAATTATGGTGTGTAAATTCCTATTTAGCTGTATTCAGTAAAGCAATTAATGTAAATTTCAAAATAAGATTTTCTACTTACAAGTTGCCTTTCCCATGAGTCTCTACAAGCACATTACAAATATTAATTAAGCCTTACAACATCTCTGCAAAGTTAAAAATGATTATATCCATTTTACAGAGGAGTAAACTGAGACAAAGGAAGATTTCCCAATGTACTAAAGTTTCATAGCAAAACAGAGCTGAGTGGGAAAAAGAACCCAGGAGCCTTATTTACAGATTCCTTCTTTAACTACCAGGAACTGTCTGCCCCTCAGCATTCCACAGTTTGTTTCTCCTATTTTTTTAACTGTAATACAGTGATAAAGAAAACTCTTATATTGTTCTATATATATTATGTTGTCTTTTAATTTAGGATTGTATATTTTATTTTAAAGTGTGAAACAGGTTTAGGTATATAACATTTAGGTTTCCTTCATATACAGCCTCTGCCAATAAAATTCTGACCTGCAACACCGGTGCAGCAATTTAAGGGTTTATTCCTGGCTTTGCTACTGACATATGGAGGATGGTATCTAGACCAACAATTTCAAACGTGGGTGCCTAATGTTAGACACTTAGGTGGATTTAGGCAACCAAATCAGTAGTTTTGAGAGTTTTATGTATCCACAGCTGAAACCATAATAATGCTTTCTCCTATGTGGCACCTTTTATGCATTTGAGCAACTCAAATGTTTACAGTTCATATGGTCCCTGGGTCTAGCAAGCACTCTTCTCCCCCACCCCTTTGTGCACTCCGTGCAAGGGCCAAGTTAATCACATGCCTTAGGGAAGCACAGGGCCTTGTGACTCATACATGTAAATTGCCCCAAAATTGGGAGGAGGGGGTAGCAGGGAGGAGAAGCAGGCTCTGCCGTGGCTCTATCCACACACCAAGTGACAGAACTGGCTGGGAGCACCTGGGAATCAGCCTCTACAAATCCAAGGTTCTCTGCAGTATTTTCTTGAGTTGCCCTGGGGCAATGTGACACAGCCATGAATAGGGAAGGATCTAAATGCCAGTATCTAGTCCTCATAAATTTACTCACAACAACCCTGGGAACAAACTAAGTACAGATGGGGAAACTGAGGGTCAACAAGATTAAGGCTCTCCCCAATCTGCATAATGGGAACAATGGGGGTTACCCCTCTCAGGCATTTGGGAGGCTTAATTAGCTTGTGTCGGCAAAGTGTTCTGGGAGGCTCAAAAGGAAGAAAATTTCCATGTAATTATTATAACAGAGCAACACAAAGACAAGCATAAAACTTTTGTAGGGGATCCTGGAAAAAGTATTCTGAAAATGCTTCCCATTTAATGCAGTTTGGTATCCCAAAAGACAAAAGGGTTGTTTTTCAGAGGCATCTTGCTCTTATAATTATCCCTGGCAGGGATGGTTCAGCAGTGGGGAGCTGAATGATAGACAGTCTTTTGTTTAGTTTCCTTACTCTGGGAATGTTTGTGCCACCCTTACTCATGCGGAGTTGTATCTTATCTCTCAGACAGCCCCCGCCCCTCCGAAATGGATGGAAATACTCAGGGAATAAGATGCTGCACCAGCATGAGTATGGTATTGGAATCTGGCCCTCGGAAAGGCACTCAGATGCCACAGTAATTGATGGCCATGATATAAGAACCTAAGTCAAACAGAACCAAATAAGATTAGTGTCAGGAATATTTCCTCAGGCACCTTCAATTCAAGCACTAGTATAAGGGCTTGGAAATATTTATTTTTGTGCAGAAAGCTTGATTTTCTGATTAGACAATTAATTCAGCATAGCACAAAACATTGCTCAATAAATAAGTTATAATACAAATATTTGTTTGGTCACCTATCATTTTAACAATGAGAACCAACTGAGACTAAAGTTCAGTTGCAATTTGTTGCAGCTGCTGTGGCAAGGACCCCCTTGGAAATGTAATTTCAAGAGGATTCTTCTTGTTAAAAAGCCATTTCCTTGTGAAGGGGGTTCTGGAAGATAGCAATAGGGAGAGGAAAAAAAAAACGCAAGCACAGAAATTTACAAGCATTCCTGAAGAGCGTTTTGAAAGCACTGTATTAATTTAAACAATTGCAGATACATTTTTACCAAGTTAAACAGTTTAACCCTTCCACTAAAACGTTATATTAAAAGTGGAGTTTTAAACATAAGTTGACAGAACTTTGGCCTCAGTGAACACATTGTCTTTAACAAGATGCACATGATGTTGTGTACACCATCAGGCTCTGCTCTGGAGTTTGTTGGGAGAGAGAATAGCAGCCCACCTTTTTTCCTGGCCCCTTCCAGAGACATCAGGATCTGCTGTTTCCACACAGATACAACTCCCATGTGTTGCCCAGTCCTGACTCCCTCACAGGAGCTAGCTGAGTTATTTCATGGTGAATAATATTCTTTGAGTCATTCATAAACTGATCCTGATTGCTACTAATTCGTTTGTTAATCGTAAGTATTCATTCAGTGGTCTGAATGAACAATTTCAGCTCCATTAGCTGATCACAAACGGTTTACTTCACTCTTTGCGCCCTGTGTTTGGTTACTTAAAGCACATGGTATCATTCCTGCGCCTGACTGGGTGATGAACTGAAGAGAAAGAATGACAAAACTCCAATATGAGAGAGACAAGGTGGGCAAGGTAATATCTTTTATTGGACCAACTTCTGTTGGTGAGAGAGACAAGCTTTCAAGTTTACACAGGCCTGAAGAAGAGCGCTGTGTAAGCTTGAAAGCTTGTCTCTCTCAGCAACAGAAGTTGGTCCAATAAAAAATATATATATATATTAGCTCTCACCATGTCTCTCTAATATCCTGGGACCCACACAGCTTCACCAACACTGCATACCACTCCAATATGGCTTTTCAGACAGTCTGTGCTAAAATGTAGAAACGTCTAGGATTCCAGAATTGCTACCTCTACTTAGTGGCATCCACATATTCACAAATATGTAATATGACCTCATGTACAGCAGTACAATGAAGTTGGTCTGTTTATTTCTGAATGACCTTGTTTAATATTAACTATCTCTACTAATACCACCTTCTTTCTCCCGCAAGAGGCCTGCCTCCCATGTATGTCACCCTATAACCATGCCCCAGATACATAATTGAGGTGAATGTATTCTCTGACCCCAGACAGAGACCTCTTCCACTGGTGAAGGACACAGCTCCCATGTGGGTTACCTCCTTTGCAATGCACAATTTACTCTTCCCTCCCTAAGTCACTTCAGTGTGCTCCTTTCCATCCATGAGACAAGCATCCTTCCTTGCAGATCCCCCTATCCAAGAGACAACTCTCTCCTAACCCCATGAGCTATCGTCTCCCCTCTGAGAGATGGATGGGGAACCGTCTCTTCATCTGATTTCTTCCAGTGAAGGAAATACATGTGAATGACCTTCCAGAATCTAGCCCCTTTGCCCCATTGGAAAGAAGGCAGAATCCTCCAGCTGATCATTTACACTTCCACTAGAAGGAGAACCAGTAGGAAAGTAAACTCACAGTCCTGTCCTCAGAGCCACTCCCCCTGAGGAAGCCAGGACTGACATCAGATTCTCTCCAGCTGATCCTACTCTCTCACAAAGAGTAGCAGTTTGTAGGGAGGTGGGTGAGGAGGGAACAGCAGATTCACCAAGCCTGATTCTACCGAAAAAGAAGAGAGGAAAGATGATGATCTTGGCTCAACATTTACTCCATGGAGCCTTTCCCCCACATGAAGAGATGCGGGAGGGAAACTAGCTTTTCTAAGAACATGCCTTTCACCACTCTGCCAAGAGAAAATGAGAGAGTCTCATTTCCCTATCTCCATAATGAAGAGCAGCTGGATAGAAACTGGCATGTTCTCCCCAATCTTCAACCCAGAAGAGGAGAAGCCAAGTAGCAGATGAGATTTGTGCAGTCCATTCTACCCCTACTGGAACAGAGGCTTGTAAGACAGCTTCATTTAGCCTGATCTGCAGCCTCTTCTGAAGGAGAAATTGAGGGAAAAGATCTCCTAAACTCATCTTTGCTTCTCTGTTGTACAAGAAACTGTTTTTTAATCACCAATCTGTAAATATTTTTGGACTGAGCTCAGATAACAAAACAGAACAAATAAAAGAACCTCAACATATTCTACATGAATACATATGAGATAAGAAAACTATGAGAGAAAGCAGCCAGAGCAGACCTGCTGCTCTAGAAAAGCATCTGAATCATTTAGGAGCCTAAGCCTCATTTTCAGAGGTGACTTAGAACTTAGGAGCTTAAGCCTCACTGACAATCATTTGAAAATGGGACTTTGGCTTCTAAGTCACTTAGGCACTTTTGAAAATGTTTCCATTGCAGCTATCCAAACTGTACCCATCTAGCTTTGACATATGGTTTCAGACTAGTTGTGTTATGCAGATTTTTCTCATTCTCTTTCTAAGATTCATTGTTTTACAACCCATGTAGTTTTAGGCTCTTTGGGAATTTCATTAAACTGAACAGAATGGGGGGGAACCTTCAAAGTCTAACATGATGTAATAAAAGAAGGGTGTCTGGAGACTACCCTGCTCAGAATTCCTCGTCTAAAAGAGCATCATCTAAGGAATCTTTTCCCATAAGGTTTGTGACTTCCAGGGCTGTGATCCTAATGATATACAGGAAACATCATGGATGAATATGAGGTTTTAGGGATGTAAGCTAGCTACTGCAGTGCAGAGTATATACACACACCATTGCTTGTATTCTTTATCATTCCATTAAAATATATCCCTACGTTTAAAAAAAAAAAAAAGTCAAAATTTCAGTTCGGCAGTCAAGTACTGCAGACCACTGGCTCATTCAATGGAAACTATAAAATTCATAGATCTGAAGCCTATTCTTTCATTCACTGGACTAATGGGTCTACTTTTAAAAGCACACGCAGCCTGGTTAACACTTACATTATGTGGAGAGAATGAGGCAGAGTTCCTGTGGAGTTGAGCAACACCTCATACCTTGAGCATTTACAGAACAGTCCACCTTTGTCATTGCTAAAATGTATTAAAAGTTGTAGTATTTGCACTACATATGTGCAAAGAGCAGTTTTCAAAGATTCATAACTGTCATATGAACACTCTATCATATCAAAGACTGTAAGCAAGTCCCATGGGACTGAAGCAAGTGCTTAAGTGATTTCTTGACAAAGGGCTTAAAAATGTTATCTTCCTTTCCTCCAGTCTTTACTCATAGAAAGTCCAAAGCAGTTAAATGAGGAAGCTTTTTATTTTCATTAATGATTTTAGATATGCTCGTTTCAGAATCAATGACTTCTGTGTCTATATGCCTAAAGGAACTAATAAATCATAGATGGGCATGGGGCCTGCCACAAAAACAACGATTATTGTGAGAACCATAATTATGATGGGGAAAAAAGAGAAAGCACTGTTGATTTGTACTTCGGCCATTTGGTATAATTGTATATGTCCATTTATGTCTCCTTCCCCAAGGCAGAATGTAAGGGCACATTATGTATTTGTAACATGAATTTTTATAGCTAGTTCTAGAGCTGTGTGAAATTTTCACTATGAAGTTGAAAAACTGAAATTCCACTGTTTTCAAGTTTCATTTTGAAATTGAAAACTGCCCTGTTTTCATGAAATTTAAAGAGAAAATGGTTCTTCATTTGCAGCAAAGATAACATTTAGGGCTGTCAAGTGATTAAAAAAGTTAATTGTGATTAATTGCTCTGTTAATAATAGAATACCATTTATTTAAATATTTTTGGATGTTTTCTACATTTTCAAATATAGTAATTTCAATTACAACACAGAATACAAAATGTATAGTGCTCACTTTATATTTATTTTTGATTACAAATATTTGCATTGTAAAAAAAAGTGAACATTGAACTTACAAATGTAGAATTATATACAAAACACAACTGCATTCAAAAATAAAACTATGTAAAACTTTAGAACCGATAAGTCCACTCACTCCTACTTCAGCCAATCGCTCAGACAAACAAGTTTGGTTACAATTTGCAGGAGATAATGATGCCCACGTCTTGTTTACAATGTCACCTGAAAGTGAGAACAGGTGTTCACATGGCACTGTTGTAGCTGGCATCGCAAGATATTTACCTGCTAGATGCACTAATGATTCATATGTCCCTTCATGCTTCAGCCACCATTCCAGAAGACATGCGTCCATGCCGATGACGGGTTCTGCTCAATAATGATCCAAAGCAGAGTGGACCGACGCATGTTCATTTTTGTCAGACGCCACCAGCAGAAGGTTGATTTTCTTTTTTGGTGGTTTGGGTTCTGTAGTTTCCACATCAGAGTGTTTCTCTTTTAAGACATCTGAAAGCATTCGCCACACCTTGTCCCGCTCAGATTTTGGAAGGCACTTCAAATTCTTAAACCTTGGGTCAAGTGCTGTATCTATCCTTAGAAATTTCACATTGCTACCTTCTTTGCATTTTGTCAAATCTGCTGCGAAAGTGTTCTTAAAATGAAGATGTGCTGGGTCATTATCCGAGACTGCTATAACATGAAGTATATGGCAGAATGCGGGTAAAACAGAACAGGAGACTACAATTCTCCCCCAAGGAGTTCAGTCACAAATGTAATTAACAATTTATTTATGGAACCATGTCCTCTGGAATAGTGGCTGAAGCATGAAGGGACATATGAATGTTTAGCATATCTGGCACATAAATACCTTGCAACGCCAGCTACAAAAATGCCATGCGAACACCTGTTCTCACTTTCAGATGACATTGTAAATAAGCAGTCAGCAGTATCTCCTGTAAATGTAAACAAACTTGTTTGTTTTAGCAATTGGCTGAACAAGAAGTAGGACTGAGTGGACTTGTGGGCTCTAAAGTTTTACATTGTTTTGTTTTTGAGTGCAGTTATGTAACAAAAAAAAAATCTACATTTGTAAGTTATACTTTCACGATAAAGAGATTGCACTACAGTACTTGTATGAGGTGAATTGAAAAATGCTATTTATTTTATCATTTTTACAGTGCAAATATTTGTAATAAAAATATTATAAAGTGAGCACTGTACACTTTGTATTCTGTGTTGTAATAGAAATCAATATATTTGAAAATTTAGAAAAACATCCAAAAATATTTAATAAACTTCAATTGGAATTCAATTGTTTAACAGTGCGATTAATCGCGATTAATTTTTTTTAATCGCAGTTAATTTTTTTGAGTTAATCGCATAAGTAAACTGTGATTAATCGACAGCCCTAATAAAATTTCATTCAAAGCAGGTGTCATTGAGGAAAATTAAGCCCCTTTTTGATCAAGGATGGATCTGCAATGAAGACATGAACATTCGTGTTTTCACTGTAAAAATTAAAGGAGAATTTTGCAGACAAAACATCACCTGGAACAAAATTATGAAAGTTTTCCTTCTAAGGACTTTGTCAGTTGTGTGGGGCTCTCCATGTCATTGGAGTCACAGCTCAGGGAAGCTAGTTTCAATCTAAGGGTGCCAAAGGCACAATCTAGCCCTTAAAATTTTTTTCAAAGGACCCCCTGAGGCTCTTCTAAGATTAACAGCCTAAATGTACACAGGACTTTACTTTCTTTGATAGTTCCTTTAATGCTTAAGGATCCTTAGACAATTTACAATCTTTACACATCTGACACTTCTGCCATGGGCATGATGCACACTATTAAGCATGGAAAGCATCAACCAAATGGCACACGTACTGTGGGGATGAGGAAAGTTTGGTGAAGGTCACTAGGGCAAAGCCTACTTCTTTTAAAAAGTGCCCTGGGATCTGGCCACAGATCTTTAGTGTCCACACAGAGGAGGCCAGGCCTCTGCTTTTAAAATAAAAATCTTTTGAATAAAACCTTAATTCTTGATGTGGCAAAGCTTAAAATAGTAAAGGGACACATGAAAAAACAAACCCAGGAACTGGTTTCAAGGGGTCCCTGTTGGGCAGAATTAAATACCTACTGTACTATATGTCCTGGGAAACGTAGTTGTAAGGCAGTCAGTAATAAGACCCAGAATGCTTAATCAACTAACAGAATATGATAGAGATGTAGCATGCTGCCAACAGATACAAATGCTCAGTTTTATCTAAAATTAAAACTGTATATCATTTGCACATACAAAGCTTCAGCTTAACTGAGCTCGGGTAGGTGCTAAAAAAAAATCATTTTCAGAGGGAAAAAATGTTATCAAACTCTTTCTCACCGTTTGTCCGTGTAGTCTATTGAGACGGTGAGATCTTCAGGAGAGGGATAGTCTTTTGATATGTGTTTATGCAGCTTCTAGCACAGTGACACTCCAATCTCAGCTGAAGGCCTCTAGATGCTACTGTTATACGAACAGTCATAAATTATAATAAATAAATATAATACTATTTTACGGGAGTTCTTCCTCCAAATTAAGATGTTAACTAAAAATTAAAGGGGGCTCAAAGTGAGACATAGAAAGGAAATAATTCCTGCCCAGTTCTCCAATAGAGAAAGAGTTTCCTCAGCCACTTAACAAGATTGCTAACAGTCAGCCAGTAAGTGTCCAGATTCCAGACAACTAAAGATGAGGGCAAAGAATAATTTCTTTGGTGGCCTTTATGGATGCTAGCAATTCTGGTTACTTACATAAAATTATTGTGGCTGGATATAGTGCTGGGTACTGCAGTTAAATTATTCTTGATCCTGTGGTTAAATAATTGGTGCTGTCTTGGTTGTTAGCAATTCAAGATACTGTGGTTACATTTTTGGTGTCTTTGGTACCTTTTATTGCTGTGTTCTCAGGATACTGTGGTCAATTACCGAGTCTCATGCTGTTTTACTTTCCTGCTACTAAGAAATCTCATCTTAGCATTTTCTAGGATGTCACAGTTCATGCTGGTAATTATGTCCAGTTGGGAAACACTAGTATGTAAATGAGCTGGTGAATATTAGAGCTGTGCAAAGCTCTGCCATTTTGATTCAGCTCAGATAAAGCTTATAGTCAACACACACACACACACACACACAAACCAAAACAACCCCCATCTGAACTCACAAAGGTTTGCTGGTTTCAACGTCTTATGTTCTCCACTTTCCTCACTCTCTGTTTCTCTCTTAACTAGCCTTTTTTACCCACTCAATTTCTCACTTGCTCTTTCCTCTAACCTCTTAACCCCTCGTTCTTTTCTCATGCCCAACTCAAAGCTATTGCCCACTCCCTCAACAACTCCCACCATCACCACGAAAGGGTAGGCCCATTGAGGAGCGGAGATCCGGTTCAGCTACTCAGCATCTGCTCTTTTGGCCAGGTGCAGTGGGAGAAGGGACTGGACTTGGCAGAGGTAGGAAGGAAGAAGGGACCTGTAGCTGGGGTTAGGGAAAAGTGTGTGGGGGGGCTACTAGGACCCATGCATTAGTAAAGGAAAGTAGTTGCAGCTAGTAGGTGGATAGAGCACAGCAGAGAGGATGGAGTCAGAAGACGGGAGGGACCTACACCTACAGTAGTGGATGGAACTCGGAAAGGCTGAAGCACAGAGAGTGGAGAGTCTCTAGGAAAGAAAGGGGTAAATGCAAATTGTGGTGAAGTGGGGTACGGAGACAGCATACAAATATAGTCTCACTGAAGTCAAGGGAATCTTCATTACTTTCAACCAGGAGTAAGAATTTTGCCCATAAAAGTGATCATTTCAGAACAGTGGGGGACAGCATGGGAAAGCTTGCCCTGCAATTGTGTAAACTATACATGATACGTGGCTAGAAAAATTCAATTCGCAGTGCTGCTAATCTGGCATTTTTCATTAACCTTAAATTTTTTTAAAAGATTATAACTCTACAATCATTCTCTCAAGAAGCCAGAATTGTAGCTGTTCCTAGAATTCACACATCTAATCCAAAATTAAAAGAAAAGTGAGAGGAGGTGATGACATGTCACCAGGCCCTCTTAGAATAGCACATTCTTACACTATTCCTGCTCACTTGATTCAGGAAAAGAAGCCATTGATTTCACTGAGCCTCACGGAGCAGCAACTAACCTAGGGCCTGATTCTGCCGCCTTTCCTTGTGGGATTACTCATGTGAGTCAGTAACACAGAATCAGGCCCTTACTGAGTAAATGGAGGCGCATATGGCCCCATATGTCTATATATTTTCCCTAGTGTGACTGCTTGTACATTTTACACTTTTGTGAAAGTGGATAAAGAACCATAAAATGAGAAGAGGAATGACAGGGATGAAGGGACAGCCAAAATCCAAATAATTCTATGATCTCTCACTCTCTAATTTAAAAACTGCTAAATTATGTTATGGCTATTTTTAAAGAAATAATGCTCATTGTATAGGCATAATTGTGTTCAAGAATTATTCAAAAATCATATTCCTCCTGATTGCCCCGTATGCGTATGTCTACACTGGAATAAAAGACCTGAGGCATGCCCATGGCTGGCCCGGGTCAGCTGACTTCGGCTCTGAGGGCTTCGCCTTGCAGGATAAAAATTGCTGTGGGGTCTCAGGCTGGAGACCAGGCTCTGGGATTCTCCTCACTCATGGGGTCCAGAGCTAGAGATCCAAGCCAAGCCTGAACATCTACACCGCAATTTTACAGCCCCACTGGCCAAACCCTACGAGCCCGAGTCAGCGGACCCAGGCCAGCCACAGGTATTTAATTGCTGCGTAGATATAATCTCAGACCAGATTCTGCTTGCCTTACTCATACGAATATTCCCATTGACTTCAATAGGAGCTTTGCCTGAGAAAGAAGTGCAAGATCATCCCTTTCTAAGTGAAAGCATTATTAAGTGTCAATTGCTAGAGGAAACATATCAATATTCCATAGAAATCATGGACTATTAACACATTCATTTCTTTAATTGATTAAATTAGCGTCAATCCTAATCTTGATGCCGCAGATCATCATAGGATGTAAATAAATGTAAGAAATGCACCAAAGGCATAATGGTCTAACCAGAAAAACCACACACACACACCCCCAACAACTAATTGTTGGCTATCGTTCTCTTGTTCAGAGTGAACCAAATTCTTTGCTGGAAGAGTTCTGTTGACTTCAGTTGAGCTCTGCCAGTTTACACAAGCAAATAATTGAGCCCATACTCCGTAGCTGTCATAATACCAAAAACTAAATTTTATTAGTTTTTCTTTGCACTTTATGCCCTAATTATTAGAAAAGCCATTTTCTATTTCTACATAAAATAGAAGTCTCAACATTTTAATACCAAGGAAATAATAGGTACTGCTATTTTTATTACACTATCA
Source organism: Emys orbicularis (assembly GCF_028017835.1). Classification (NCBI taxonomy): domain Eukaryota; kingdom Metazoa; phylum Chordata; order Testudines; family Emydidae; genus Emys; species Emys orbicularis. Next base: position 32,680,240 of record NC_088687.1, on the reverse strand, counting down.
ATCCCGCTATGGAAAAAAACATTAGCGAGAAAAATGTAGGAAGCGCTGCTCTTTTAACAAACATATCAAGTTCCTACTACAGTGTCCAATTGTCTAAACAAATCACGGAAGAGTACTAATTTAATAAAGCTCTATTTTAAGAAAATTATTAAAATGTCATGTTTTAATTGTTTTGTGATATACTATACCACTGTTTAGAAATTCAGCAGCTTACCAACTCAAACCATAAATGTCAACAACAAAAATGAACTATCACCACAAGATTTGTTGTTGTTTTTTTTACTGAAGTGTTGTGTTAATTATCTTCAAGAACGAGAGAAAGAAATAATGTCTAAGAATTACTGGTTGTAAATCTCAGCAATTTTCATGGCTATCCAACCCCACACCTAACGATGTAGCCACAAATGAGGATGAAGCTTCATTAATGAGAAAATATAATGAATACATTACCCTCTCAACAGGAGCCGGTCCTGTATTCCTTGCTCAGGATAAACAGCCATTGATTCTAATGGGAGTTTTTCCTGAGTAAAGAGTGCAGGATTGGGGCTCCTTGAGCTAAATCTTGTTTGCCTTTCTCAGCCACGGAATCCATTGAAATATTGACACTAGTCACATGAGTAAATTGAGCAGGATTTTGGCTGAAGGGATATATTTGTAGTGCAAATTATATGAAAACAGGATCTGTAAACTAAGTGGTATCTTCTTTCCCACTAAGGACATTTATAATGATATAAAGGTGTCTCAGTGTGCTTTGCAGTAAAGCATCACTAATTCGTGCTAGTGACTGAGAGCCATTATACATGAACAAATAGTTCAAATTAGCAAATAAGGGCCCAGTCCTGCAAATCTTACTCCTGAGCAGTTCCACTGACTTCACTGGGACTAGGTGAATAGTATCAACATGTCTTTAGCGCTAAAGACATCTTATCCTGAATAAGGGTGGCCATATTAATACCAAATAGCCAGATTCTGTCTTCCATACTCTTGTTGTATAGTACATTACTGTGGGAGCAGCAGCACAGAAACTAAGGGACTGCTCAGAGAGCAAGATATTATGGGGTGTGAGAATGGGTAGCAAAATCTGCCTCTTGGTGATTAAACACAGTGAAGAAAGCAAGGAGAATGAATAATAAAAATGTACAGTGCTCCTTTATTTTGTCAACGGTGAGTTATAATAAGTCATACTCCATTGTTTCCTAGTAAATGTAAAAGTAGTAAAAGAATGCAATAATCTTAGTAATATGAGACTTCGCTACAGCACCTGCTATTAAACTTTTGCTCAGAGGTAAGGAATTCTGTGTGAATTATAAAACAATTGTGGTGTCTGAGAAGGGAAGCTACAGAGATTCAAAAATCATGTAATTAGCTTAAAATAAAACCCTAATCACATATTGCTAGTTTTGCATGCACTCATAACAAAATAGCTACATCCAATTATTAGGGAGCTGCTGTGAAATAATTCAGTGAATTCAATGAATCACTTGAATTTGCAGCTTCTTCCTTGCTTTAAACAAAGATGTGAACAGGACAGGGACCCTTCAGGCACTCAGTATGTTTCCTCTCCAGTGCTGAATGTTGGCAGCTCCCTTGCCGCAACACTGTCTGTTGCTTATGAAAAGCAGCTGTATCTGGAGGTGCTACTAGTGTCTGACTGTATGAAAACCAATATTTTCCAAAGCAAAATAATGCATGCTCTATCTATGTCATTTTTACAATCACTACAATGTGCCATTCAAGTGGAGACCTAAAAGACAATAGACGGCTGATGACTTAAAACGCTACTTTATCATTTGCCATCCAGGAAACACAAATGCAGAAATGTTTCAGTCAGATTTGAGTGTATCCAAAGCAGGAGGAGGAAGGAGTTGTTGTTCACAGCCAAATCGGGTTCCCATCCTACTTTTGTAACTGTAACTCCTTTTTATTTCAGCTCAACTTTGCCCTCCCCATCCTGAGGGCTGTCATTCTGTCCCCAGCCATGACCAAAGAAAACATCTGCAAACATTGTGGGGTGTCCCAGAGTGAAATATGCAAATCTTTTCCTACCTCACCCTAAGCACATAACTATGCGCAAGAATTTTGCTAAAAATATTGGATTAGAAAGCCTTCTGACCCTCATTAGTACACTTTCACGCAAGATGATTTCTCCTGCTCAATCTCCTACTTGTGATTTTTATGAAGGGTTTCATTTTATCACTAGCAACATCGTTTTCACTTTGAGCTCTAATTTGACATCATCTGTTCAAACTTGACTCACTAAAATAAATAGCAAGCAACTACATCCTTTATTCATTATTATTATTAATTATTATTATTATTATTAATGGTTTTATTTCCAGCTGTCTTTATGAGCAATTCCAGCAGAGAAATGCTCAAGGCAATCATTTAAGATTACTGACTACCTGAGTCAATTTTTGATACTTAAGAAAAATAAAAGGTTTAAAACCTTGTAAATCCCCCCCTTACATCTACTCCTCTAAAAACAATGTTGTCTTTGACAGTCTTGGAGAAGTGAATTCATTTCATTTTGGAAGGAAAGCTCTATCAAGAAGAGAGGGACTACAAATCTGACTTTTTTTTAAATATAATAAAGTTGAATGTTAGACCTATGTGAAGTAGAGAGGGAGAGAGATCACACATAAAAATAATCATTTATACATTAGTGAGAGAAAGAGAGAGATGTGTCCTACCTCTCCTTGCCGATGATGGTGCTTTGGAGTTTTTCCCATCTGCCCTAGGATTTTGCCCTTCTTACTGCTCCCAAGTGCCAGTCCCTGGTGGATGCCTGCAGATCTGTTGGTTGCCTGCGTTGGAGCCTCCCCCATCAGGGTGGACTTGATGGAGTTCACCTTGGAGCTGGAGCTGTCTAGCTGGGAGCTCTCCACCATCAGGATCACGGCTAGTAAGAGGAGACAGCAGGAGCACTTATTCCATATCAGCAGCATCATCTCCCCTCCCCACCAAAAAAGGATTTAAAAAACAGCAGAGGGATAAAAGAAAAAAAATTCTCCCAAAGTTTGAAATCTATTGAGTTGTTTTGTTAACAATGCCACACGCTCAGGAAACCGCTGTCCTGGGAGAGACAGGAAAAAGAATCCCCTAAAAAAAAAGTACAGTCTATAGGAAATGAGCAACACTCAGATCAAGTGAAGTGACGGCTTTTTCCTCCAGATTCTTGAGAAGTTCAGGAAATTTTTTAGTGACTGGAAGCAATAAACTATGAGGCAATTGCACCCAGGAAAGCTTCCCACCAGTGGAGTCACCCCGCAGGTTTGCTCAAACTTCAGACGAAGAGTCAGTTACTTATTTCCCCCCACTCCTCCTCTCTTGCTACACAAGTCAGCAGGGAGAAAACTCAAACCAGATCCAATCCAAGCAGCACCGTCAAGGGCTGGGATTAGTTTTGTTTCTCTCTCTCCCTCCTTTTTATTCCCCTCCCGTCTTCTTTTTCTTTCTTTTGCCTCAGCCTCTGCAGCCAGTGTTTGTGAAAAGGACACGTTCTCCTCCTACAGACTAGCTGGTGCTGGGGTGAGGGGCTCCAGGCATCCAGCAGACAAGCAGACAGGGTGAGTCCTGGGGACTGAAGCCCTGGAGTCGGGATCACACAGGCAGAAACAGACAGACATCTAGACAAACTCACTGACAAAGTCCTTAGCACAGATCTCTACACACACTCACTGTTCTCTGACAGTCTCTCACTTTGCTCTCGTCTCCCACTGCCCCCTTTACTTTTTATAGCTTTCCACAATGGATTTCTCTTTCCTCCGCCCCCAGTTCAGAGTGACAACGAGTGAAACTGACTCTCTTCTCATCCTCCCCTTGCACCCTGCACCCACCTTCCCAACAGCAGATCTTTCTTCCCATTTTGGCTGGGAGACAGGAGAAGTATCCCCTGTCTTTCGGAACACAGGGGGCTGTATCTGTCTGTGTCCCCCTGAGCAACCAGCACACCTCCTGAACACATGTACATACACATAGTGTTTCAGGGATCAGCACACTCAAGGACACATATCCCTTTTCACTGGACTATCTGTAAGGCTAAGATTTTGGCACTAAGGCATGGTGTTCAGAATAAATCAGGAATTTCAATAAAGCCCATGGTGAGTTTGTGCTGTGGCGGTGGCTCTCTCCTGCAGGTTTGGGCCCAGCTCCATAGGCAGTGGAGACAGAGGTGAGGGGGGCAAAGGGCCATGCCCCCGACTTTTAAAAACCTGGACAGGAAAAAATGTGCTGCAGCGTGGCCCAGTCAGCCTGCCTGCCCCCAGGTCCTGCTCTGAGTCATGCTGTGTGTAACATGTCGGCCAGGTCCTGCTCTGCACTCTGCAGTAGAACTCAACTTCCGGCTGCTGAAACTGCAGCAGTAGCTCCTCTTGGCACCAGGGACTGGCCAGGTCTGGGTTACAGGGTGGACCAGTCACTTGAGGTCTTGTTCTTGCTGGTAAGGAGCTGTAGGGAAGATGGGACAGGGCTCCAGCAGGGTCATGCTGGTGGGAGAGGCTCCCTCAAGGGTTCTGGGAGGGTCATTGGGTGACCTTTCTGTGACTTCCTCCCCCCTCCCCCCATCTGTGCTGTGAAATTTACTAAAAAAATTGTGCCAAAATTGTAGCCTTAATTATCTGGGATGCGGGTAAAAGTTGGATCCTGCCAGAAAATGCTGCATTCTGCTAGATCTTGCCAATGTTTATACCCAGGCGCACAAAATTCCACTGTCTAAATAAAAAATGTCCAATCATTAGCAGTGTGCACAAAAATTCCACACTATGAGACATCTCGGCACTAGCTCCACAAAAACACGGATCCAGGACATGAATCCTTCTGTATCCTGCCAATTTTTGTGCCCAAGCCTCTCAGTTCCATTATCCAAATAAAGAACACATCCAACTACTATCAGTGCACCAAAAAATTCCTGAATACAGCACATCTCGGTGCTGCAGTGCCACAAACTTCTGGATCTGGGACATGGATTCCGGTAATTTGGGCATGCTGGTTCCCCAAATCCCACCACCTAAGAACCCATCCAACTGCTACCAGTGTGCTAAAAAATTTGAGAGTATGGCACATCTCTGCATCGCAGCACTGCAAACAACTGGAGACAGGCAATGGAACTGGGGACTTGGGTGCAAAAATCAGCAGGATCTGGCAGGATTCGTCTAGATCCGGCTTTTACCTTTTTCTTATTAACTGAAAGGGACTCACTGCAAAAGACTCACCATCTGTACTGCTGTGGAGTAGTTACAAACCCTTGATTCCTTAGTGTGTGTGTGTGTGTGTATAGTGAGTGGCAGGAGGGGAGAGAACAGTTTTTCTTGTAAGTTGCTTATTTACTCACTTAAGTGTAAGCAATAACATTTTGGGAGGTGAGGGGAGTTCAGTAACTGGGTTATCACGTGTTCTTTTCCTTCCACGGGGCTACTCATCTGAAATAGAATCAATCATTTCCACTTATTATAGCCCTTTACATGGGTAGGGGGGGAGGAATAAATGAAATTTCATTTCCCTTCTCCCTGTTAAATCAGCAGTTGTGTGAGAGGAAATCACTAAGGCATGCAAGGAGGAGGGAGGGCAGAGAGAGGAAAGCCCCCCGAACCAGCATCCTTTATTCTTGTAATTCTGTGAGCTCTCTTGCCTGGCTGTGAAGCTGTGGCTAGATCCTTTTGAAGGAGATAAGGAGCTGTGTCTCCAGCAATGACCTCATGTGAAACAATGCCTTGTACAGGCTTTTAAAAGAACACAGAGGGCTGTTTCTGCCAACGTGTCCCAATTGTAGGCTTTGTGGTAATCTAGAAGGAGCTCCTGGTAATGGGGAAGTGAACCTATAAAAACTTCAACTCAAGCCTTTGATATTTTTTTAAACACAATTTTACATGGAGGAATTTTAAAAAAATCTTTTTTCTTATCCAAAGAGGTTATCAGCTTCAGTACTCATTTTTAGTATAGATGGATTTAAAATTAGTTTCATTTCTCAGAAGCAGCAGATCAACTATAGAACTTGGATCTTAAATCCACAGGGTCCTAAAATAAATTGTGTTGAGTAGTTTAGAGTCTGATTCCAGGGTCAGATAAGTCCTTGTTTTGTACTTTAAAGATGAAATGGAGTTTATTATGGTCAGTACAAAGGTTTATAAGTTTCACATTTTCCCTATCTTAGCCTAGTGGGGAGGGAATGAAGGTGAAATGAAACTTCATTAACAATCTGACAGAGTTTTTCTTGCTAACAGCATTTGTCTTTTGCCCCTTTGTGGAGCCATGGATAAGGTTAGGAAATGAAGGGTGATTTTTGCATTTGCATCTGTGTATAATCATGGAAGGCATTTCTATAGGAAAGTTCCTAGCAGGGAAGGAGGGAAGTGCTTTGAAATTTCCTTAGGAAGGAGAAAAGAATTTTTTCCCTACCCCCGTTTTGTTCACACACCTTTCCCCGCATGTGATCTGCTTCATTGGAAACCTGTGAGAGAAAGCAAGGGCAATCATCTATCAGGGCAAAAGCAAAAGGCTACTTCTCATGAGGGGACTCATTCAGTTCGCATATGGATGAGCCTCTTTTCCACTTATAACACCAGTCTGACTGGGAACTGGGTGGCAATTTAATGTGTTGAAAAGATCCTTCTCTGTAATAAAAATTTTAAAGCATTTGAAAGAAACTTGAATTTCATAGAAAACTAGTGAAGTAAGATCTGAACAGACTGCACACAGAAAGATCCCTACAACGCTGCCAGATAGAAACACCCAATCAGCTCTGAGACTCCTGGAGGCACACACACAGGCATACTAGCCCCCCATTCAAACATAAATCGCACTGAGATGGACAGACACACAGCTCACTAGTTTATCACTGCAGTGAGAGACGTCCTGCATTTCTTTCCTGCAGTCAGAAGAGTTCTCAAACGGATGTGCCAGGAGCTGAGATACTACAGAGAACAACTACCCTGGAAGTCACACCTCTTTCCAGTCTTCACAGTGGATTTCACAAAACAGCCTTCCCTTAGCCTCAGTCTGCAGAGCTCACTGCCTTGTGACAAAGGAGCAGAAGGATAAAGTGGCGAGGTTTTGCAGGCTCTGCTTCCCATCTCAGTTATCACTCCCCCATGGTATACAAGATCAGTTTAGAACTCTACTTAAGTAAACAAACCTTCCCCCCGCCCCTTACTTAAATTGATGACATAACTTCTACCAGATTTTTGGCTTATTGATCAGAAAGCTATGGGTGATTATACTAGACAGTCACGTGGGATGGAAAATGTGATCCTTCACTGACAGTTTAATTATTTCGTAAGCACCTTGAGGGACAGACAGTGTCTCCTCTTTGCTTTGTATAACTAGGAACACATTGTAAGCACTCAATAAGAGTCCGAACCTTCTCCCACTGAAGTACATGTGAGTTTGCCTATTAACTTCAGAAGTAAGAGAATAGGGCCATAAGTGAATTAATTTATTGGGACTGTGGATCTGTTGTCCTCAATTAGGAAACATTCCCACTGACTTCAACCTGATTTTTGCCTGAGCAAGGGTTGCAGGATCAACCCCCATATTAGCATTCACTAGTATTTGTTTTTAAAAATACATTTTCTATTTATTTTAATTAAAGATCAACAGAAATAGACAAATCAATGATGAGCAAGTTTATTTGGAATATTGCCTCTTATGGGATTATAAAACTGTGGCTGAGAGAGAAAAAGAAATACCGAGAGAGTCCATGAAAATAAAAGCTACAATCTAAACCTGTTCCAAGTAACCACAGCTGTCACTGAAATCAGTGGCAATTGAGGGTGCTGAACATCTCAGAGGAGGCACTGAGCACCTAGCTGGATTGCACTCTAAATATGATGATTTGTCTTTAAATAAAAAAAATGCATATATCATGTACGTAGCCTGAACATGAACCAAATGACAAGATTCCCATTAGCTTCTATGCCCCTGGGTACAGGTTCAAAGAAAAGAGAAAAATGTGGGGGTTCCAAAGGTGGTATAATAGATAGCCAAATACATCCTATTACCATTCTACTGAGTTCAGTGGAGGGATGAATCAGAAATAAATGTGACCTAGGATAAGCACTGTTCAGAGGATGGGGAAACCAACTGAGAATCCAGCAGTCCAAAAGGCTAGGACCTATTTTATGATAGGTTTCTTACATGAGATTCTTTGGAGTGAGGATTGCCTTGCAGCATCTCACAGGATTTTGAGAAAAGGTCTGCATGGTCTCTCACTGACAGTTCATTTTCTCCATGAGGACTGAAGATGCAAGTTCTGGGTTTCACTCTAAGTGAAGGAGGGCTAAGGGGCTCTCCACTTGCTCAGGGTGCAGCTTTTGCTCCTACCACACCCCCATCCCTTCCCATAGCTCCTGTCCCCCTCTCTCTGCTCCTATCCACCTCTGTCCTGGGTCCTTTCTCCCTCCCTTCTGCTCCTATTCAACCCCACCAGCTCCTGCTTCACTTACCATCTGCACTATTTACCATCTCCAGCCTCCTCTGCTTCTATCTATCCCACATACAGTCTCCTGCCCCCTCACCACTGCTGCCCACTCACCTGCGGTCTCCCTCATCCTCTGGCTCCTGCATTGCCCTCTTCTCCCCACTTCGTTCCTTCCCCCACTGCATTCAGTTGCTGCAGCAGTGGGGTGGGGAGGCTGCAGTCTCCCTGCTCAATTCCAGAGTCTGTTGCCACCTGCAGAGGATGCATGCAGAGGATAGAGCATGCTCACTCACTCTCTGGGGATGGCACATGCACAATCTAGTCAGCACCAGGAACTGTGAGAGGATGGTGCACGCTCAATGTGAATGGAATCTTCAGATAATTTAGAAGCCAGATTAAGATGGTCTCTATTGAGCATGCGCAAACAGATTTTTCAAAAGCTCATACCTTGGCCAAATTTGAGGAAATTTCCACAGGGACAGCAAAAGGAACACTTCTGACATGCCCCTTCCCACATACCCCTGTCAAGTCCCTGCTCCGAAGCATGGAGGTGCTAAAGCTTCTCAATGAAACAGTTGTACTTTATGTTTTAAAAACATGGGGGAAACAATGTATTTTTTAAATAACAGTTGAACTGATTTATCTTACACTCCTACCCCTCTCCCACAAAAAACTAAATCAGCATGCAGCAAACACCTGTCATGGAAAATTTCTGCCCAAATGGGAAAAGTCTGGCAAAGTTATAGGCAATTGAAATAGTGTTTTATAATGGGAAGTGTTGGGAGAATATTAAGTATAGGTGGCACTACCAGTTCAGCCTATAATACTAAGAATATTGCTCTCTACACAGAAACAGCTGAAAACTCAAATACTGTAGTGAATCCCAGCAAGATGCAAGCTAGGCTGAGGGCTAACAATAAGGTTGGTCAAAAAATTTCCAAAGCTATTTTTGACAGTAAATTGGGTTTTCAATTAAATATTTTTTTTTAGTTTCTATTTTCCACAGAAAATTTGGAGTTCCCTCACGATCAGGCTATGTAGTCACTCACTTACTCTCCCGCCCAGTGAATGTTCTTGTTTCACCAAGAAAGCAAAAACACTGCTTTGGGCTGATCTGAAACAGAACATGTTTTGCTTTTCGATTCAGCCAGTGAACCTTTAAAAAAACCAAACACACACACACACACACGATTAGTGAGGGAAAAGTAAGCTTCCATTTTCCCCTTCAGGAAGAGGACAGCTTCAGAAGTTGAAATGTGATTAACTAAAGCTCTCTTATTTCTAAAAATGTATGCAGATATCTCCTTGATGGATTTATCCCTCAAGTTTGTCTCTGGACATTAATGTTTGCAACTTTAACTGAGCCTCTTGTTCTCTGGGTACTAGGAAACCATTTTAGTTGTTGTATGAATGCTTTTAACCATACTGTTGCACATAAAAAAATATATTTCTAGAACAAGTCTAAAAAAGTATTAGGGCGTTTGCTTTAATTACAGCTGGTCATGTATTTTTCATCCAACCATCAAATGGACTTTTTTTTAAAACTAGAAACTTTTGGAAAAAATATTCCAGTTTTATGATTTTTTCCCCCATTTCCCTCCCCACCCCAAAACTTCAAAGAAATGAATTTTCGACATTATGTATTTTAAAATGTTAGTTTTTCATAATTTTGACTTTTCCCCTCCTTCTCCCTCTGTGTGCCACAGAATGCATTCATTATGGCCAATGTATTTGTTTGTCCACTTTTTCATGTCTTTCCTCTTCATTTTTCCTTTTGTCACTCTGAAACTTAAGAGATGAGGATGTTCTGAAAAAGTTAGACTGGCAGAAGAAAAATTGGAAAGAAAGAAGGAAATTTAAAAAAATCCTGGAAATCATTTTACTCAATGACAAAAAGGAAAAGAAGTTTTTAAACACGCTTTTTGCTTAGTTACGGGTATTAAAATTTGGTCCATATTTTGACAGCTGATGTCTTTTCTGATTATATATATATATATATATATTATATATATAATTTTAGTTCAAAAGTGGGAAATAGCCCTTTTTCAAGGGAGTTGCAAACTTTGAGTGAAGGGATCTCAAAGAGCCTTTAACTGGCTAAGGTGACAACCTATATGTGAAAAATATTACAGGCCAGATTCTAATCTCACACCTTTTACACTAGTTACACCATAACTCAATTGACTTCAGTTAAGTTATTCCTGATTTATACCAGCTTGAGTTCACTTTCTGGTCCTATGTTTTTATTCCCCTTAAACAAACAAAATCACCTGTTCTAATCTGCTTTTAATTCTGTGTAAAGCATTGTGGGATACAGATTATATGAAAGACATATAAAATAAAGGTGTATTGTTTGTGCTTTTTATTTTTATTTTTTAGGTTCTCCAGCTGCATTGAATTTCCACCGCTCCCTGCAACAGCTCTCACAGCCCAGATATAGCCAGTGCCTCCCTTAGCACTCCCACTCGGGCCAACTCAGCAGTTTAATTTCTTATTGAAAAACACAATCATGGTCATAAAGCAGTTCCCAGTTTTGTCTGGGCTCACTAAAGAGTGTTAAGGGAGAGGTAACACTTGATACCTAAAAGGAAGGAAAATAAACTGACTTCCAAATGCCCCTGCTGCATAGTACCTTTGCTGCCTAGGAGCATTTCATATTTGAACATCGCTGTGCACTTTCACTTTCTATATTAACGCCAATGAAAATTCTCATGACAGACTAGCACGAAGGGTCTGATCCAAAGACCATTGAAGTCAATGGAAAGATTCCTATCATCTTCAGTAGGCTTTGAACTGGGGCTCAGATCCACAGAAGGGACACAGGCACCTAAATCCCAGATTTAGGCACCACTACAATTCACAAAACCCCCGCTTGGCTGTCACCTAATCCTATAGGCACCTAGCGTTACTCTGCAGCTAAAGTGTTGCTGTAAAAGTCCCTTATGAGCCTAAGTTTCTGCCTGGACACAATAGGTGTCTGGAGACCTATTACAGGACTGCCCTTCAGAGTAGGGTTGCCAATTTTGGTTGGACATATTCCTGGAGAGTTAATCACATGACATAATCTTTAATTAAAGATTAATCTTTAATTCCTGGAGACTCCAGACCAACCCTGGAGGGTTGCCAACCCTACGTCAGAGGAATCCTCAAACTAGGTGAAGGTAACACCTATCTTGCCTCTGGGGCCAATCCAATAGTGTGCTTAGTGTATGCCTACTAGATCACAGCCTATTCAAAAGGCGTAAGAGTAGGAGGAGGTGGTGGCTCCTGCCTTTTAACTTTTAGCCCTGTAGTCAGAGCATACACATGGGTTGTGGGAGATCCTAGTTCCATTCCCCCCTCTGCCACAAATGTGCCCTAGCTACAGAATGTAGCTCCCAGAAAGGGAACAGGAGATGTTATGTTCTGATAGTTTTGTCTAATTTCTAGCACCTCGTTCCACATAGGAAGGGAGGGAAAGGATGCAGTAATTTATAAAATGGGTTAAAAGTCCATGTTGACTTATTCAAACAGGTGTGTATTGAGTTTTATTCTTGTTGCTCATTACATGAGTTCACCTCCTTGATTAAAAACAGTACAGAACAGTGTAGTAGTATTAACTAACTGCATGGTAGGTAGCATGACTGGCTTGGCCAATTACAATTCAGGATTTACATAGCTCATTTGTTAATAGTTGTTAACCTTTCAGGGTTGGGAATCAGAATTTCCCTGGGGCAAAAATAGTTGGCCAGGAATATGCCAGAAACAGGGTGTGTTAATGTCCACCCTGTGGCTATCATTGATCTTTTCCAGGACAAGCATTACTCATACATGGAAACTATTTAAGATTTGGCATTTTGATCAGCCAAAGATGAACTTGGTCAGTAGAAGTTTACAATTTACATGAAAGGAAGATCAGGACAATTAAGCGAGTCATGGAGTTTTATCATTCATGGTCATGAACCATGAATCTATGACTAATCACAAGGAAATGTTTCTAACTATACCCCATCCCACACACAAAATAAATGATCAGTATTGACAAATATCGCTTTCAGAAACTAAAATTGGGTTTCTAATTAAATAAAATTATCCCAAAACATTCTTAAATATACCTTCACCCATTCATTGAATTAAAAGTGGAATCCAAATTGTATTGATTACCCTTTCCACTACTCTGTTTATCTCAGATCCTATCAGAGAGAAAGAGGAACCAAAGGAAAGATTTTGGTACAGAACTAGCTTGTTCCTTTCCATTGATGGGGATGCAAAACTGAAACGGTCAGTCTTACTTCAACGGTAATCATTAGGTACCAGAGCGGAAAGCAGCAGATAAAAGGGCATAGAAAGATTTAGTCACATAACCAGTCACAGAGAAAAAGATTTCTATTCCCTAAAAGTTATTGTACTATGTGGCAAAGAAAACTATGCTATGGTAATTAAATTTAAAGATCAGACAATATTGTTACACGTTGAATAATTACAACAGCGCTGAAGTCCATGGAGTTACATCAGGGATGAATTTGATGCATAATGTGTATTTCTCACTATTAAAGAACTAGCTTTTTTGCTTTACACGGCACCAGTGATGGAAAGTAGCCATATGGAGGTCAGGCTAGTCATCACAGTAGTGCTTTCTGGTCTGCAAAAAAAAAAAATCTATGTATCTATAAATCTGGCTTAATTGACCAGTCAGCCGTGTTTACAGCTGCTTGGCATTGCTGATCTGGTGGCAGCTGGAGGAGGTTGATGGATCCGGCCCAAATACTTGGGATGAAATCCTGGCTCTACAGAGTAAGTGGCAAAACTCCCATTGACTTCAGTGGGGTCAGAAATTCATCCTTGGTCTCTTGGAATCACCATCGAGTGGATTCTTTCATCTACCTCTACTGGAGAGAGAAGAAAGAGGCAACAGACTAGGACCAGGACCAGAAGGGAAGAAGCAGTGGTTCTGTGGCATGTTCTGCTCCTTCCCTGACCTTACAAATACCCCTCTGCAGGACTATGGCTGAACACATGCTCTTCTAAGCGCAGAGAATGCCTGAGCAGCACTTTATCAGCAAAATATGGTGTATATGTGCCACATGCAATTTTCAAAGATCATAACAGTCAAACTAAAGCCTAATTTTGCTGTAACACTCCAAGCCTTACCAAAGGCTGTTTCCTTACCAAAATTTAACTGTCTATCCCCAGCTGCAAGAGATGCAGAGTTGCTAAAAAAAAGTTTGAATAATTATTTATAGTTGGGAAAGTTTGTATACCCCAACTTCCCTCATACTCAAGCAGCTAAACCATTTTTGCTCAAACTTCCCCAAGGAAAATAACCTTAAATAAAACTCAAACCTCAAGGACGAAAGCTTCAGAAAGTTATGAGGGGTGGAAAACAGGGGTTAGAAGGAAACTAGCTATAATACATACTAAGAAAACTGTTATTTTCACACTTTTTTCTGAAATTTGTGGAATCACATCTGAACATTTTTACATGAAGTAAATTCATAAGGTCATTATGTTTTCTGACTAAAACTAGATAGGGCAATTTTGAGAGTTAAATGCAAAATGTGAAAATAGAAAAAAAATTAACAGTGAAAAATAAATAGTCCAATATTTTTCACAGAACTACTGAATGCAGTAAGATGTTAAGTCAGTTTCAAGAACAAATCCAGGAGCTAGAACTCTGAGGGTGGGGGGGGGTATAGGCAGGATTAACATTTCAGAGCAAATAGGAAAGTAGGACTGCCCAGGGCACATCAGAATAATTGGCTTAAAAGTTGTGCTGTCATCTCAAAAAGGTTCTGGAAAATGTGTAAATGCTTAATTACACCTAACCAGACTGTCCTGAGTTCTGCAAAACAAGGGTATGAGAATAGGTTCTCCTATGATGTTTCCACTATTTCTTGCACTCGTAAGGCCAACAATACTGTAAGGACAGCCATTCTCATAGGGATAAACTTGCTGCTGTGCAGAAAGCCAGCACAAGGCTTATCTATGCACCATTTAAGTCCTATTTTAAGTTCTTAGGACTTAAGGAGGGACTTCTGGGGAGGAGGGTGGTTAGAGAGATAATGTCATCCTTAGGATTTTGGCTCTTCCCCATCCTTTCCAAGCTGAAACTAGGACATATAAAATGAATGAAAAAATACTGGGTTAAAAGCCCAGCATTCAAAACTCTGAAAAGGCTTTGAAATATATTGCAGTGGTTTCTGGATGTAGTACATTATATCTACAGTGTTTAAAATCTGGAAACATCTCAGGTATAGAGATCTAGCAGTGTCTCTTTTTTGCCACAGAGTTCTCCTGTCTTTCTGTATTATCATGCTCAATTCTGTTTCCTAGTTTTCTTTAAGGATAGGACTAAATTGATATTGTAGTGAGCTTAACCATCTAGAATGTGCTAAACATATTGTCACCTTAAGTATATTTTCATGAAATCAAAAGCAAAGTGCCAAAAGACAGTGTGAAAATTCCTTGGTGAGTAGATACTACAGTCATGAGCACGTTAAATAGATAAAATAAGTTTAATCCATCCATCCCATGCAGATATTTAATCTCTATACCACATTTGCTAAAACTACTTGTTATTTATAATTTCTTGTTAGACTGCCTTGTGAGACCCATTTAGGTGTAGATCAGGTCACTGTGGAGGAACTTGTTTGATGTGAATGAGGGAAAGAAAACATAATTGTACATAATAAAACCAAGAAAAATAAAAGTACAAACAATGGCTCAGTTTGGGTTTGGTTCAAGATTGTAGAGAAGGTTCAAGCTGGTTCTCATTCGGCACAAAAACTTCCTTCATCCTTGCTTGAAAGTCAGCTAGATGGGCAGTTACAAGAGGGCACCAGACAGTAGTTTCAAACTGTATATTTTTTTAAGGGATTTATATGCAGTGTCCAGATGAAGCAAGTACAAGAGGTCCAAAAATTCCGACTTTGGTCTTACTTTAGATTGTTTTTGTTTTTATCTTCTAGGCAGAGGGTGCAAATACAGGATACCAACACAATGAGCTATTGCTGCTACATTCCCACTATTTCCACAGCTACTTTCTTCTGTCTGTATCACCCTGTGGTTGTGGGTGGGAGGTCACTAAGGAGAAGAGCTTGTCTTTCAAACAGGGTCAGCTAATGCCTGGCTAGTCTAAGAGGTGGGGGAGGGTGCAATTGCTATATCTCATCTGATTTGTTTATCCAGTCCCTTCTCTCCTTCACCCCCTCCCACATCACCTGCCCAGTTTCCTTCTCTCCTAGTGTCACTCAATGGAAGAGCCCTTCCAAATTCATCCCTGGAGAACTCCACTGAAATCAGTGGAATTACAACAGAGTGCATTTGCTCCCTTGCCTTTTTCACTAATATCCACCATGGGCAGCTCCATGTTTCTGCATAACAAGTACCAGAATATTGAAAAATTACAGCTGCCAAGAAATGCAGAACAAACAGATTTACATGTTTTTCCCTTTATTTCCACCATTTGACCCTTGCTTTTAGTCCTAGGAGAAACTGCAACTATATTTACATGTTTAATCTAGAAGAAATGTTAACTTTTGTTTAGATGGCTATGGAGACTTTGATCTTTGACTTTGGTTTTCTGATTTTTTTAAAGCAAAACAATGTATTAATGAAAACATTGAAATTGTTGGGTTTTTAGGACGATTTCCAGTTCATGTTTTTTATTCTTTCAGCTCCTGCTAGATCATCTTTGGCTACCCTGAAGTTTTGGAACTTTAGTTCAAAGTCCAGAAAATTAGCTTGTATCCCAACAGGGTAGGCACTCAAATCACTCAGATTGCCTAATTCATTTCAACCCTGGTTGATTCTGAATCAGCACAGAAGTATCTGGCACCAGCAAGGAGTTAGAGCTTTGTTACCTACCTAAACAATTATAAAGGCCCAAGAATGGAGAGGAAATCTGGGGAGCAAGAAATTAAGGATTTTGAAGAAAGAATATGCTCTGGGCCCCCATACCAGTAAGAATTTTATATTTTTTTCACCCCTAACTATATGTAAATAAATTGTTGGTGATATACCATTAGAATGGTCTTTAATGTTTCTTCTGCCATTAACTCAAAGAATTTCTTGCAGATTGAGGATAAATGGTCACTGATACTGAACTATTGCAAAAAAGAAAAGATTGAGTGTGATCTGTTTTTTATTGTAGACTAACGGGATTGGGACTCACCACCTGGCGCCTCCTACTGGTTGTTTCTGGGAATTAGCTCTGTCCAGCAGAGCGCCCCCTCCTGGTGGTGTCCCGTCCGTCGTCTCTCCCTCAGTAGCAGGGTAGTGTGGCCCAACGGCCAGAGTTCACATAACTCCCCTCAGTAGCGGGGTAGTGCGACCCAACGGCCAGAGTCCATATAACTCCCCTCAGCTGTGAGGTAGTGCAGCCCAACGGCCAGAGACGTAGGGGGACCTGGGCCCTCCCTCTCCACCGGGTCCCGACCCAGGGCTCTCCTAATGGTGGGATTCCCCTTGCCGTTGGCTTGGTGGGGATCCAGCCACAGCATGACGAACGTCAGTGTTGCGCTAACGCGGCTTGTCCCTAAAGTTCCCCTGGGTCACTTCCTACCCTCAATGTTGCGGTCTCCTCCGGAGACGTGGGTTCCGGTCCGTTCCCCTCTGGCGGGTCCTCCATCTGAGATGCAGGGTTCAGGCCAGCTATGCTGGCTCCTGGAGCCTGGAACGTGGGCTGTTTCTCCTTGGGAGCTGGCTGTGTGCATCCTTCTCCTCCGGTGGTCAGCCCCAACTGAGCAGCTTTCCAGGCTCTTATACCTAGCCTCCAGTTGGAGCATGCCCAGCAGGGCTTCTGGGGCAGGGCTTCCTCTGCCAGGAAGGAAGGATTAACCCCTGCTGCGCCAGTGCGGGGCCCGCTCTGCCCCATCATATAGACAAATGATGTTTGATGGTAATTTTGCAATTCTGTGTAAATTACACCAAGTCTTTGTAATGGGATTGCACTCACACCTTGCGAGCGCCCCCTGGCCGAGTGCATGTGCCTGCACACTCTCTCTACCAGTTTGTGGAGGGTCTTTGCTGGCTCAGCCCTGTGGCCAAGTCACACACAGTCTGTATGTGAAATAAAAACAAAGCAAACCCCTTCCGGGGTACAAGTCCAGCTGGGCCTATCGCAATAATGTCTCTTGATCTATAGCCCTATCTTTGGGCTCGCTCCTCAATCAGTCCAGCAGGGCCTATCACGGTACCCTGATTTGAACTGTCTCAGCCCCTTCTGGGCTCTCTCAGGGCCCAGTCCAGCCTGTCAGAGTCTTATACAGATGTATCATCCTTAACTATCACAAATGTGTATAGTTCCATTTTAACTGTATTGCATTACCTGAAAGAGACTTAGTTGATCTACATTGGCCCTAAAGGAAATAAAAAGGATGTTTACTGTTCTAATATTTGCTTACCAGTATTTGTCTTTTTACAGAAGCTATTCATCAAATCGTATATGCCCTTTCCCCTAGATACTCCTTTACTTCTCAACATCCCCACTAGTTTACAGATGACTATCAACTGTTGAGAGGAAAGGAAAGGAGAGTTTTCATGGTGGCGGATTGCTGAAGATTTGATTGACTTCACGACATGGAGTTTTTTGTGAAGCTATTTGTGGCTGTAGTGAAGACTAAGAGGTTTATTTTCTTCTGCTATTGCATCTCACCAGTAAACTCTTGTGAGCGGTGGACCATCTATCACAAGATTCCAGAGCCGAGTGTAAAAATGAAAAAAGAAAGAAAAAGAAAAAAAAAAAGGAGATTTGGAAAAAATCTCACTGGAGCAATAGAGGCACCACCACCACAGAAAAGAACAAATGCACCTTCCTCCTTGGCTAAGTTTTGCCAGTTTCACAGTCGCCAAATGATTCTGTATGCACAGGGAGATTTCTATGCAGGTATCAAAGAAGTAGAGCTCAGCTTCTTGTAGTTAAAGCCATTGGATAGTGTCTGCATTCATTATTAAGGGAAATCAAAAGTGTCTCCTTGAGGGAAGGCCAAGAGTCAAGACCCTCCGGGGGGAAAAAAAAGTAATGACCATCTTTTTTCATAAATGCCAAGACCAGAGAGACACTCGTGATCATCTAGGATGACTTCCTGTATAACAGGCTATAGAAAATGCTTGACTTTAATAACTTAATTACATTGCTACTCAGTTTTTAACCTTACCATTTTGGGGGATGATCACTGAGAAATTGGTGGCTAGTTAATTACAACATCTGGTATCCTCAAATTTTTATGTTCCAGTCACTCAGATTTCGATCAGGCTCTGACATGGAAGATGCATTATCTTGGTGGTGGTTGACATACTGAGGACAATGCATAGAGATCAGTCATCTAGGCTGATATTGCTACATCTACCTGCAACCTTCAGTGCCCTGGACCATGATCTGTTACTTACTTGACAGCAGTGGGTTAGAAAGAGTTGCCTTAAAGTGTTTTCTCCCATTCCTTTTAGAGAGGTCACAGAAAGTAGTGTTATGCAACTACTATTCCTCCCAACGCCTCCCAGTTATGAAGTACTATGCTATGGTAACCCATATCTTTGACATCTCAAGGCTTAACTACTGCAGCCTGATCCATTCATAGCTAAATTCGAAAGCCATCCAAAAGCTCCATCTGGTACAGAATGCGGCAGCCCATTTAGACAGAGCAGAACAGAAGTATATTACTGTATTCTGTACTGGAATATAGGAATAACTATTCAACCCAGATTACAATTACCTCTGGATAGCACCCTCTCCCACCCACCCAAGTTTGTGTGTTGCACTACTGTTCTTTTTAATATATAGAAAGAAGATGAATGTTTCTGGAAGGGAAGAATGATAGCTTGGAATGTTGTACAGCAGTTTGAGTTCAACTGTACGGAGTTCATAGAAATTAACTCGTCCTTTCAGGATGCTCTTGAGATTATCAAAACTTCACTCTCAACAGCAGATCTCTGGGAAGAATGTAAACTGAGAGAAAACACAGTACATTCCTCATTGTCAGAGCTCCAAAGGATCTTTAATATAACTCCTGTCAGTTTGATAGACCTTGAACTTCCCAAGACAAATTAAACATCCAAGTAACACAGAACTTTTAAAGCAAGAATACACGTAACCTGTTTTGGACTAGATCAGGGATCGGCAACCTTTGGCACGCGGCCCGTCAGGGAAATCCGCTCGCGGGCCGGGACCGTTTGTTTACCTGCAGCGTCCACAGGTTCGGCCGATCGCAGCTCCCACTGGCCGCGGTTCGCCGTTCCAGGCCAATGGGGGCTGCGGGCATGGGCTGAGGGATGTGCTGGCCGCCGTTTCCCGCAGCCCTCACTGGCCTGGAACGGCGAACCGCGGCCAGTGGGAGCTGCGATCGGCCGAACCTGCGGACGCTGCAGGTAAACAAACCATCCTGGCCCGCCAGCAGATTTCCCTGACGGGCCATGTGCCAAAGGTTGCCGATCCCTGGTCTAGATGATCTCCTGAGGTCTCTTCCAACCCTAATCTTCTATGATTCTGCTATATTACCACTTAAAACAATATATTGTGCTGTTTGTTCAATTTCAGATTTGCTAAACACTGGGTTTGCTTTCAAAGAATAATCCTGTACAGTGTATGCAGATACTGGCTCTATAGCTGGGAAAGAAAGTTAAAAATGTGTGGGTTTTGGCTTCAAAATTAGCCATGCTTTAGTAATCTAGTACACTAAACTGTTTCTTATTACTAGATCATGCAAGTACTCTCCCATTCCCTCACAAGTCTGACACTTTTCCAACATATCAATAACAAATGTTCTGTGAAATGTGACTTTCTGATGAAGCCCACCCTGATTTTTATTGTGGTCTTAAGCCACCAAACTTGAATATCAGATGTATTTTTAAATAAAGAAAACAATCTAAAAAATTCTTGTTAGTTCAATACCCCAAGTTTGATTTTCTTCTGTAAAAGGCAGTCTGCTTAATCCTGATTGAACAGATTTCAGTTTGTTGGCTCTATCAAGTGACTTAGGGAGAAGGTTGGTGTCATGTCCCTCAATGTAATTGTTTGCCATAGAATATGGTTTTGAAGGGTTTCAGCTTTAAAAACAGCTGTTTTCCTTTTTAATACAAGCAAGGCTTGTCAAAGGAATTTTCTCAAAGGGTTTAAACTTAGTGAATGAATTTTATAAACACTTCTGAGATGTGGCATAACAAAAATCTTTGTCTTCTATATCAGATTTGATATTAATATTGCCATGGTGTCCACAAGTCTCAGTCAGGACTGGGACTCCCTTGTGGAAGGCACATACAGAAACACAGTCTCATCCCCAAGGAGCTTACAAAGTTTAAAAAGACAAATGACATGATAGGGATGGGGGAGAGGGATACAATCATAGAGTCAGTTTTCTTATTCATTTTCAGTTTTTTAAATGATAGTAAATAGACAAAGTATCATCTATCCCCATCTGCCTCTAAGGCTCACTCTCATTAATCATCTGATTTTTAGAGGCATTGTGGCAGAGGTGAGTCTTGGGGAGAGATTTAAAGGAGAAGAGGGTAATGGCCCTACAAATAGGGTGACCAGACAGCAAATGTGAAAAATCAGGACGGGGTGGGGGGTAATAGGAGCCTATATAAGAAAAAGACCCAAAAATTGGGACTGTCCCTATAAAATCGGGACATCTGGTTACTCTACCTACAGATAACAGTTCAGGGAAGGAAATTCATGTATATGAGGCTGCACAGAAGAAAGCACAGAGAAGGTTGTGTGAGAAGCCATCAAATAGATAAGGCTGGCACCATTGATGGAAGGAGGTGGGGTGTGGGAGACACAGAAAGAGATACCAACAGAAAAGTGGGGGGGGGAGGGGACAAAGCAAAGGGCCTTGTAGGTCCAGACAAGGAGTTTGAACTTGATGTGGTGTAACTTGGGAGTGGAAAGATTCAATGTGGGCAGTGATGACAGAGAGACAAGCAAGGATGAAGACCTTAGCAGCTGTGTTTCAACTGGATTAGAGGGTGAATGTACTTGTGAAGGATGCCAGAGAGGAAAAGGTTATGTTAATCAAAATGGGAAACAACGAGTGTCTGGACAAGAATTTTGACTCCCCATAGAGAAAGTAAAAGGATAGCTCATAGAAATGTTACAGAGAAAGAGAAGTGGAAAGATTTAGATACAGCCTGGATGCATGGAACAAAGGAGAGGAAGGAATCAAAGGTGAATCCTAGTTAACATGCCTGAAAGAAGATTGTGTTTTCATAAGTGACAGAGATTGGGGGAGCAAAAAGCATGTTAGAGGAAAGAACAGGAGACCAAAGACAAATTTTGGACTTGCAGCCCCATCTGCAAGTGCCATGAGTAAAGACAATTGTATATGAATGTGCACTGGTTTTAGCTTTACACCTCACATATCTTCTTGATTACAAGAATCTACAAGTTCTCAAAATCTTTCAGTCCAAGATGGCAGAGCTGCCGCCATCGGATCTTGTCATAGGCTAAGAACTCCCAGGTGTTGAGGTCAACATTGAAAGACTGGTGATTGGCCTTGAGAGTGTCTTTGTAATGTTTTCTTGGTTTGCCCCTAAAGCAACTCCAGTCTCCAATTCTCCGTAAAAAGAGACAACCTTTGGTATGCTACTCTCAGACATACAGACCACATGACTGCACCATCTCAGCTGCGCTCTCACTATAAAGGTGTCAGTGCCTGTGATGGTGCATCACTCAAGGACCACTGTGTTTGGAACAAAATCTTGCCATTTAATTCCCATTATCCACCATAGATGGAATTGGTCCAAGCATTTTATGTAGCATTGATCAGTAGTCCACATATCACTGTCTTAGAGGAGTGTGGTTATAACAATGGCATGGTAAACATAATAGAATATCAGAGTTGGAAGGGACCTCAGGAGGTCATCTAGTCCAACCCCATGCTCAAAGCAGGACCACTCCCCAGACAGATTTTTGCCCCAGATCCCTAAGTGGACCCATCAAGAATTGAGCTCACAACCCTGGGTTTAGCAGGCCAATGCTCAAACCACTGAGCTATCCCTCCCCCCTAATTTTTGTTTTCAGTCTGTTTCTGGAACACTGTCAATGCTGAAGCTCTCCAAAGCCATTGCTGGCTGCACCAATGCGTTTCATAATGTTGTCATCAATCATTGCATCTAAGGTTTGAGTCTCTAGTAAGATGTCCAGGAAGAGATGCCAGAGAGTTAAGCTGAGATGGAGGAGAGAATGGATGCAGGTCAAGAATGGAGAGGTAGATTTAAAGGTCATGGGAGTAGAAATGTTAGATGAGATCACCCAGAAAGAGGTTGTAAAGGAAGAAATGGAAGGAGGCAAGTAAGGACTCAAGGAGAGAGTCAGTATCTAAATAGGAGAGAGGAGGAAAAGGAATGATTGATAGAGATGCAGAGGTAGCAATCACAGGAGTAGGAAGAGAGACAGGAGAGGATGGAGTCACAAAAGCCAAGAAAAGACAATATTTTAAGGAGTGTGTGATTGAGATCATCAGAAGAAACCGAGAAGTCAAGGAGGAATAGGATGGAGTAGAGACCCTTGGATTTGGCCATTATCATAAAGGTCCACTATGATAACACTTTCGGGGGGGGGGGGGAAATCTATGAACCTTTATTATATTAATCTTTAAACAGATAAAAAAAAGAGTTGTGGTTTTGAACAGATATTCCTTGGGTACTCAAAACTCCCATTGAGATGTTAGGGGACGTTTTAAGTAGGCAAGGACTGCACGATCAGGCTTTGTGTCTCCAAGATGAGCAACTCTGATCTAAAAGTAGGTAGGTAGTAAAGGTTTACAATTTATACATTTGCCTTTGTAAATTTAAACACAGTTAGTTCTGATCTAACAATGCAGTATAGGAACACAGTAATTTCCAGACTGGATCAGACCCAAGTTCCATCTAGTTTAGTATCCTGTCTCCCACAGTGGCCAGCACCAGATGCTTCAGAGAAATAGGCAAGAAACCCCTTTTTAGGCAGATATGGGGTGTTCTGTCCCCATTAATCTCTCATCCTAAATCCTAATGGAGTTTGTCTTAAGCCTTAAAACATAAGACTTTATCTCCTTTCCAATACTCTTTTGTTAGCTTTAATTATTATGGATGAGTTGAGCAGGCACTTGCATTATAAGCTCTTTTATAAAACCTATGCCCAAGATATTATCCAGTATAAAAAATTATTCTTTGATATATCAGAATTTGAAAACTGTGTGCTCCTACTTATTTAGGTATTTGTCAAACTTTTATTTATTTTTTTGGTGGTGCTTGGGTAATATAAAAATATCATGACTCACTGGCCACTCAGCCATCATGTACAACTTCACATACAGTCATTTCACTCCATGCCTCTTTACAAACTAACGAGAGATGTGACATCCGTGGCCAGCAGCAAGGCATCAAGTCCCTCTGCATGGCCTAGTCCAAAAGTACACTAGCAACACAGAATTTCCATTGTGGCTGGAGCTGCCTGGGCTTGCAAGGTTTTCCAGCACAAGTTTTTAGATGAAACTGGAGGAACTAGAATATAATTAAGACTGGCCTCCACATATATTATGACGGTGATTTAAAAAGATAAAATACCAAAGCTTGGGTAAATCCTATTAACATCAATAAAAGTTTGGATTAAACAACAATTAAGTATCACCTCTTCATTTGACCCAGAACTTTCAATTCAAGGAAATCTGTAATCTTTGATTCTATTCCAGTCTCTCTTTTTTATACTGTACCAACCACGGTAGTATCTGAGTGCTCTTGTTGGAAGTTATTTAGGATGTTAGATATTTATAAATGACTGATGCAGTCAGGCATAGTATGAGAAAATGCAACAGAAAACTGGAAAAAGAAATCCATGCTGATATTTAAATTGAGATGGCATTTTTTTAATCCCAAAAGCTTTTGGCAATGAAAGCAGAGAAAATACTTTAAATGCAGAGAATTTCTTGCTTTTTTTCTTGATCAGGTGAAGACAGTAGCATTAGACAACCATAAGTACCTGTATGTTTTAAAGCACCAAAGAATGGGAATAGTTTATATATTAAAAACAAACAAGTTCTCTGGGCTCTGTTGCCTATGGAAAACTGAAATCTAAAATAACTGTTCAAGAACCTGACTTCCTTTAACATGTGTACAAGATTAAGTGGTTACAAATAGAAATGCTTGATATTTCATAATATCTGGGCTGCTTGTTTTGGCAGCTTTAATAGGGAAGGGGATCAGTATGGCATCTGTTTTGTTTTGAAAGATCTCAGAAACATTAAGACTGATGTGCAATGAAGAACTGGAGAAAATGAATTCAGAATGAATTACGAAGAATACCTCTCTGCCTCACCCATGAGTTTGGGCTGAAGCTCCCTTCCACTATATGGTATGCCAAGTGAGTGAGTTAGGATCATAAACTGTGTAATTCTAACATGTCTCGGTTACAATGCAGCTACATCTGCCTTCTCTGCTGCATTCATTTTAGCTGGACCTGCCCCAGCATTAGCAACAAGACAGTCAAACGCCCTCTAGTGACGAACTAGCAACTGCACTTGTCATATGAAGAATTTAAACACATTTCTAAAAATTGAAGAGATGCATATTTACAAAGTAACATTTTCTTTCTTTACTCTGACAGATGGTTTTCTTTCATGCATGTTGAGCACAAGTCCTGTGCACCACTTAAATCCCAAGAAAGCTTTATTTTTCAGGTTTAAGTTAAACGATCATATGTTCTGGCCCATACATTCAGTGGAATGAGTGTTCAGTGTGATGAACAGTGTTTGGAGTGAAGAGAAACACTGGGACTATGAAAGTTACTCTGTTATTCAGAGTAAACATCAATGGCACTTGTTCAGTATTTTGTGATAAACTCATTTAAAACGCTACATTACTGGAAAAAAATCCCCACTCAGAGAAATGTGCCCCTTTGTTGAGTCAGAAGCTGGGAGTAGTGACACAAGCACACATTTTAAAAGTGCATTTTTGTCATTTGTTTGTGTATTTCATGACCGTTAAAATGATGCCTCAATTTTTAATTTCAAAAATATGCTTCCCATAACCTCACTTAAGCAGGACTTAAGTGATCCATTGGTCCTTGTGCAGTTTGTCTGCACAATGGTGAATTCCACCTACAAGGATCTGAGGCACAGTTCTCTAACCACGTAAGCCAGCTATGCTACTGAACGTAAACATAGGGTAATAGCTTTATTCTGGTGAGTTGTTTCCCAAGGGCTGGATTGGCACATTACAAACCAACCTGAGTAAGGGTCACAGCAGTGGCCAAATTTTAATTTGGAGTCGTAGTTAACTCACTGCTTCCCCCTTACTCCAGGGGGAAAGATATTTGGCACAGATTGCTTCCTGTTTCCACCACCCAGATGTGCGTGGGGATGACGCCATGGTTCAACCCTATGCAGACCCCACCTGTCCACACCACAACCACTTGAGTGGGAGGTGGAGTAGCATACCAGCTGAAGTCTCATCATAAAATGAAAATTCTCTATATTTAAAGAAGAGAAAAATGAATCATTAGTTCATTTATTAAATTAATTTAGGACTGTGTCTCATATGAAAAAACATAAAATGCCTTCCTGAAATGTTGATTGGCCTTTCCATACCTTCCAGCCAAAAACAGCTACTAAGAGGGATTTTATAACTGAACATCTTTATAAAACAGGCCATCGGCGGGGCCAGCCCCGCCTCTGGCCTTGCGGCCACTCTCCTCCATGTTCCTCCCACAAGACTGCCAGAGCTCCCTTTTAAGCGGGCCCTCCATAGAGAGCATGCCTGGTAGCTGCTGAGGGGCAGGCCTTCTTGGCTCAGCACTGTTCCACCACCCTATTTATCTTAGTATGGGGTCTGCCAACCCCATCTCACATATACCTAGAGGAGTCCCTTCTCCCTAACAAAACCGACCTAGCAGTGATGCTGCTTGTTTAAGTGATCTGCGCAACAGGATGAAGGAGGAGGTACCTGTTTTGAGGGATTTTTCATGTATGATGGACTCATTGTTTGTCCAGCTCTCTGATGATGAGCCCACTATGGGGCAGTCTTTGCATCCCCTGATAAGAACTGAGACTTCAGGCAGGCAGTTAACAGCTGCTACTCCATCTGTAGTACAGTAGAGGTGTCCACGTGGTGAAACTCCTATGTGTCCTGCTACTGCTAATATCATTTTCATTCTCATTGTTGAATACTCCATATTCTCGTTGCTCCACACTTCATTGCAACCCTCCATAAATCCCTCTATTGGTTATGCATAAACCTCATCCACACCAATAATGCATAATCTCATTTACAATTAAATTTCTACTCTCATTTCCCTTTATTCCTCTCCCAGTTCCGAAGCCTTTCCCAATCTTCTCACCTTAGTCTTCTTTTTGTCTCCTCTCTTTATGTGCCCTTTATCATAATGCCTGGAACAGTCTCACTGTTCTGATCTGCCAAGCGCGTGTTTTTAAAAAAACAAGTCCGTGTTTTTAAAAAAACCTTTTCAGAAAGTCACTCCTCCCTTCTTCTCTGCACTGGTTAACCCAAGACCTGTCGTTCCTGAATTGGCATCCCATGAGTTTGCTTTGTCTTATTTAGATTGGGCTCTTCTCTCATGGAGCAAGGGAGAAATGTGACCTGAACTGTGACTGTCAGAGTGACCATTAAATCCCTGCCCTCCTCTTGAGGACTAGCACACAGCTGATATGCCTTCCTCATAAGCTTCTTGGAAGAGAGAATGTGTTTTAACTAGACTCTGTAAGTTGCAGTCTAATTCTTGGAAACATTTAATAGTATTAACAAAACCCTATGTTTTAGCAGCATAGACAGAAGCTCAAGAGGATGACGGACATCAAAGCCTTCATTTTCTGGATATCCCAAACCTTTATGTGGCAAATTTCTCTGATCACTAGAGAAGCTGGCCCTGGACAACAGGGATGGACCACTCAAATTGCTCTGTTCTGTTCATTCCCTCTGAAGCATCTTGCACTGGCCACTGTTGGAAGACAGGCTACTTGGCTAGAGGGACCAGCTCTATGGTTTTACACACTTTGGAAACTTCCTTTGGAACATATTTCTTTTTATAAAACATAGGTATTTCTGTAAAGAAAGTTCTCAAAAGCTAAACATTTGTTGAGCTGTTTTCAATTATAATATTAATAGTCCAACAGTTTAAAGCCAAGACTTCTAATTTACAACAGGACTTGTTAATTTACAACACTGAACTTGTAATGTTTAAGTAAACACTGCACTTCTGGATGACAGATAGCTAAACAATGAAATAAAACTTCAGAAACATCCCTACTTCTAGAGCTTTCAAAGAGCTTTCAGTGCTGTAAAAACAAACAGCATTCAGCTGGCCAGCCGTCACTTACAGTTATGTCTCCTGTACCGCTAACGTGGGGGAAACCAACAGCTTAAAATTCCTCATTCATAAGATTCTTTTATAATTTCAAACTTAAAAGGAAAATGCTGCCTTTGTCTTCCCCCTCTCACCCCCCACCCCCTCGTGGCAGGAGAAGGGGAAAGAATTCTAAGGATAGCCAACCTATTCCTATCATACAGTAGCCAGCTCAAACCTCAGATCTTTCTCCAAATCAAACCTTCCTAAGGGCCAGTTTGGTCAAGGAGAACCTGCCTATGTGCCAGCCTTCTATCATGTGACTTCTAAATGTGCTGAGGGTTTCTTGCCACAACAACCCAGCCCCAAGCCTCCTTCCCCAGAGAGCAAAAAGTTCTTCTCAGCTACACTGTGGGTTGCTTCTCCATCAAACAATCCCTCTAACATGCCATCTATCTTCTTCCGCTACAGCTTTGGGGGATTTGGTGAAGGGGGTGGTCAGAAAATGTGGAGGACAGTGACACATGCAGGACATACCAAGTTTTTGGTAACTGTAGCAGTGTGGGACTCACCACTACAGCGCCTCCTGCTGGTTGTCCTCGGGAATTAGCTCTGCCAGCCTTGGAGCGCCCTCTGTAGGCCAGTGATCCGCCTTGCCACTAGCCCCAGGTCCCTCCCAGGACCCCGGTGTCCCTTTTGTCTGGGGTGCTGCCCCCTAGCAGTACCCCCACAGTTCTGGATCTCCCCCTCCCAGGGGAACCCCTCACCCACTATCCCCACTTCACCTCAGTCTTGGCTACTGCCCAGTCTCCATCTAGCCCCTGTTCACTGGGGCAGACTGCAGTATCAGCCACTCATCACAGGCGAAGTGGTTCGGACCTATTGCCTCTGCCTACCCGTGGTGTCATAACTATAAAGGGAAGGGTGACAGCTCTCCTGTGTACAGTGCTATGGAATCCCTCCTAGCCAGAGACTCCAAATCCTTTTACCTGTAAAGGGTTAAGAAGCTCGGGTAACCTGGCTGACACCTGACCCCAAGGACCAATAAGGGGACAAGATACTTTCAAATCTTGGGGGGGGAAAGGCTTTTGTGTGTGTCCTTTGTTTAAGGGGTGGTTCGCTCTTGGGACTGAGAGGGACCAGACATCAATCCAGGTTCTCCCCATCTTTCTAAACAAGTCTCTCTTATTTCAAAATTGTAAGTAAAAGCCAGGCAAGGCGTCTTAGATTTACTTTGTTTTCTCAACTTGTAAATGTACCTTTTACCAGAGTGTTTATTTTTGTTTGCTGTACTTTGAACCTAAGACAGAAGAGGGGGGTCCTCTGAGCTCTTTAAGTTTGATTACCCTGTAAAGTTATTTTCCATACTGATTTTACAGAGATGATTTTTACCTTTTTCTTTAATTAAAAGCCTTCTTTTTAAGAACCTGATTGATTTCTCCTTGTTTTAAGATCCAAAGGGGGTTTGGATCTGTATTCACCAGGAGTTGGTGAAAGGAAGGAGGGGGGAAGGGTCAATTTCTCCTTATTTAAGATCCAAGGAGTTTGGATCTGTATTCACCAGGGAATTGGTGAAGGTCTCTCAAGGCTACCCAGGAAAGGGAATTAGCTTTGGGATGGTGGCAGCGGACCAGAACTAAGCTGGTAGTTAAGCTTAGAAGTCTTCATGCAGGCCCCTACATTTGTACCCTAAAGTTCAAAGTAGGGATACAGCCTTGACACGTGGGCTACCCCTTTGCAACCCCAGTACCCAGTTGGCCTTACCGTAGGCCTGCACCTAGGGGGTTTCCAGGCTGGAGCTCCTCTTGCCTTCCCCCAGCCCTGCTCCACCTTAGGTACTTGGTTAAGCTCCCTGCAGCCAGGCCCTTCTCTCTCTGAACACAAAGAGACTGTTTGCTTGACCTCCCTGGCTCAAGCCCTTATAGAGCCAGCTGGGCCCTGATTGGGGTGTGGCCCCAGCTGAGCCTGATTCCCACTCAGCCTGGGCTGTTCTCCCAGCCCTCCAGCCCTCTCCCACAGGGCTTTAACCCTGTCAGGGCTGGAGTGGGTTGCCACCCCGCTACAGTAACATATTGAAAACTGAAATATTTTGTCTGAAAACCAAGATATTTCATCTGAAAACTAAAATATTTTGGCTGGAAACCTTTTCCATTTTCAGGTGTTTGGTTTTTCAGCAAAATCTTCTACAGACAGCAAACATTTTTAGTGAAAAATTTCATTCAGCCGAAAACCCAATTTTCTATCAAACAGTTTAGATGGCAAAATTTTGACCAGGCCTACCTAAAGCTTGTAGCTTCTATACTTGAGAATCCATTTCACAATCTGGCTGCCTTCTCCTGGGTTCTTGGGAACCACAATTTTCAAATCTCAATCTTTGTATGGAGTAGTGCAATTGGGGGGGACATCTCAGCCTGGAAGCCCCAGAACAGGCCAGAATGCAGAAAATGTATGTCAAAGCAGATCTTCAAAGCTCGGTGTGATGGTGGGACCCACAGATCTGAGGAGTTGAGGTATGTTCCAAAGAGCTGAGAGGGGTGGGCACATTAAGGAGCTTGAGTAATAACATGAGAGTAATAGCATCAAAGTCTTGTTGCGGAAAGATGGAATACTGAATTGGCTTCACAAGGTTTGTGACCATCCAAAATTTTGGAAAAATTATATTATAATAGTGTGTAAAGTTTCTAATACCCATTATTCTTGGAGGGGGATGAAAATTATGAAATTAGGCAGCATTCAAGTTTGGAATAAAGGGACCACTGGTTTTCACATACGGTCATAAGGCCACATCCTGAAAATTCCTTTTTTATGCAAAAATCCCATTGATGTCAATGGGATTTTACCTGAGGAAAGGTTTTAGTAAAGGCTTCAGCTGACGTATTACTGAAAAAAAATGCCACTGCCTTTCAGGAAAGTCTGGGGACAGACTCTAGCAAACCAAATACTGCACACGGTCTCATGAATCTGTTATGTTTTTCTCATGTTTTAAAATGAAGTCGAAAACCATTCCTCTTCAGAGCTATACTGCAACAAATCCCCAGATTTAGACCCAGTTCAGCAAGGCATTTAAGCATATGCTTATCTTTAAACACACAAGCAGTCCCATTGACGTCAGTAAGCACATGGGTAACCCCATTGTTTAAAGTTAAGCATGCATTTAAGTGCCTGGCTGAAGTGGGGCCACAGTGATATTGCTCATGGGAAGTCCATTAAAATTCATTCCACAGTATTTAAGATAGGTTCCAGTTGAAGACCTCTGACAAATACAAATGTGCCTGCATCTAGTTGTGAGTGATGCCATCTACACTGTTACATGTTTACATATATTGAAAAGCCATCTCTCCTGCTGTATTATTTATCTACATTAAAAAGTCAATATTTACTGACAGTGAGCATGATATAGCAACTAAGGCACCCTAGTTATTTCTTATTGTATGTATGTATAGATACTTCATCTCAGAGACAGACTCCACTGAAGCAGAAGGATCTAGAATTGTTCTAAAAACTGGAATGGCTTGTTTAAGTAGGAAAGAAGGAAAACGGGAGCTTTCACTTCGCTCAAAACTAATGCATGCTTCCAACATACAAAATAAGGTACAACACAGCCACATCTGGAACAAAAGACAAAGAATAGGCAGAGTATTAATTTACTACAGTGTTTGTACATTAAAGAAAGGAGCAAAGGACAAGCACCAAGAGCTAGAATTAATGGAGAGTATAAACTACTGGGCATAACACAGAGATTGATTCTTATAAATAGAAATGTCAGTACATGATAGGTGTTAATAAAGCTAGATAGAAAGAGAGAACATGCATATGTGTTTGTATGTGTGTGTATTTGTGCATATGCATGTGAGTTTACCCTGGGAGTAGAGAAGGATAGACAAAGAAGGAATGGGAGCACAAGAGGGTCCTGGGAAGGAAAGGGCAAGAATTAAGGTAATTGCTAAATTGTCCAGCTGTGTGAGTCATAATAAGCAAAATAATAATAATCAAACTTGGATAGCACCTTTCATCCCATGGCACTCACCCAATTGAAATTCAAGTACTGCCACAGTCAGCAAAATAAGAGAGACAAATTTTATAATAACCTGATTTTCAAAGGCACTGGCACCTCAGCTCCCACTGAGGTCAATGGTCAATACCTCTGCAACTCAGGCAGTCATAAAATCTCTGTTTCTCCTATTTTGCCAGCCATAAAGGGTCATGATTACAAAGCACAACTTGAATTTTCCTTTGGCAAAAATGGAAACCTTTGGGCTTTGCAGTGACATATAACTGAAATGATTGGCTAGACCATAATATTTAAGAAGCTCAAAATTACCAGTAAGAAAATGTGACAATACAATGAGGCTTTAAGCAAGATTAGATGAAAGCTATGCTCACAGTTAAAATGAACATATCTAAAACTAGCCCTAAACTGATGTGATGTGATATTTGCTCTATTTTTATTATTTATTATTATTTATTAAAAGCATTATATCTTCAAATCCCGGTTGTCTTTCACTCATAACTGTCCCAAGGTCATTTGAAAGATGTGAGCATTAGCTTATGGTTAGGAACAGATGTTTTAATACCATGCCATGATGCCATTGGCAGAACTATGAGGAGTCCCAGCATGAAAGTGTGGCATGAAGTAAATTCCATTCCTACTTCCCACAAGGAGCAGAGATTCCATCACTCCAGCTTCTCTCCCCATTTGCCCTCTCCTCCAATGAGCACAGGAAATCCTGTCAGAATTCACATTCCACATTCCTCTGTGGTATCAAAGAGATATTAATACATTCCTAGCATGGCATTTTGAAAAATATGCCGGAGAGGTACAATCATATCTTTCAGCTCTCTCAAAATGAAAATTCCTGCTTGAAGACATGGGTAACACACTCGCTTGGGGGTATAAGGACAACGTTTCTGAAGCATGGAACATGAACTTAGCTTGGTTTCTTTAGATTTACATCTGGATCTTGCAATGACCTTCATGCTGGTGGACCACTGCACCCGTGTGGTGTCCTATGGACTTCAATGGGCATCTGAACAAGCACAGGGTATGCCTAGGCAGAGCCAGCGTGCTAAAGCTAAACTCATAGTTAAGTGCTTTGCTCAGTTGGGACCAGAGTTCTCCACACTTTGCAGGACCGAGCTGGTACAAAACATTCACTTAGGATAAATGATTTCAGACTTCTGATTTTCCAGTATCACAAAATGCCTTCCACGTGACTTAATGGATAATTATGTAATCAAGCACTGGATATAGGGCTCTATCCAGCATTGAGAGCTAAGGGATATGTCAGCAGAGTTCTCAATGCAAGATCAAATCCTAAGTCTTCAATATCACTAAACAGTGCTGCACTCTATCTAATAGAGTTCCCTGACTCATTATACCTCTGTCAAAATGGAGCCAGCAAAAGAACATACCCAGTACACATTATGCTGCATAACAAAATTTTATTCATTCAGCTACTCACACAATCAATATTATTTGCCTTTAATTTATAAACTTTTGTAGCACCATGTACAGGCCTCAAATCACATCCAGATAGATGGGTAAAATCTGGCCTAATGTAAAGTGTTTGAATTAATTGTAATATGACCCTGATCCCTTTCTGCTGAAGCCAATGGGAGTTTTGCCAGTGCATAGAGTGTGTGAATATAGCATCTGGGCATAAATGAACAAACTTGCTGCTATATACAGTCATTCTAATTCTCTGCAACACCTGTTAAGTGGTGATATCTGAGGAATGGGACTAAGAATACCTTTGCTTGACATTCATTGAGAAAATATCTGGCAGGCCAAATTCTCCCCATTCTCTGTCACTGTGGTTTGTTGATCAGAAACTATTGGATCCATTGATTGTCCATTCAAAGGTAGATTTCAGAGCACATGATGTGACAGAGATGCCAGCCAAGCATCCCCTATGTTTCTGCAACAAAACATATCCATATTGCAATAGCCTTATTTTTAACTGTATTTTTACTGAATTTTTACAAGACACAATATACAGAATAGCTCACAAGGTTCAACATATAAATACTATGATTTAATATAAATGTTGCAGCTATAATTATATATCAGCCAAACTTCATATTAAGTTCCATTAATAAATGGTTTATAAATTAATTAATAAATTATCAACAGCTGTTTTAAGCATGTTATGGACATGAGTAGTATGTATTACAGATGGTTAGAAGTAGATCAGTTAAAGGTGCTATATATAGATCAGTGGTTCTCAACCAGGGTATGCGTACACCTGGGGGTACACAGAGGTCTTCCATGGGGTATGTCAACTCATCTAGATATTTACCTGGTTTTACAACAGGCTACATGAAAAGCACTAGTGAAATCGGTACAAACTAAACTTTCATACAGTGTTTCTCAATCTGGGGCGTGTATGTGTGTGTGTCATGATTTATTTTATAATTATATGATAAAAATGAGAAAGTAAGCAATTTTTCAGTAATAGTGTGCTGTGACACTTTTGTATTTTTATATCTGATTTTGTAAGCAAGTCGTTTTTAAGTGAGGTGAAACTTGGGGTACGCAAGACAAATCAGCCTCCTGAAAGAGGTACAGTAGTCTGGAAAGGTTGAGAACCACTGCTATAGATAATTATAAGCTATGGTTATAAACAACCTATTGACTTGCTGGAATCTATAACAATTGATTAACCTTTTATAAATCCTTTATAAACTGTTTATACATGGAACCTTAATATAAAGTGTGACTAATCTAGCTATATATATTTAGAAACAAAATGCCACATCTAGTTACATTTCATGTGTTTCAGCTCAATATCAAGGAGGAAATGGTGAAGCCAGAAAAAAGGCATATAGGGCTAATGGAGGAAATTTGTATATGTGAAATAACACATGTCTATAAGCAAAGCTGCCACTCATTCCTTAGGTGTCTCATGGGATACACGAGAAAAGTCTTCTTAGGGCTTGTTTACACATCAGGTTACTGTTAGTGCATGACAAGCCAGAGTTTAACTGTACAGTGCACTAGCTTGCCATACGCTAACTCAACATGTGGACACCGCTACAGTGCATTAAAAATTCTGTAGTGCATTTTCATGTACTCCGGTTTCAAGTAGTACACCAGCTTGCTACACTAAATTGCTGTTGAGACAAGCTCTTAGGTTTGGGCAGGGAGGGAGCATGCATACCGTTGCAAACCTTCTGATGAAGAAGTTTTTAGGGCTAAAACTGAGAGATTTCCTATATTATGGAAATAATAGAAGTATATTTATTTCAGTTTATAAATGTGTGTCCAGTTTGGGCTCTGAGTGTATTCACTATAAATATAAACTATAAATAGTTACATCCAATCAGTAACAAATGGAACCTTCTCAAATCTACCACATCTCCACATTCAAAATGTAACTATGTTTTTCCTTCCAGGAAAAGCTTTGGAGAACAAATTGGCCTTGCAGTGACCCAAAGGACTACATGGGCTTTGACAAAATGATGAATGATGCAATTTCCACAACTAAAGGCCTCCTCACTGAGTATGACCTGCTTCCAGCCCCATCCCAATTAGCTCAGCACTGGAGATGATCTCAGGCTTCCTCATTATCAAACAAAGTGTGTTGCTATTCATATTAAGGCAGGGAGACCTTGTATTTAGCACTTATGTTATAGAATATTTAAATAAAAGTAATTTAACAGCAACCAGAGCCTGGTGTTGACTTCAGCCTACAGCTCCCTGTAGTCTAGAGCCCACCTTCCAAAATGGAGGATGGGCTTTGGTCTTTTCAGCCACACCTTCATCCTTACATCACAATAGCAGCTACTTCACTCAAGGAATGAGGTGGCTTCGGAGGTAACCAAGTCTCAACGTATTCAAGGCTGGTCCATAAACAAATTTGCACTGAACTATCTAAATCAGTTTTCATCGACATCTTTAGTCATCTTACTGCAAGTGTCCATGTGGACAGTTATTTCCAAATAAAAAAGTGTCCAATTTCAATAAGCAAAATCAAAAGGGGCTTGTACCAAAAGCACCTTTTTACTTTCTCCCAGAGGGGCTGGCATAGGAAAAAGCACTAAGATGCTTGTGGGGAAAATGGGTGATCAAGGTGAATATCATTGGCAGAGTTAATCCAGGGGGCCACTTCACAATAAGAAATTAGTTCTGATGTGTAGAGAAAAGCTAAATGAAATCTTAAATTCTCATAAATTAACAGGAGGAGGAGCAATGTGAATTTGTCTATATTGGAATCATTCTCCAGACTCAGTCAGCCTATACACACTGCTAACAAAATCACTGGTAGGTTGATTTAAGCAGTTTTATAGCATTTTTTCTATTCATTTCAAAGAGATAGTATGTGCTGTTAATTGAATTTGGCCCAAATAAATAGAGATGGGTCCAAATTTAAACCCTACATCAAGTGCTCTACATCTGAACCTGCAACAGATCCAAAGTTTGCCTATTGGCTTTTTATGAGGCAGAATCAAAATTTCAGATCCAAACATTTAAGACTAGAATGAAATTCAGAGTATTAGTAATTTGTACATTGACACAGTGGCTAAACAGTACAATTAATAGTAAGCTAAGGGATCAAACTAATGTAATTTATGTAGGTGGTGCTTGTTAGTAACAGAAATATTAAATTGTCTTAAACATTAACTGTCACTCCATCATACAAGCAACGTGTCTTTCATTAGGAAAGAATTTCATGCACAACGTTCTATCACTCTCCTTTTATCCGCTAAGGTTCTGTAAGACTTAATTCAGAAATTTAGCTATTTTGGTATTCTTAATTTTGGAAAAAAATATCTTTAAATTTAGGTTTAATTCAAAGGGATAACATGTCTGACAGTTGGAAAAACAATACCCATTACAATATGTGAAGCTGTCTGATCAAATTAGCTCTCTCCAGAGCAAAAATCCCACTCTAAATTTGTCTGTTTTATTTAAACATGCTGTCTCTAACAGAGCTAAAGATGGAACAGTACTTGAATGTTTAAAAAATGCTTTAAAAAAAAAAACCATCTCAACACTCTGCATGCCTTAAGTCTTGCTTAGTCTGCATAAACTGTGAGCTGAAGGGCAAATGAGTTTACAGTAGCATTTTTATGTGGTCCTGAAAAATCTATTCAGCCGTACAGTAGGCTAAGAAATATGTAAGTACAGCAAGAGGTGGGTGACTAAATGCACTTGTAATGATGTTTTGGAACTGAAACTCAATTAAGATACTTAAAATAATAAGCCTACACTGAAATTCCTATCAGAAGAAAGCTGATATATGTCAGTCAAATTGATGATCACTAAAGGATCAATAATTAAATATGGGCTAGAGTCAAAAATAGAATACATGTAATTATTATTATTTGTATTACAGTAGTACCTAGAGACTCCAGTCAAGGTCAGGACCTCATTGCATGAGGCCCTGAACAAACTATACAATAAGATATAAATCGTGCCCTGAAGAACTTGCAGTTTAGACACGAGAGAGAAAGAGGCACATAGTGACTTGCCCAACCTCACACAGCAGGAAGGAAATAGCACCCAAACTTGTAATCTGTTATTGTCCTATTGGCAGCTAACATCTGGTACCTCAGAAAATACTTGGAAACTAAATTAATTGCCTGAAAATGATTAGCTGGGATTTGACAAAGCAAAATAAATGGCCTTATCAGCATTCAGTGCCACTTCCAAATGACAACGAAAAGAGAAGAGAAATAAAGATGAGTGAAGAATTAAAAGACTAATAACAACATCAAATATTGTTGACTGAACTATGTACTCTCTCTCTTTATTTGATCCCCTTTCCATAACTAATCTGAGCTGGCACAAGATGTTACATGATATTTCATGCTGTGGTAATTAGAAGCTATTGTTTTCAGTAGAAATAATAAAGACTGAAACTAGTAATGTGCATCAGCAGTTTCAGACTGTAACAACATGGCCAATTAAGAATGTGCATCTTTAGCAGTGCCATGCCTGTCTATCTTGCCTCTTCTACAGTGTCCATCACAATGGTATTGGGTTCCTTTAAAGTGTCTACCTTCTGTAGAGCTCTGATTTTACTGGCTCTAATACTATGCTCCATTATAGGTGTGACACTGAGCCAGCAGGCTAAGTGACCCAAAATCAACCTTTAAAGACATGTTAGAGAAGTATTGAAATGGTAAACAGGGCAATTTTAGTAGATAGTTATTGAAGCCATATTAAGTACACTACAGTCTTTGAAATATAAACCTGTATTATCAGAGAACAACAAGTAGCTCTAATTGTATTTGTCTGTGTTTACCTATATCTGTTAGATCATAAACTTCTGTTCCTGTCTGTTACTATATTCTATTGATTCAGAGATCAAAAGGGAATATTAACATCTAGATGAAACTTGGGGTGTAATATTGTCTATTTTTCTCTTTGAAGTCTGTAGTAAACTCTCTATGAACTGTTTGAATGGTTAATTACCTTATGCTAATGAAAGCAGCTAGTTACTGGTGTGTGCCTAGGAAATAGAGATTTACTTCAAAGCAACAATGTATGTTACCTATTCTTCATCCAAGGAATGCCTGCTGTGATATCTGCTGTCAAGAGGCTAGCATAGCTTGCTAGAGAACTATAAAATAACTCTAGGGCCTGGTCCTTTTTTATCTCAGATCTGCTTAAATTTTGTCAGGGGAAGTTCAAGCTGCAAGACTGAGGTCTGCAGGTCCATGTGGATTATTCCTGCAATTTCTCATGGAAGAATTTGAATAAACTCTGCACATGGACTATAACCTGTTTAACTGATTCTGGAAGGACTTTTATATAATCAGTAGTTCACCATCTCTGTTAGGAACAGATCCAAGAACTTTATTCATACCTGTATGTATAATGATCTTTTAACCATAGTAACTCTTTCCTTTTTAAAATAAATCTTAGATTAGCTAATAAGAATTGTCTGTAAGTGTGTATTCGGGTAAGATCTGAAATATTCATTGGTCTGATGGGTAATGTGTCCGATCTCTTGAGATTGGTAGAACTTTATATCTGATGAATAAGATTTTAAGCAATCCTCACTATATTAGACTGGCTGTCTGGGTGGTAGCCAAAGGCTGGATTGCTTAAGGGAAACTGTATTTTAGCTTCTTAGTAACCAATAAGGTATTACAGAAGCTGTTTTGTTACTGGCTTGGTGAATCTAATTATACAATAAACCACCCGTTTTGGGGATTGTATTTAGTATCTTTTACCTCTTCCGTTAAGGATGGGTTAATCAGAGTTATATGAACAAATGGTTTATTATTTAAGTATTGCTAAAAATTTATTAGGAAGAGAGCCAAACTTTTGACACTCAAAGAGCCTCAGAGAGGTTTTCAACAAAAGTTAAGGGTAGGATGGATTCTTATTTTATCCAAACGGTTTATCTATTCCTACTTACTACCCTACTTGGATTGGACCCTAAATGAATCACATATATGTTGGTTAGAACTGGCTAAGGCAAACTGTGCAACATGACAGTCTTCCACTGAGACATAACAAATCTATAGCGGTGATGAGACAACAAAAATAACATTGAGTTCAATTTCAAATGTTTTTATTACAAGTGTCAACTGTAACTAAATTAAATGCATATTAAAATGGAATGTATCATTTAATTTACGGAGTGCTCAAAAGTACAAAGAATAAACTGTTCCTGAGCTTTTGATTCTCATGATAATCATTACTTTATTCCCAGTTTTAATTACTCACAATAGTGTTAAGAAATGCATCAGAATTTTCAGTTTTCTCCTTTTACTCATTAGCTTTCATCAAATGGCTTACAGAATTCAAACCAAATGTTGGCATGATTCATATGTTAACTAATTCAAGGGAGATCTAAGGACATCCTCCTTATAAGATTTTGCAACTAATTAAAATTGATTCAATATGGTATTTAAAAATGGAAGAGGGAAAAGATTTATTTTTATATTTAAAGTATCTTGGGGATTTTGAAATTAAAGCAAATAGAAATATTCCACTTTGATTTCAAAAAAGATTGTGGGCCAAATTTTCAAAGCAGCTTTAGCCAGCCTTCTAAATTTGTCAGTATATCTTCTGCATTGTTTTTGAAAAGTTTTTCCCACAAACTCAATGTGTTAAATATTTTTCTAGTGTGTTACGGTCAGGAAAATGTTTGTGTAAAATCGGCACTTTAATATTTAGCATATCTGCTTTTTGTATGTCTTCTACTCATATCTTCTTATGTTGCTGACAAGAAATCAGTTCAGAGACATGCAGCCCTATTAGTAGGGCCCTACCAAATTCGTGGTCCATTATGATCAATTTCACGTCCATAGTATTTGAAAATTGGTAAATTTCACATTTTCAGATGATTAAATCTGAAATGTCACATTGTTGTAACCTTGGGGGTCCCGAACAAAAGGGGATTGGGGTGTGTGTGTCACAAACCTGTTGTGGGGGGAGTCATAGAATTGCCACCCTCACTTCTGTGCTACCTTCAGAGCTGGACTCTGAAGGCAGCAACTGCAGAGCTTCCTGCAGCCGCAGGAAGTTCCTGGAGATGGAAGTGGTCTGATCTCCCTCCCCTGCCCCAGAGTAGCTGTGCAGGAGATGGACAAGTCCTGTCCCTCCCCTGCCCAGCTGGAGATAGGAGCCTCCTTTGCTTGGGCGCGCTTAGGAACAAGGGGACATTGGATTTCACAGGGAAGGGTTTATTTCAACGTCCGTGAAATTACACGGCCCTACCTGTTAGCAGCTAAGTATTTTTACTAACTTTAGCCCTGAAGTGTAAATACAGGTGTGAAAAAGATAACTGAATTCTATTCTGCCTTGTATATCACCTCAGCAAAATTGCCAACTAAATTCTGAATAAAGCAGTGCAAATTTTCAGAAAGGCCCAAGGTGCACATGCAAAAATACTTGTGCAATTTCACACCTAAAAATGGCGTGCTCAGTTACTAAGACAGTGTGTACATGCCCAAAAAATGTAAGGAACAGTCAAAGCTTAAAGAAGGAGTGTGGCGGGGCGATGATGCACTGACGCAGTGCCTCCTGCTGGCTGTCTAGTGAATTAGCTCTTTCTAGCCCGGAGCGCCCTCTGCAGGCTGGTGTCTCACCTGCCGCTGGCCCTCCCATATCCCTCCTGCACCCTCTACATCAGGGTTCTGCCCCAGCAGTACCCCCACACTCTGGGTCTCCCCTCTCTGGGGAACCCCCAAGCCTCTAAACCCACCTTGCCTCAGTGGCTACTGTCAGTCATCATCTAGCCCCCGCTCCCTGGGGCAGACTGCAGTCTATAAACCACTCATCATCGGCAAGGGGGTTTGGGACCGGCTGCCTCTGCCTATCTCTGGGCTGTCCCTCTGCAGCCCCAATACCTTTTGTAGGCCCTTAGCTAGGCCTGCAGCCTGGGGTTTTGCTAGGCTGGAGCTCCCCAGCTCCCTCTGCCCTTCCCCAGCACTGCTCCACCTTAGGTACCCTCCTCAGCTTCCCAGGCAGCCAGATCCTTCTCTCTCTCTCAAGAAAGCTAGAGAGTCTTCCAGTCTGTGGCCCTCAGCCCTCTTATAGGGCCAGCCGTGGCCTGACTGGGGTGTGGCCCCACCTGTGGCTGCTTCCCCCAATCAGCCTAGCTTTTTCCCTGCCCCAACCCTCTCCCAGGGCTGTTTTAAGCCCTTCAGGGCATGAGCGAGGTGACCATCCCGCTACAGGGAGTTGAAGTGATAGTTCTATTGAAAAATGCACACAACTTACTGTTCACATAAACAAAAGGGGGCTTCTCCCTATGAAAAATTACAAACTATGTCACCAAGTGCAAAATGTGCATTAATAAACCCTTAACGGTTTATACCAGGAAACCAACGGTAAAAAAAATAAAACGAGCTATGGTACAGACTCTGTGGTTAAGTCAACAGTAAT
Organism: Emys orbicularis; assembly: GCF_028017835.1. Taxonomy (NCBI): domain Eukaryota; kingdom Metazoa; phylum Chordata; order Testudines; family Emydidae; genus Emys; species Emys orbicularis. The sequence continues at coordinate 32,638,726 of NC_088687.1, read as the reverse complement.
CTAGTGTTCCACAATCAGACATACAAATAAAACATTTTATGTTTTTGTTTCCTTTTTGGAACTTTAAGATATTTAAGAAGTTTTTGCACAGATTTCTGGTAAAACATTTTAATTAAAACCAAAATATATAAAAAAAATCAAGAAATTAAAGATTGTATTTTAAAATCACCAACTAAATGTTAGTCTGTAAATACTCCATTAGGGTAGTGTGTTCTCAGTCTCGCCTATACACAGTCTTTGAGTCCTCCTTAGGGATGAGTCAGTCTCAAATGAGATGACTTCCACTGGACTTGTTTTTACTAAGTGATTCATTCCACCCCAATTTAAGATTTTTCTTCAATCAAAGAGCATTCATGGAATTGAGTCTCTTAATTTCCCAACAGAATATTGTCACTCTGTAATCTTTCTAGAATCATTGCAGATTTTGTCTCCAGACATTTACAGAATGAATTAAACAAGAATAAGTGATAGGCCAGTACATTTGCTAAAGCTTCAATACTCAACCTGTTGACTGTAGAGCTGGGAAAAGCAGAAGGAAGAGAGAAAAGAAACACCTCCCCTAACTCCCTCCCAGAAGCTAGGAGGAGTAGGAAAGATGGGGGACAGAGGGTGGGAGATATTGTCCCCGACCTAGAGCTACAAAACAGTCATGGCACAACTTCCTAACATTATCTACCTAAACATCTTTAGATATTTCAAAGGCTTTGTCCCTTTGGTATCTGCATTCTGGTGCTTAAGGCTCAATCAGCATAAGACAATATTGAGTTGTTGCTGATGCAACACCACACTACTAACCACCACCGAGTCATGATGACATTATAACGTGACTCTCTGATTTGATGACGTGGATCTGCAGTTTTTCAAACGAGGAATAACAGGACAGGGAGATTTATGTTCACCTTGCATGCATCACAGAGGATGCTACTCTGACACAAAGCACTGCCATAAGGTCTGATCTTGATCACCATGAAAGTATCAAATTCTTACCACAGACTAATGAATTAATTAAACTTTAACATATCAGCTGATTTCTTTAAGAGTTCATTTTTTACTGCCAGACAATAGCCTTTAATACACTTGTATTTGTGTACAGTAAACACTGACATCCAGTGGTAGGTTAGGTGAATCACCACTGTATATTTTTGTAGCTGTCCCAAGGAATATACCAGGTTGATACTGATTTAAAGATGAACCTCAGCTCGTCAGATAAGCAAATCTATAATTGGATAGATTTATGCTCTATGGTTGGAGCATTAAATAGATCATCATCAAGGCTATTATATTTCTACCATGCAGAGTCAGTTCAACTAGTGCCTAGTGAAAATCTAATATAAATAGTTTAATTGACCTCCACGGAAAAAACTCTAAAGATAGTAAGTATGGTCTGGACGTCTGCATGTTGAAATCTCCATTCTGGAATTTGGATAGGGTGACCAGCTGTCCTGATTTTAGAGGGATAGTCCTGATTTTTGGATTTTTATATAGGCTCCTATTACCCCCCCCCACCCCCGTCCCGATTTTTCACACTTGCTGTCTGGTCACCCTAAATCTGGATGATGATAGTTCAATTTGTCCCACATTAATATTGCATACCAAAACCAAGTTACTTGACTGAGTTCATTTCAGCAATATAACACTATTTTGTTTACACAGATGTAGATAGTAAACAAATGCTTATAGATTAGCACACACATTTTCCATTGCCATATACCTCTCCCCTGAAGCATCACAAATCTTATGTTAAAAAAAAAACTGTTCACTTGAGCATTTCTAGCGCAGCTTTCCAGACTTAAAATGCGTGGAAAGTTTGGATAAGGTTGATTAAGAAACCAGACTTTTGGGTTCTTATCCAAATCAAATTTTTGAACATTCTGAGGCTTGATAGGGTGCTACCATTTTAGAAAGGTTGCTGCTTCAGATTAGGCAGAATGGCTCCAATTCAGAAAAGCACTTAAGTATATTTAAGTGTTGAAAAACTGAGAAGGGTTAAGAATAGAGCTACAAGAAATTTTCAAGGTCTGGAAGTCCACTGGAGATTTAAACTGCTTAGTCTATTTACTTTATCCAAAAGAAGATTAGAGATGTTTTAATCCTGGTTTATAAATACCTACATGGTGAAATGAGTTCTGATAGAATAGGTCTGTTTAATTTAGCAGATGACAGCATAACAAGATTCAGTGACTGGAAGCTGAAGATAGACAAATTCAGACTAGATATAAGATGCCAAGTTTTTAACAGTGAGGGTTAACCAATACAACAACTATTCTAACGATGTGATGGATTCTCCATAATTTGAAGTCTTTAAATCAAAACTGGAAATCTTTAAAGATACGGTCTGCCTCAACAAGAGCTATGAGTTAAAATGCAAGAATTAATGGGTGAAATTTTATGGCCTGTATTATGCAAAAAATTAGACTAGATCACCTCAATAGTTTCCTTCTGGCCTCGAAATCTAGGAATATAGATCTCCATTCACTAATCTCAGTGACTTAAATGGGGCAACTCAGGTGCTTAGAGTTGAGTCTGTGTTTAAATGTTTTGCTGAGATGCGACCTAAACCAAGATCTATATGGAGCTACCAATTTCTGATGTCTGCCCAGGTAAAGCTGAACAAAGTGGAAGTTAAAGATCTAGTGGGATATTTCAAGTAGGGGATAATCCCAATGTCCCCACCAACATTCTCTCTCTCTCTCTCTCTCTTTCTCTCAAGAAAGCTGTCTCTGATATCCTGATGTTTAAGAGCTATGACTGTCACATACTCTTACCAGAACCTACAGTAATGAAGCACTTCAAATTACTTTGAAAGCAAAAAGGTGCTATTTAAATCTAAATTCCAATTCCATTTCATTGATTTGCTTCCAATACTGTGGTGCCAAGCCCACTTCAATTGGGTTATATTCAGCACCTATATTGGACCTCTTCATGAACAAGCTACAGTTTCAAAATTTGTACTATGCTGCTTGCAGTCTCTCTCTGTTTTTCTTTCCAAGAATGGAAAGTAATTCTTGTCCTGCCACTTAAATCCTCCATCAAGGGGTTAAGGTAGTGTGGAGGACCTTTCACGAGCTGTCTGCACTGCCATGAACTTCACCCGTAGGGAGTAACTACAGTGTCAAGGCTGGATTCCAAGTATAGTATTTGTATTTAGCCCAGTTCTTTTTGCTAAGTTCTTCATCATGAGTTTTTTTCTGCATAGAGTACAATATATGGAATTAGCTGTGCTTTCAGCATAGGACAAAATGACCTTATGATAACATGTAAAATAGGGAGCCTATTAATTGCTTACTACACATCACCACATCTGGGAAAAATCTGTTCTTTCCAATACCACAAAAGACATTACGCAACATGCTTATTTTCCATATTGAGAATCAGACAACCCACAGTATGTTTAAAAAAAAAGTGAAAAACCACTGTTTTATGCAGTTTTGCCTCTTACATTTTTGTAACATTGTAGATGGTGATATTAGTGTTGAAAAATCCCAGGTGTCGGCAGTCCAAGATTTAACTGGGTTGTTTCAGCTAAAATCAGCGATAAATTTAGTTTCCTTAAAAATATGAAAATTTGATATTTATTGGAAATCTAATTGTAGTACTTTTGGGCTCTTTCATAGACTGTAACCTTTTAATCTCTGTGAAATTAAAATAGCTAGAATTTGCATTTGAATTTATCCAAATTCCAGCTTTGCACAGACAAGATTGCCCAAGTGGTTCCTCCTCGTTTAGTTCAAAATTAACTCTTTCCATTGCCATTCTTACCATGTCTCGAGGTTTGCCTCACAGTGTGCTTTTATGTGTTGCCTTTTACCTAGACACAAAGTTTAATTGTGCCTTGATTGTGCACAGCCCTGAACGATTGCTGGTGCATAAGCTGCATTGACTCTGGAGTAGCCTTGGGAGGCATTGTGACTTGGAAACTCACATCTAAGGCACAGATCTTCCCCACCTCCTCTCTTGCTCTGACAGGTATGGGAAGTAGGACTAAGTTATTGCAGACACCCATCTAACATTAACAAAGGAGAAGTGGGCCTCTAATCCTTCCCTAAAAGAAAGTAACAAGACAGAAGTGATGTTGGGGAGTGGGTTTTGAGGGCCTATTGGATAGGGTTACCATATTTAACAAATAAAAAAAGAGGACCCTCCACGGGGCCCTGGCCCCGCCCATTTCCCACCCCCAGCCCCTCCCCAACTCCGCCCCTTCCCCGCCCCCTCCTCCCTCCCACTCCCAGCCACGTGAAAAGGGCTGCCCGAGCACTACCGGCTTCACGGTTTGCCGGGCAGCCCCCAGACCCTGCGCCCCCGGCCGGCGCTTCCCCAGCGCAGCTGGCGCCCGGGAGGGGAAGCGCCCAGCCGGGGGCGCAGGGTCTGGAGGCTGCCCGGCAAACCATGAAGCCGGTAGCGCTCGGGCTTCGGGCAGCCCCCATGCCTCCAGACCCTGCGCCCCCGGCCGGGCACTTCCCCTCCCGGGCTCCGGCGGCGCAGGGTCCGCAGGCATGGGGGCTGCCCGAAGCCCGTAGCGCTTGGGCAGCTCGGCTCTTAAACAGAGCCGAAGAGTCAGGGGAGGAGCAGAGCCGCCACGGGAGGGGAAGTGCCCGGCCGGCATTTTTCCCGGACATGTTCGGCTTTTTAGCAATCCCCCCCGGACGGGGGTTTGATTACCAAAAAGCCAGACATGTCCGGGAAAAAACGGACGTATGGTAACCCTACTATTGGATGGAAAGAGCTTCCCTGATCCCTGTGATATCCTTAGACCGGTTCTGCCCTCAACATAGGTTAGAGAAACTCCAGGGCTGTTCTAAAGTTTGCCAGTTAATAAAGGCCCTCAAAGGGCCATTATGTAAATTTGGAGTGCTGGAACACAGTAGTGATCCAGTCATACTACTCCCCCATGCTTAACTTCTTCCCCAGCTGTGGTGTAGTGGTTTAAAAAAAAAAAGGGTAAACTAACCTAAACTAAACACCATATTCCCCAAACCAGAAGTGGTTAAACTCAGTTTACCCTAAACTATACAATTCCCCAGTCATGTAGAGCTGGATATCCTAGCCCTATGTCAGTCAGGGAATGCCAGCAGGGGAATCAACAGCAGCCCACTCAGGGCAGCTTTATGCCCCTTTGTGCTACGGGAACAAACCACCACACTACCTCACTCCTCTTGGAGCTCCAGTTTTATCAGCTCTTCTCAAGGATATTCTTTACATAGCTCATTTAGGTTATCATGAATGAGGAGCATAATTCTTTATGCATTTAAGTTCAAAATTTCAAAAGTGGCCAATTTCCTAGGTGATACAAGAATGTGTGTTTTAAAATTTGCAGTTTCTGGGGGACTGTGACTATTTAGCAAAAGGAACTCAAAGAAAAAATGATAAAAATGGGGCCAAACTTAAAAATGGGAATATGTTCAAATGTTTCCTCTGAAAAAAAGTTAGAAAATTCTTTACTAAAGAGTTACAGCAAAAATTCAGTTTACCTATGAAGAATTATTGTACCAAATGTGGGAGCTAATTTGTCATCAAAATACAAAATAGGAATTTTAATCCTGCTTTAAGGTTGCTTTTATATTATATTAATTATAACATATTTATATGTATATAATATATATTATAAAAATATGTAATATATTAATTATAGAGTCACTCCTGACACCTCAGCAAGGTTACACACACTGGGTACATATTGACAGACTGGAATGATGGAGTTATGACTGAGTTGTATTTTGCACTTAAAGCACGAATTCATCCTCTTTGTATCAATTATATGTGTAAATATTTATAAGCATGTGTAATCTGTGTCTAGTTCATGTGTACATGGATGATTCAGCTTAATTTTTTCCCTTAGGGCTCAGTCTAAAGCCCATTATGTCAGGCCCAAACACAATCACCAGGAGACAGTCTGAGTTCTGGAATTATGCTGCTTCAAGTGGTTTCCAAGGTGAACAAAAATCATGTATTTTTAGAGATCACAGAGCCTTCTGAACCTTTTGGGGAAGCCTTTGAACTTACATTAAATGGTGATCTGGTTAATGTTTGGGTATGAAGGAGGGGGAGGAAGTTGGTTAAACTAAGACAATGTTAATACAACCTCATTCCAACACCTCAGCATTTCAATAATATAGCCTTGAGAACCACTATAGATAATTATTGAATTAGACATTCAAAGAGGTCGCTGATCGATAGAAATAAGGCAGACAAAGATAAGCTATTCTTTCTCTAGGCACCAGGAATGGTGCAGCCTTAGAGCAAATCAAATTTGTGTGTGAAACTGCCTACTGTAAATGTTACACTTTTCATGGGAAGACTTCAAATCCTGCCTGACATGTCTTTGCATTGAAAAACTCCTGGCTAAATATTTCTTGGTTTTGTCTTGGTCTAGGAAAAGAGATATTGTTGTTGTTGTTTTTTATTAAAAATACCATGAAATTAGCCACCTACAGCAGAGTAACCTGCCATATCCATTTAGTAACAATAGAACAGATGTCAATTTTCAGTCTTATCAGAAGCCATGGGTCCAAAAGTATTACTGGCGCCTACTGAATTTTATCCAGGGACATAAAAGAAAACAGGTGTTCTGTTATTTAACAGCAAATCAATAGATTAAATCAAAGTTTTCTTTCCTTCTTTCTTCTGTCCATTAGACGCATAGGTTGTCCCCCTCATTTTTCTTCTATTTCTATTAATAATGTCTCTCTCCTAGTAAGTCAAATCCTGATATAATACAGAGCTTTCTATGACTGTCTGGGCTTACTTGGGGAGACATGTCTCTATATCCTAATATAAAGCAAGCAGAGAACTATTTTTGAGACACATACTTAGCAAGAGTTTGATCAAGCTATAACTAATATCTGGACTGAAGGCAAACAGCCCATTTAAAAAATAACATTCAAAATTGAACAATTTTTATAGCAAAGCTTACTACAAAAACTAATAAAATGAAAAAGATTCATTGCTTTTCTTTCAAACCCATAACTTATGTTATAAAGACAAATATTATTAATGAAAATCTCCACCTCCCTTTTAATGCATTTCATCGGTCTTTATTATTTCAAGAATATGGCTGCAGGATACTTAGCAGGGGCACCAAAATCGCAGCATATAATGAGATCACTTATGAATATATAAACTGAGTTACATTTCGACATACGACATCACCTTCTTTGTGACATAAATTTGCATTGCGCCAGTACATGCAAATTTGTACAATGGAATACCATATACAAGTGTGTATGAAAAGTGGTCTTAAATTCCCTTCTTCTATCCTGTTCAGATAGCAGACATCTAGTGACAGTTTTGAAAGGCAGTGGAGGAGATTTAAGTAGAACTGGTCAAAAATATAGGGAGGACTGAGGACTGTATTAAACTCTTGTCATTTTTTCATTAAAACATGGATACAATTTTTCACTGAAATTTTGAAATTCACAAAATTTCTACCAACTCTAGATTTAAGTCGGTGTGAATGTATAAAGATGAAGATTAACATTTTTGCCAATCAGGAGACAGCCCCAGATATTAAATTAAGAGCAAACTGCTACATTTATCCAGTTTGTGATTTTTGTTGTTAAATATCCCCTAATCCCCAAAATGGATGAGATTTCACATTGCTTATGTAATCTGATGTAAGTCAAAATTTGGCGAAGAACCAACGAACACTTCTATGTGTGTAACAAGTAGACGGAAATATATACAGGAGGAGAGGGACACCCTTGGCTGGAGTTGAAATTATTTTTAAGAGTAATACCTGCTGCAAGAATATATGTATAATACTATGATAAATGCATGAAAAGAAAACTTATAAGAAAATCTGGGAAGAATATTACCATATGCTGAAGTTTATGGTAAGGATTTTTAACCATCAAGAGAAAGATAAATCATTACTTGATCTAGACCCCAAGAATTATATTAGTGTAGGTAATTATACACTTATTGCACTATGGAATAGAACAGACTGTTGTATAAAACACAAGGCTGTAAGAATAGTAGTACATTGTGCACCCACATAAAATGTTTTGGGCCAAATCCTTCCCCCTGCTACAGTCATCTAACCCCATTGACTTGACAAACCATGGGGGCAACTGAGAACACAATCTGGCCCTATGACTTTGAAATGCTCAGTCTACATATTATACCATCACATCATTTGAGAGGTTCCATCAGCTTTAATCATGCCATTAAAGCCACGCTACTTTCACTAAAACCTAGCAGCAAACTAAGATTAGCAAGATACATCCTCCCATGGCTGAATGGAGAGTCTTCACTGGGGAAAGTAAAGTAAGATTGGAACCGCCAGTAACAGAGAGTGGGACTGAGTCAGAGAGAGAAGGAAATAAAAAGACAATATCCTGAAAGGAGAGGAGGAGGAGAAGGAGGAAGAGAGAGAGAGAGAGAGAGAGAGAGAGAGAGAGAGATCACCCAGAAAGCAGAGAATGGGTCTCAAGAGAAAATGAGCAGAGGGTCTTGAAGAGAAAGGGCATGCTAGTTGGAGAACATTCACTAAATAAACCAAATTTGGGATGTGCATACAAGAGGGGTATACATTTGAGATAAATTGTTATGTTATGAGACTTAGAGAAATAACACCAGTCTAAAAAATGTGGTTTTATCTCATTCTGTGCCATTTCTCATGCTTTTTCATGGAAGACACCTCTTTTTGTTACCTATTAAAACAAGGATTCCTCACTTGTTACTGAACAAAAACAATAAGAAATGGGAAGACAAAATGCATAAAGAAAATTCAGCCTCAGTCCTACCTAAACACTAACATCAAATGTGTAAAAGTCATTGATAGTTCACCATCTCATTGTGGGGAAAAAATATTGATGAACATCTGTGTTCAGTGTTTGATGGCACACATTATCATTTCCACGGCATTCCTTTAAATTGCATAACAGCTCATATATTGTAGTGCTTTTGTAGATTATAGGATAATCCATTTTTTTTTTAATTTCATTTGGATTTTTAGGTTCAGATTAACCTTTTTTTAATCCTTGAGGCAAGAGGTGGTGAGGGAGGGAGTTTCACAGCCACACTAAAGAAAATATATTCAGATCCATACTGTACTCAATAAAAATCTAAATAATTATTCTTCTCTAACAATTCCTACATTTAACATGCATTACTATCCATCCACAATACAGCAGGAGTGCAGGAAAGAACAAAGGAAATTATGCTAACAACCCCCTCCTCCCCCGAAAAAATCTACTAAAAATATTGACTGTCTAGAATCCCTATGTATGAACAGGGTTCTCTGAGAGAGAGATATAAAATATATATATTTTCATCGCATTAAATTAACTAATACTACTATAAAAAAGGTAGGTAATATATGAGTACTCATAACCATAGAAAAAATAAACTGATATTTAAATATTAGAAAATTTTGTAGAATATGAAGTTTGTGAAATGTCTAGGAACACAGTAGAGGTCCCCAATTCTGGTCTTAAGCATATGTCTAACTTTAAGCATGTGAGTACCCACATTGAAGGAGACTAGTCATATGCTTAAAATTAGGTGAGTTCTTTTAAGTACCTTGTTCAATGGGGACCAAGTTCTGTACTCAAATAATTGAGCTTGAGGTTACTTTGTTTTTGAAAACAAAGCTGAATTAGAAATTATTAAATGAATAGCTCTATGATTCCAGGATGTAGCAAAAGGCAGCATCTGAGTGTGTATGCACAGGAGAACAGACTGATCTAAAAACTATGTTTCTAAATAACTGGTCTCAAAATGTAAACCCAGAGAGATTTCTATGAAAAGTAGCAATACACTACACTGAGCTGAAGAGAATGCTTTCCAAAGTCTGCAATGGGTAATTTAGTTTAAACCACCATGTGAAGTGTGGATAATAAAAACAGGAAACCTGGGACTTCAGTGGAACTAATCTCTCTAAAATAGCAATAGTTTTGGAAACTATAAAAAAAGTAAAGCCACTTGACCATGTTTTTTATTCCATGCAAAGATCTTCAGAAAAATGCACATGTATATACATCTAGGCCATGAGTTTATAAGGTTCTTTTGTGTTCAACAAAATGTGGGTGTTGCAACCTGAGTTTGACATATTACAGCTTTTCTTTCCATGTTTGTTTGCCATGTCTGTTGCAGTTGTCATTATCTCCTTACTATTATTTTGTTTCACCTGCTAATGTAGAGAGGTGGTTCTCAACCACGAGTATGCAGACCCCTAGGGATATGCAGACCCCTGCGGGGTACATCAACTCAGCTAGATATTTACCTAGTTTTACAACAGGCTATATAAAAAGCACTAGTGAATTCAGTACAAACTAAAATTTCATACAGACAATGACTTGTTTATACTGCTCGATATACTATACACTGAAATGTAAGTACAATATTTATATTCCACATGATTTATCTTATAATTATATGGTAAAAAGGAGAAAGTAAGCAATTTTTCAGTAATAGTGGGCTGGGACACTTTTGTATTTTTATGTCTGAGTTTGTAAGCACATAGTTTTTAAGTGAGGTATAACGTGGGGCTACGCAAGACAAAACAGACTCCGGAAAGGTGTACAGTAGACTGGAAAGGTTGATAGCCACTGATATAGAGGTTTTCTGTCTATAGAAAAGAGTTTATTTCTGAAACAGTTTTAGGAAATAAACTAAACTTAGTAGCTAACATTTTCAGTGATAAGCAGTAAGTAATTTCAGTGCCAGTGAGGGAAGGAGAGGAAAAAAAATATACCAAAGTCATCAGTAATGTGTTCATGTCTGAACCTGGACTATTTTTCCATTTGGTCACTTGATTTGGGAACTACTCATATTATATTTAAGATCTTCATCACAACATTATAGCTACTATACATTTCATTTTCTTGAGCCAAGCAAACATAAGTCACTTCACAGGAAGCAATGCAATATGATGCTCAGCAATGCAGTATGGCATATTTGTTGGACTATATCACTCATCTGAAGACATACAGCTTCTTTTAAACCATTTCACTGCTACTGAAAACACCAGATTACAGATTACTATGGTCACATTTGGAGGACTGTCACTTATGCCTGCAATTTTGTGTATATTTGTGTCCACAAAAAGCAAAAATTGCACATGCATCAACTACTATTCTGACAAGCTAATTGACTAAAATAGCTACTTGATCTGCTGGTGCATTTTTTAAAATGCTGTTCGCATGCAAAATATATGACCCACAACTTCCCCTGCATTGAGACCACTTTGCAAGGTGCTGCTAGTGCCAGGTAGCTAGACAGCTTGGATAACTGGCCACATGAGCACAAAGAGATCTTTTAAGAATTTAGTGCCAGCAAAGCAGCTTCCATGTGAATGCCTCTCCCTGCTGCCTTTGTGACTGGGGACAAGGAAATATGGCCGGGGCTTTCCCACTCCCCAGAAATCTTCAGAACCTACCATGGCCCTTTTGGCAACAAGATGGAATCTAGTGGCACATGAGAATGTGACTGGGCTAGGACAGCTGCAATCCAACATTACTTTTTAGGATTATATCTCAGAAAGAAAGGAATGCAACTGCCTGAAAGTATTCTCACTTACTCCCATCTAGATCACTATAAGTCCACACCACCTCGTGACCTACAGTAACAAAGTCAGCAGATAGAGCTAACAGTTACAGCACAGACATCTGCTTATCCATTGGCAGGAAGCATCTCTCAAGCTCCACAAGAAGTGCAGTCTGTGTGCGTTATGCAAACCTGAACCCAGATTGACAAGGGTTGAGGATTCCAAGGTATCCAAATATTGAGGAAGCTGTCTTGCCTCATCCTTCTCTATCATTGTAGCCAAAAATATATTACAATATTGGAGATTGGGCAAAAATTGGACAAGTTATTAACTGCAAAGTACAGACCAAACAAGTACTTCCTTAAAGCTAACCGGGACACTACTCTCCTTCAAACAGGCATTGGCAGAAAAGGGACCCAGAACTATTCCTTACCTCTTTACACAGCATAAGTCCTCAAGAAATCATTGTGCTACCATCAATCAGCTTCAATACAAAACTTCAGCTACCAGCTATCCAGCCATCTTTCTGCTTGCTTCAGCTGCCATAGGTCATCCGTGAATCAGGCTGAACTGTGAAGGCTACGTCAGGGGGAAAAGCTGTCCACTGTGTCAATTGCTGAGGACAATTGAGTCTTACTAAATCTTTATGGACTACTCACATACAAGATAAACACAAGACAGACACACTTTATTAGATCTATCTTTGGGGCAGGAGCCACATGGCCTCTATGTATCATGCTGCACAAATACCCGGCTGGGGCAATGGTGCCAAAACTCATACCATAGTGCCATCCAACTAGATCTTGGTTATATCTGCAGAATTAGGGGTCTTGCCTTTAAATAAAATCATGGTTAAATAAAATTAACCAGTGACCTTACATTTACCAACATGGACCAAAGACCAGATATCTTGTCCACTAACATCTCACCCTCCTGAGAGAAATCAGGTGACTTCATTCTTGAGACCTCATTTGTATATTTCCTGGATTTAGTCTTTGCTTTGTGTCTCCCAAGTTCTATTTCTAATTTATGTGCCGCACAGTTTCTGTATTTGGTTAGAACCTTAGTTTTGCATATTTCACTCTGGTCAGTAGTCTGCTAATATGATAGTTCTGCACAGGGATCTATAGCAGTATACTTGTTAATGTTTTTGATTAGTTCTTCCAAGTGATTCATATATTTCTATTTTAGGTAGTCGTCTGGCTTCTTCGGCATCTTTTTAGTTTGACTGTTTGCTCCACTGATGTGAGTTGAGCCTAGGAACCAATGATATAACAGTTGGTTTTGTTTTCATTTGGATTTAGTTTTTGATACTATAGTGCTTTGCAGTGGACAGAGTGTTTGCTGCTTTGGCTGAGGTGGCAAAGAAATTAAATATTGTTTTCTATGTGTTAATTAGCAGCAGAAATTGGCCAAACTCTGCTTTGCGGTCATTATTGCAGGAGTTCCTGTGTACAGGTGAAACCAATGTAATCAAAATGCAACATTTCAGTCTTCATTTATGCCTCACGCAATTTCTTCCTGCTTTCTCTCCTCATCTTTATTACCCCAGAGATTGCAGTCCTCATAACCAATTGTAATCCATGCTTCCATATACCAATGCATGGCAGCTTTGTCCCACCCTCTAAGCCCTACTGAGATAGCTATTAAAGAGCCACAGATGCTGCAGCTGGACTCTCAAATAAGGATCTCAAGGCAAACTACAAAAACCATATCTAGCAGTATACTTCCTTCCTCATAATACCAAGCAAAAAGAACCCCTCTCACTTGACAATCCCTCACTAACCTTCAGGTATTTCACATCCCAATTACTTTTTTCTGTGAGGAAGTATTGCCTGTGCTCTTCAGAATCACTAAGTCCTGTAGCTGAGTGCACTTGCCTAAGAAGTCACTGTGCATTGAAAAAATAAGTTATTTTTAGGCCAATGCTAAGCACCTTACATACATGCCTACGATCACCACATAAGCACGTGACTCCTAACCCTTTCCCAACTCCACCCACTGGAATATCCACTTTGGCTGCTGAGCAACCCTGTACTCATGTGTAGTAGTTAGCAACAGCAAGTCTTGCTCAGCATGGTGCACCTAGATGCATACCACACTGAGCCAATGTTGGTGCTGAGCAACTGTGCTCCTTTCACCTCTGTGCTGCTGCACACCATGCTCTGCATCTTGCAGGATTGACCTCTTTCACTGTTTGATTCTATTCACATTTTGTTTCTCTGCATAGCCCTCTTTCCCTATGGAAGCAGGTGTCAACTTCTTTGATACATGAATGTTTACAGCAATGATCTCCTGGGTGGGCTTTTTGCTACTGACATGGGAAAAGCCCAAAGACTAGCTCCATATAGGTCAGTGCTTGCATGGACAGTGAGACAGCGGAAATGAGTAATACTGCAATTGAACAAGATGATTGTTTTTCTCCCTAAGCATCTGTTCTACACGTGTTCAACAGATCCTTTTTATCTCTTATCCAGCAATACTGAAGTGAACCCAAGTTCCCCAGGGAACAGAGGGGTACAAGAGAAGCTGGCATAAAGATTTGTGCTGGGAGGGGAAAAAAAAGGTGCTGTCACACTGAACTTCTTTGAAATTTGCTTTTACACGGAGAGCCATCATAGGACTGTGAGATGTTTGTAACCCTAACTTATATTTACTGCTTCTGATTGAATATATTCACTGAAATATATACTGAGAAATATACTCAGTGTCTATTTGTACTTGTAATAGTTGTGGCTAACGAAGCCACCCATCCTTTTTGTAGCTAACAGAACTGTACAAAACTCATTTCAAGGGTTCAGGCAAACCTAGTTTCTTTAGTTCTGACTCTTCACTTATGTATTTAATCCTGATTAATCCAAAATATTGAATTTCACTTGGTCTGATGCCACAACCACAGGAAAGTGTGAATTTAGCCTAATTTTATGTAAAACCAAAAAGTTTGCCCAGGAACTTTAGGAAAGTTAGTTTGAGGTTTGAGTTTGTAATTAAAAACAAAAATTCAGGGTGACTCTAGCCTGGTTTCAGACTTCATTATGAATAATTCACTCAACTCTTGTAACTAATCTTACATAGAGGAAGTAATTCTCCCACCCTCCCCCCAATTTTGGTATATTGTTATTTAAACTAGCTCCTTTGTCAGTTCTTTACCTACGATGAACTTGTGCTTAAAAAGATATATCCTATAACTAAAGTACTTCAAGTGAAATCCTCAAAAAAATCCAGAAAACAGACAGAAGGTGCATTGCTTTTTAAAAATTATGGCTTACTTTTTCAAAAGTATTCTACTAATTTTGGGTACACACCTATAGATCTCAAGTTGTGCACCCAAAAACCAAGTCACCTAAATTAGTGGATGTAAACAATTGAGTCCATGTAATGCAATAGTAGGGCACTTACTACCTGTCTTGTGTGCTTCTTTGAAAGTAGTTTAAACATCCATGAAAAAGGAAAAACATAATTTCATATCCCATAAGAGCGGTTGCTAAAATATCCTTATATTTTCAAGCAATTTTTTATTCAGATATAAAATAAGTGATCAGTCAATGTAGGGAAATCTCTGAGGAGGGTAGATATCTTAAAAGACATCAAGTATGGTAAGATGTTTATGGATACCGTATTTCTCAAAAAACACCAAGATACTCCCACTTACATTTTTTTAGATTCACCACTGTTCTGATAGATCAAAATAAATATGTATGTCAAACAACTAATGGCATGACTGCCACTGATTCCAATGGGCTTCAGTCCAGGATCTAAGAGACCTGCAAAACTGAAAGTACACATGATAAAACATAATGATATACTTCAAATACCTAGCTGATAGGAACATAATGAATATTCCCACGAACAATGGATGGCTTAAACAATGATTTCAGAGCAGCCAGATCTTTATCCAAACAGGTTCAGTACAGTACATGCCCCTCCACATACCTTGAACTGAAGGGACTACCTCTTGGAAACACAAGATAGTTTTGTGTGCAGGTCAATTTAATCCTTAGCCTCTCACTGAGATTTCAATCAAAGAGCCTGATTCATCAACTCCTATTAACTTCAAAGAATTGGTGCCAATTAGTGTTTTTTCTAATGTGGACTTTCATTCACTGGAAACAGGACTGAGATTAATCTCCTTTCACATAAGCCACCCAATCACATTTAAACAGTAAAAGCTTTTGGTTACTACTCGCCTGGACTAGATTTTAAAAGGTGAACTATACGCTCTATATCCTATTATGAATCCCCTGTGCTATCCAGTCCCACAGGCTATATTATTTTTGTATTTCTTGCTGAGCATGATCTTTTGATACTGTGCACAATGAAAATTCTTTTTGGTTTTCTGGAACTCATTACAAGTTTAATCCATTCCTACCCTATTGAAAAGCATGCAACAATAGAGGGGTCCTTCAAACTGTCACCTTGGATTTGTTATGAAATATTGAGTATTATGGAAAAATTGTATGAGGTGAAATATAACTTCCAAAGTGGTAAAATATACAAAACACTTCATCACGCTTAACTTGACCTCAGGTGTCTCTCAATGACATTTCACTGTCACCGGTCACTGATTTAGCGTTAGCTGCAGTAATCCTGTCAAACGAATGTAAAGCTTTATTCAGGGTCAAAACCACCACGAATGAAAAAGCCCAAACAATTTTGATATCTTTACAGTGTGATAAAAATATGTTTTAGTAGAAGGAAATATATGCAGCCAATACCTAGCCCTCAGTGAATCTTGTAAGACATATTAGAGTGGACAGTTGCCAGGTAGTAGAGCTATTGAACTGCATCAACTCATTTCTGAGATATGAACTTGTTGCAAACTATCAATCAGATCTGCACACTGGAATCTCTCAAACATTTTATGCCTTATATGCAAAAGCCTAATATATTTCAGCTACAGTAATACCAATTTTGTTGTGTGACTGAAAAGTGAAACACAACCATTGGCTTCTGCTTTAAAGTACATCACAGGTTTTGCTGAAATTTACATTTAAGTGTGCTAGTTTGAGTACTTTCTTCTGTGTTTTAATAAAGTGAGTATGGATTGGCAGAAACCTGATATGGAATCTGACAGCTACTGAGCTACTAGAATCACTGGAACAAATTTTGTAAGTGAGGTCAACTGGACAAACTTTGAAATACAGTAGCTATAACCACCCCTCGGCCCCACCCCAACCCCATAATAGATTCAGCGTCTATGCCTAACAGTTATTATTAGGGTTACCATATTTAACAAATAAAAAAAGAGGACCCTCCACGGGGCCCTGGCCCCGCCCATTTCCCACCCCCAGCCCCGCCCCAACTCCGCCCCTTCCCCGCCCCAACCCCGCCCTAACTCCGCCCCCTCCTCCCTCCCACTCCCAGCCACGCGAAAAGGGCTGCCCGAGCGCTACCGGCTTCACGGTTTGCCGGGCAGCCCCCAGACCCTGCGCCCCCGGCCGGTGCTTCCCCAGCGCAGCGGAGCCCGGGAGGGGAAGCGCCCAGCCGGGGGTGCAGGGTCTGGAGGGTGCCCGGCAAACCGTGAAGCCGGTAGCGCTCGGGCTTCGGGCAGCCCCCATGCCTCCGGACCCTGCGCCCCCGGCCGGGCACTTCCCCTCCCGGCTCCGGCGGCGCAGGGTCTGGAGGCATGGGGGCTGCCCGAAGCCCGTAGCGCTCGGCTCTTAAACAGAGCCGAAGAGTCAGGGGAGGAGCAGACCCGCCACGGCCCGAGGCTCTGCTCCTCCCCTGACTCTTCGGCTCTGTTTAAGAGCCGAGCTGCCCGAGCGCTACCGGCTTTGGGCAGCCACCATGCCTCCGGACCCTGCGCCGCCGGAGCCCGGGAGGGGAAGTGCCCAGCCGGCGGCTGGGGTCCGGAGGCAAGGGGGCTGCCTGAAGCCCATAGCGCTCGGGCAGCTCGGCTCTTAAACAGAGCCGAAGAGTCAGGGGAGGAGCAGAGCAGCTGCGGGAGGGGAAGTGCCCGGCCGGCATTTTTCCCGGACATGTTCGGCTTTTTGGCAATTCCCCCCGGACGGGGGTTTGATTGCCGAAAAGCCGGACATGTCCGGGAAAAACCGGACGTATGGTAACCCTAGTTATTATTGTCAAAAGAGAAAAAGAAAAATGTGATTCCTCAGACCGTATATGTCTCAATTTTCTAATGAAAGGATGCAGTATATTAAAAGCCCTCAGACATAGCCAAGGCCAATCAGAGAGGGGTCAGGAGGGCCATTTGGCCTGGGCCTCAAGCTCAAAGGGGGCCTCAAATTTAGACACTAATTTTTTGGCATTTGATAAGTTTCGCAACTTGTTTTTCTGTGCATACCTATCGGACCAAAACGTGACACTCGCTCAGCTTAGAGCTGCAAATTTAAGCAAATAAGAGATGTGATTTGGTAAAAAAGACAATTTTTTGTTATCTGATATAGATTTTGTCATATTAAAGAGTTAAAAATGTTCATAAATATTAATAAAAATATATTGATTCTGATGGCACAAGATTAGACCATGATGAATGTTTCCTCTCAGATCAGCTGATTATATAAACAAACCACTACTTATGGCTAGATCAAATGTGTGTTGAAAGGTACAGAATTGTTACATTTTAGTGTCTTTATAGTTTTACATCTAGTTGACTAAAGAATTATTTATGAGTGAGAATTCCTCATTATTATCTTCATAGGTAGCTTAAAGAGGTGACTGGTTGGTTGGTTGAGCCCTAGCTTGGTAGCTTGGCCATCATCATAGGCTTTCGTAGTCTATAGGCCCAGATTCATGGTGAAAATTTGTTAGGACAATCTTGTACAGTGAGTTTCGTGAGGACGCACGTTTGAAATTTTTGGACATTATCCCTCTGTATCTGTGTTTACTAGTTATATAGCTAGGTCATCCCTTTGTCTTCAGCTCAGCCTGTTATATTATACCTTGTGTGCTTGAGTTTTGATTCAGTGATAAGGATAATAACCTGACTGTTTCATTTTATGTTCTTAATTAGTATTCCTTCGTTTTAAGTCTTTTCGGCATTTGTGTACCATTCAGCATTTGTGTACATGTTTATACAGTAGACGATTTCAAGTGTAGATAAGCTACTTATTTACAGCAGAATATTTCAAGTGTGGATAGGCTACATATTGACTAGATAGATCACTATGAAGAGGAGATTTGAAAGTGGTGCAAGCAAGAGATGGCAAAAACAACTTAGTGAAGCAGCAACTAAGAGCTCAAAGCCAATAACTTCATTTCTCAAATCACTGGAAAACACACCTTACCCAACAAACAATGCTACAGATAATGAAAACTCCGCAACTGCAACATGTGATATTTCAATGCCAATACCTGAACATGAGGACAGTAGTCAAGAAGGAGAAGTGCCAACAGTAACAGATGCAGCAGAAGATCCTGTGTATGATCAAGAAACTCAACAGCAACTGGAAGATGTAGATCTTACGCAGCATGAGCAATTCATGAGTACTACAGGTTTGACTGTGACTGACATTGGAATTATTGACAAGAGCAATGCTGCCCAAATGCAATCTTTTCTTCAAATTAGTTGTTTTGAAATTCCAAGTGACATTCCACGAGATGCTGATAATCATGCTTTCCCTACTTGTCTGCTGACAAAAGCTCTTCCAAATGGTGAGACCTGCACAAGAGACTGGTTATGCTGGAGTATGGAACAACACTCTGTATTGTGCATCCTGCTTCATTTTGAACAAAAGTGCTGAAAATGTATCAGTTCTCTCTGATCAATCAGGATGGAGCATCAACAGAGGTTGGAGGAAGTTGAAAGACCGAACACCATCACATTACGTTCAACAAAGAAACGTTCAACGTTACACAAAGAAAACTATATTGCATGGAAATCAGCCAGTAGGGCAGCATCAGCTGAAAGTTCAGTTGAGAATTCACTCTTGACTGAAAACTCTACAGAAACTAATAACTGGAAAAAAACTTCTTGAGCGCATCCTGAATGTCATCCTTTTTCTTTCTGAGTGGGGATTGGCTTTCTTTGGTTCCAGTCAACGTATTGGTGATTGTGCAAATGGAAACTTTCTAGGCATAGTTGAGCTCCTCAGCAAATATGACTTACTTTTATCAGAGCATGTTAAACATGTTTGAGAATCATGAGAGAGTCAAAAGTGCATGCAAGTCCATTATCTCTCCAAACGCTTACAAAATGAGTTTGAGCTATGTGGGTCATTCATACAAACAATAATTTGATGAGATTCGAAATGCCAAGTATTTTTCAATCATTGTTGATGCCACTCCAGATTGTTCTCAGAAGGAACAGACTTCTATGGTTATTCTATATGTTAAGATTGTAGACAGCTCAAAATTTTCAATTGAAGAAAGGTTTATTTTATTTGATAATTTCACAAGAAACACTGGAAAAGAAACTGCTAGCAATTCTAGAAGGTTTTAAGTTAGGTTTTCAAATCTGCATTGGTCAAGCCTATGACAATGGATGGGAAGTACAAAGGTGTACAAGCAGCTCTGCTTGAGCATAATTCAAACTGTATTTTCTCCAGCTGTGGAAACCACACACTAAACCTTGTAGGTGTTGACTGTGGTGAATCATGCAAGGAGGCAATTACTTACTTTGGAACTGTTCAGCAAATGTACAATCTCTTCAGTAGCAGTCCACAAAGGTGGGAAATTCTGAAGCAATATCTTCCTGTTTCACTGCATGGGATGTCCAAAACTAGATGGTCTGCACGGATTGATGGTGTTCAACCAGTTGCACAGCATTTGAATTCAGTGAGAAAGGCTTTAAATGAGCTTGAATCTCTCAATCTCACTGCACAGGCTCAAACTGAACTTCAGTCTATTCAGAAGCACATGTCCAAATTTGAATGCATTCTGATGTCATCTTTGTGGATGAAGCTACTTACAATGATCCATCAAACTAATCTGGTAATTGAAGCATGCAATGCTACACTTCATGTTGAGAGGGATAACACTTAAAGTTATATCGATAACATTCAACAGATTTGTTAACAATGGGATGCGATCCTGACTAGTCCAAATTAGTAGCACAGAATATTGGCATTTCATCTGAGTTCTCCACCTATTGCAACTTACCTACTGAATCCGATGCCGAGCAGCATTATACGGTCAATGTCTTCCTTGTCATCATTGACTCTATTCAATCAGGTCTTACACATCGATTTGAGTCACTGCGACTAATTTGTACCCTTTTTGGGTTTCTTTGGCAGTTCAACAGACTGAGTAATGAAGGTCTACTTTCTGCAGCTGAACAATTTCAGCAACAGTAAAACAAAGAAATCTCAAAAGATCTCAGTGATGAGGTCATCTTCCTCAAACGAATATATTCCACGAACTTTAAATTGGATTGTAAGCCAAAGGAATTGCTTCAAGAAATACTCGAACTTGGACTCTCTGGGGTGTTGCCTAATATCACAATTGCATTGTGTATTTTTGTCTGTTTGCCTGCAACAGTGGCTTTAGGTGAACGCACCTTCAACGTGTTGAAGCAGGTAAAGAACTATCACCGTTCAACTATGGGACAAAAGCATTTGAGTGGGCTTGTGATGATTAATATTAACTGTGACATTGCATGAAAGCTAGATTTTTCCTCAATAATTAATGCATTTGCATATAAAAATGCTAGAAAAGCATTTGTTAAATAAAAAAATATTCAAAATATGTCTCACTCTTTTTTGGTGCCTTATTTTGTTTTCATGTGTTGTCATTTTTAATTTTTATTATGGCTAGGGGCCTCAGAAGCTGGAAGTGGCGAGGGCCTCTGAACCTCTGAGAAGGCCTGTACGTAGCTTATCAATAGCACACAGCCTAACTCTGCTCCCTTTAAAGTCAATGGGGAGTTTTCAAAATGTTTGATCAGTAATAAAAAAAGCAGCAGCAGCTTGGGGAAAAGGGCTCTGAGAATGATTTGAATACAAAATCATTTATCCAGAGAAGGCATTAATCCATCCCAGTTGATAACCATCTTTTTCTATGCAGGAAAATTTGTATCAAGAGCCTCTAATTAATAAATGTATAGGTAGTGTAATCTAGCACTACTTAACAGACTAGTTGTCAACACGGTCTTAATAAAAATGAGTCCATCTGCTGAACACCAAATAATATTTTTTCATAAAGTGCAGGTGCAATAAGATGTAAGCATGAGACTGCAACTGTACAACCCAGGAAAAAATTAGCTAAATCCTTCTGTTTTGCACAAAAAAATTGGAAGGCAAACCAACTAAGCCCAACTGACTTTTGCTTTTGATGTTGCTGGATCAAGCATTCTTTTCCTGGTATGTTCAGGATCAAAAGGAACATCCTGATAATGAGATTGGGTGTTTGTGTGATCTTTTTTAGTTTCCTGTATTAACAGTAATGAAATAAAGAAGGCAACATCTGAAGCCTAGAGTCTTCATTCTTCTACTGCACATTTAAAGAAATTAAAGTTCTTTGCAACTAAATGAGAAACAAAAAAGAAGTTGCTTAAACTCCTCTTAGAAAGAAATCTGATAAATTCACTTTGTGATAAAGCAAACTTACATATTACTAAGTTGAATATTCTCTGCTTACTTTCCCTACCTCTACAATATGTTGTTAGTTTATGCTAGTTATGTGTAAATGCATTAGGTTCCTGTTCAATCTGGGTGAAATTCATCTAAGGACAGAGAGTCAATCTAAGGCATGCCGCATATTGCACCACTTAATTCCCCAATACAGGGCTTAAGCGAGGTTGAAATGGTGCATAGATTCGTTCAAGACCTCTTCACAGCATAAATATCACCCTTTGTTTATATCTTTGGGGCTCTCTCAAGCAGTGATTGTTCTCAAAAATACATGAGAGGGGATTAGGAAAATAAAACCTGAAGCAAAACAGCTCAGAAAGTCTCTGATTAACTCCCAATCCCCACAATAGGGTCTTTGAACTGCTGTGGGATCTAGCATGTGGTTGGACAGTTTCAGCCCTGCAGAGACCAGCAGCCTCGACATTGGCTACCGAGAGCCAGATGAGACTTCCACAGGACTTATAACCAGGGAGCCAGAAGAGGATCCTGCCCCATATGGGGCCCCTTTCCTTTTTTTTTTTTTTTTTTTTTTTTTGAAGCTGGCCAATAATTGCAGAACTGCCACACCCATCTCCAGACTCATCCAAGCATTCTATCTACCTGAAAAGGTGCCAAGGAGGGAACCGGGGGTTATGGTACAATTATGAATAGTGGAGGAGGGGAATTTGTTGATATTAATGTTATAATATTTATTAGTTGACCTTAACCTTTTTTTCCCCTAGAGCCTCTGTTTTCTGTCCCCAGTAAAGTCCCCCTTTGTTACAGTGTTATTTTGGGTGTGGCATTTCGTTTGTTACAGTCATATTATAATAATTTTATTTCTTGTGTACTGGATCATACTCCTTGTTAAAAGCAGTAGTATTAGTTATTTCCCCAAGGGACAGCATCCCTTATATCCCAGGCAGAGAGAGGAGTCACTTCGGGTGGAGGCATCAGGTGTTGCAAGAACCCAGGGCACAACCTATGTGAGGAGAGGGGAGAAACCCACTCCATGAAGCAAGAACCAGGGAAGAGACTTGAACCACAGCTCTGGGGAGGGGCTACACAAGCAATTCTAAAATGGTCTCAATTATTTGTTTCACCAAATATTTTTTATTGTATAGGAATTAAATGGTTTTTAGTATATTGTTTTGGGGGCTTTTTTGTTTTTCTATTTAAGTATTTTAAACAAGATATCTGCAATTATAATTCTTCAGGGAAGTGTCTAGAAATCAGATAATTCTGCTCATGCAAGAAAAAATATCTGTAAATCCTGCAAACGTGCTTTACATTGTAATTGAAAGATTGCATCAATGAGGTGCTCTTTCAAAGGCTCCAGTTCAGCCAGGTACTTAAATACTTGCGTGAGTTAGTCCTATTGACTTCAGTGGAACTGTTCATGTGCTTAAAGTTACACACATGCTTAAAGTATGGTACCTTGCTAAATAAGAGCCAAATAAATTTAAAATTTAACTGTGGTTCAGAGGTGCTTCAAACCACTTATGCCCCACATAGAGGTTGGTTCAGAGTCAAAGTTTAAGGCCCTTTATGGTCCTTTCTAGTCTTAAAGTCTATAAGAGGCACCTGAATTCCCACTATGTGCTGCAGAAGAGACTCGACATTAGCGTCTCATAAGCAATTGGAGAAAGTCATGATAGAGGTGAGCTGGGGGTGGGCCAGTAGAAGGGCCACAGGATCCACATTTTTACATGTTTGGGCCTCAACAGGCCCAGATGATCATCAGCTGCTATTCTAGCCCACAGCAGCCCCATTACTCCTTTGCATTCCACCTGCATAGACCCTGATTACTCAGGCGTTTTGCAGGTGGAGAGGATTTCACCCAGAATATGTATTCTTTAATCCCTGAATAAGAGGATCTCCCTTTGTTAGGAAAGATCATCTCCTTTGTTCGTTTGGGAAATATTACAAAAGATCATCTATAGGACACAGCCCAGGCAAATAATAATAGAAATGTGAGATAAGGATGGTTGAATTTAGAAATAACCAATTATTTTTTACTGATCTTAAAAAGAGAAATTTAAAATAAGGGGAAATATTTCCACACAGATGATTCTGGATAGGCTAATCTTACATTTAATGGAAATTAAATGACCGTAACCAGCAAATAATACATTTTAAAAAATGATGTTTCTACATTTATTATTTGCCTCTCTTCTCTGGAAAATATGTATCACAATAACTTTGTGCCTGATTCTGATCTCTATTTACACTAGTTTTATAAATTCCATTGATACTAGTGTATTTATTTCTCTCAGTCAGATGATAAATTGTAAATAGTCAGTGACCAAGAGAGGAGAGTATTTTTCCTGAAGTTCTAGTTTATTGCATGCAGTCTTTTTTGTTAAACGTCTTACTATTTTTATATCTAATTTCTTGAACTCTGTACCTGTAAAGAGTCAAAGGTTAAGGCCTGAAGGGACCACTAAATCCTCTTGTCTGACTTCCTGTATATCATAAGCCATCACCACCACCCAGACTGTATCTGATCATATTTCTTTATCTCATTATTTATATTCAGAACAGCTGGAATGCAGCTTCCAGACTTGATCATACTAGCTTCAGAGGGAATCAGAGAGGTCAGTATGCCTGGAAGAAAAGATATTGCCTTTGCTAAGGCACAAAGATTACAGTACTACTGCAAACACAGAAAGCCGTGGTAGAACCAAAGAGGGCACCAACAGCAACAGGAAAGATAAAGACCATGTCAGAGGGAATTCAACCAACCCAGCAGCAACCTTCTCAAGAAAGGTATTAAAGGCTCAGTCCTGGAGAAAACAATCCATTTGTGAGAGGTGAACTAGTTTTGATAAAATAACAACCCCACACAAGTTCTCTCTCATTTTTAGAACTGATCTTGAGCTGAAACTTTTCTGAGATTCTGAAGTGTTTGTATAACTGATTTTTTAAATTATTATTATTTGTTATCATCTCAGCCATACTGGAAACGCTGAAATACCACACAATTCATTTTGTGTTACAGATATAATGTACCAGTTAAGTTCAAAGTAATATTAGAAAACAAGGCCAATTCAATCTTATTACAACAGTTTAAATGAGATCAGAATCTGTCCCCAACTGGTTAGGAGGAAAGGCAGTTCTGAAACTTCAAAGGAAATAAGAACCGGGAAATGTCTCATGAAGCAGAAAATTTATGTGGAATTTGAAGTAGTTTGTGCCCACAGATGTATATTCAAAAAGCAAATATTGAAATATTATAAATTAAAATCCTATTTATTGAGCTCAGCTTGTGTAATCAGTTTCTATTATCCACTTCCAGCAAAACAAGTGTTCCAGATGTTGTAGGGTTTTGTTTGATGCATACATGTGTCTTCTAGGTAAGATCACCTAAGACATTTCACTTGTGATCTGAGTCACATTATTCTAATCTCAATTGTATTACCTCACCAAAAAAACCCTCTTAATTTAGAATTAAAGCTTTCTCAGGTATAGTATCTCACAACAGCACAAACTAAACAAAATTAAACAATACGCATTTCCAAGCATTCCCCCACTATCATCACACCAGTTCACAAATATTTTCTCTAATACATTTTCATTTCAATAGTACTATAACCCTCAGTTCAGACAAAAACTACCTAGAGTAACACTTGCAGCAATAAATTGAGTAGATAATATAAGGGAAGACAGACTAAAGCTGAAATGTGCCCTTTAAAAGGTCTAGATAAAAGATAATCAATTAATTTCACAATGGCATGGAGATCTGGCAAATAAGTTAATGCATAATCATACTGATCAACAAGTGAGAGAAGAATATTTATAGTTAGATGGAATTTTTTGTGCTAGCAAGTTAAATTATGCTAGTAATCCCAAGAAACATACACAAGCCAAACATTTCTTAGGCCTTGTGAGGCACAAGTTGTTACAGTTGATACTGTAGCCCAAATAAGAAATTGTGACACAAAACAAATTGATGAAAAATTCACACTAATTTTCATAAAAAAATAGTTTTGCCCAGCTCTTACACAGAATGCAACAGATTCAATCATGATTATGAACTACTACTTGTAGATTCCTTGAATTATGAACCCTCCATAGTAGCAGAAAAATTACAAACGGAAAGCCTTTGGGCCTCAATAGTCCTCATGTGTTATTCAACTAGGGATGAAATCATGGCCCCCTTGAAATCTATGGCAAAACTCCCAGTGGAGTCAGGATGTCATTTCTATAGATGTCATCTCTGTTTTACCACCAAACTATAGTTTGGTGGTAAAACAGCACAATCATAAAACCATTCAGGGCTAAACCAAAGGTGATGGTAAACCTACGCCAATCCATTAGCGTATCAGATCAAACCTGAAGTGCTAATAACTTTGTGTCGTGTCCAGTTGTTAAAAGAATGGATGCCTTTGTTTAGTGGTACCCTATCCAGAGATGCCAAAGTCTAAAGCGGTGAATCCCAGCCAGATGCAAGCTAAGCCAAGTGGTAAATGAAGATGTTAAAGCATCCTTATAAGAAATATACTAATCCACTTTCAGTTCTGAACAATGGCATTTCAGTATGGATGGCACAGATTGACAGTTACTGGAACATGTTGTTGTGTATTTTAATTACAGCATAGAAACTCAGAACATAGGATTATTACAAACCTGAAGCCAGGGTCACCAAGAGCTCTACAAACCTAGGTTGAATTTTAGACATTTCCAGGTCTTGTTTTCAGTGTTGACAACCCCAAGCATTTTAAAATCATGAGTCAAGCCCCCACAAAATTATGAGACTGTCTAAAATTATCACCAGATTTACAAACTAATGCTCAAAGATTTACACAATACATTTGGGGCTCTTTTTCTTTATTTTTTGGTTTTTGAGTCTATAAGGCACACAGGTCATGTTTTCAATTTTCACCACAACCAAAGATTGAAACTTCTTTCTCTAAATGGGAACTAGAAACCCCTTTTTTTGGGGGGGGGAAGGGAAATGCAGGAGCTGAGGCTTTAAAAAAAAATAAACTCTCACCCCCCCCCCCCCAAATATGACCAGACTTGTGTTAAAATCACAAGAATTGGCAAAACACTGTGTTTTAAGGGAATTCGGGATTTGTGATTTTGCATTGGGATCTGGAGCTTCCGCATGGTCCCAAACCAAAGCAAGCAGAGTATAAATTTCTGTTAAGTATAATTTAAATTAATTTGAAACCAAAACTCAAAGCAAAAACTAAGGGGGTAAACAAACAAAGATCACAGCACACATTCCAGATCTAAACCACTATTTTTCACATAGCTCTAGTTAACATCTGTCTGTCTGCTTTGACTCGTAGTAGAATCTATCTGGGGACACAGTTGTCTGCGTACAATATGCCAGTCACTACCATGGTATCTAGGGCTAATCTAGTTAAAAACCCACCAAGCTGTTGATATCCTTAACCACAAGTTAGGGCAATGGCTGTTTTTCATAAAAAGGAAGCACCTCTGATAGCGGGATGTATTTTAGCACCATGCTGAAGCACAGGTTGAACGCTAATAAAGGGAAGAGTGCCACCTACTGATTCACCAAGAACGTTTCCTGCAGTACCTGGGTTTTCCTTGATGTTCTTCCATCTGAGTATTGACCATGTTTGATGTTGTTTGGCTAACAAGATGTGATTGGATAATACAATGAAGTGGTATGCCTGCAGGCCTGTGATATAACATGCAGAGTAAAGATTTATTTGAATTGATAGATTCTTTTCTAAATAAAGCCAAACCACCAGATCAGATCACTGATTGCACAGTACATTAACAAGTGACATAGGATATTTTCTGAATACTTCCCCATAGAAACAACATGACACTCCATTGGATACCATCTGGTAACATTACAGTACAACAGTACTTCAGGATAATGAGGTCTATCAATCATTTGTATGACCACTGTATATGAAAGAGATGCATGTTGCCTGTAAAATAACCTGGCTACACATTATTTGCTTATTACTGGAGTTTTCATTCTGACTAGGAAAAATGTATATCTGCAGAGCAGCTGCTATAACAATACAAAGTATCTTTCTAGAATGGATTAATCTGCAAAGACTAGTAAATAGATGATATAGAGAATAACTAACCAAAGAAAAAAAACAAAGCCATAAGTACAAAAATAAATAATCAAACACTGCATATGACTCCAACAAGTGTCCAAAATATTTAAAAAAAAAAAGAGCCACACCACTTAATAGAAGTGATTACACAGTGTTATTTTACTGTGTCTCAATATAAATTAGACAATGAAGGGATGTGGTTAAAGGAATGTGTTATATAGAGGGAAACGAAGAAAGAATTAGAACTGGACAAAACAGGTTGATTTTGGTTTTTTAAAATATTGTTGGTGGTTGTCACAGGTCATGCACACCCCATCCCCTTTTGGGGTGGGGTCTGGGCCAAGTCTGCATGATCCCTCTGGGTCTTGGAGTCATGTGGCCTAACAGCCAAAGTCAATCTACATGCCACCCTCTCTGTTAGGGCAGAGTGATCCAACAGTCAGAATCCCTATCACCACCCTCTCTTTCAGGGCTGTGCAGCCTTCTGGCCAGAGTCAGTAGGGCCGCCCTCCAAATCAGGGTTGTGTGGCCAATCAGTAGAGCTGGTGAGGCAGGCCGCTGCCCCAGGGCGGGCAGCAGCCAGCATGGGGGACCTGGGCCCTCCCTCTCCACTGGGTCCCAACCCAGAGCCCTGTTGGTGGTAGGGTTGCCCACCACCAGCTTGGCAGGGATCCAGCCAAAACACACCAAGCTAGTCTCCAGTTCTCCAACCAACTCCCCACAAAGACTCCCTGGGTTACCTCCTACCCGCTTCTCTGCAGGTCTCATAGTTCCCCCGGTCCCTTCTCCCTCTGTGGCATCCAGAGCCTGTGGGTTGTTGCATCTGGCTGGCCTCCACATCATGAAGTGCCAGCAGACCTTGAGCAGGAGCCTATAACACTCCTTCCTTCCTCTCCAGCAGTCAGCCCAGACTGAGATGGGCCACTCCCTCTTATACTACACTTCGAGCATGCCCAGTAGGCACATGTGGGCCACATGTGGCTTCCTCAGCCCACAGTGAGGAGTTAATCCCTGCAGTCCCAGTGTGAGGCATGCACACCCCCATCACAGTGGTGTTATGATTTTGGAAAACCAAACCATGAGTGGTTTGAATCTAGGTCCCATCTGATCTGAAATGATTTATTCTCCTTATTCATCATAACCTAACTGAGCTCTGCAAAGACAAGCAGAGCAAACTGTCAAGTTCTGCTAGCCACTTCCATTCCCAGAGCTGTCCAGCCTGGGTCCCCAATTCCCCAACTATGCATAAACTCCTATCACCACAATGCTGGAGGATGAGGAAAGCAGGCAGGCAGGAGGAAGCCAGGGCAGGTGGGTATTAGGAAGCATGTGGAATGGGGTATTAAAGAGGGAAGCAAGAATGTAGGAAGGAAGATAGAGGAAGGAGAGGAGCCATGTAGAGAGGATAGGGGAAATAGCTAGGTTGTGCAATGAAGAGTTATGGTTGGGAGGTGTGCAGGGCAGAAGCCTTATGCAGGGTGCTAACTCCTGCTAATAAGAGGGGTCAACAGGAGAGCCCTACATCCTTGTGGGGATGATAGTCCCTGCCATCATGTTACAGCACTTATAGTAAGAGCTATTAGCTTATTCTGACACTTTGTTATGAGTTATATAGCACCATGAATGTTCCTGACACTTTAAACAACATTTTAAAGGCCATACAACAGGGACCTAGAGTTTTTAAACATGGAAATGAATAAATCAAGGCAAAGCTGGCCCCAGGTTGCAGGGCAGGTATAAGTGGGTTACACCCTTAGCTGGCATTATAGTGAATACCACCAAAGGTCACCTTCTCTAGCTAAGAGAGCTGCTGTTGGCTAGAAGCACTGGGATTGACAAATACTGGGATTGGCCATCAGGTGGTGGGAAGCTGCCCATATAAAGGACCACTGGGTAGGAGCAGATCTCTTCCTGCTTTGCACTCCCATAGAAGGTGGTAGGGTATACAGAGAAGCCTAAAGTCCTGTGGAAGACTCAATAGCTGCCCTATGCAGTAGTTTGCATGGACAGGAAGGACGGCTGGTTACAGTGCAAGGCATCTGTTGGCAACAGTGCCGGAAAAGAGGTAGAGTCAACACCACAGGTCTTTAGGAGTTATTTTGTTTGAAACTGAAATTTAAGATTTAATGAAATTGTAGCCACTTGGCCAGAATATTCTAGTTTTGACCTGTCACTTTTGGCAATGGATACATAAATAACATGGCCAAGTTAATATTCCTATCTGAACCCTTTCCTATTTTCCATGCCCTTAACACCACATTAACAAAACCTTCTGTATTTTAGATTTATATACACAATACCTGAAGTGCACTTTTGTTTATCCATGCATATAGAAAGTTTTCCTTTTGAAGTCCATATAGCAACAGTACTCTTGAATGGCTCTTCCCAAGCTCTCTGGAAAGCCTGCCCTTTCCCCTGTAATACAGATTTTGCAATGCTCATTTATGTCAGCTACAGGCTAGACTATTATAATTCATTTATAAATGGGTTTCACTTTAAATTGATCTAGCGGCTGCAGAAATTGCAAAATGCAGCTACCATTTGCTCATTGGCACAGGAGGGAAATTAATAACACCTTCCCTCAGCATTTTGTGCTGGTTTTCAGTGAGCTGAACTCAATTAAAGTTTGGTCCAAAGTTTATCCACAAAAATGTTCACACCTATGTGCCTAAGTTAGGCACCCAAATCCACAACTAGCCATCTAATTAATGGTCTGACTTCCAAAGGTGTCGAGTACTTGCAGCTCCCAATAAGGCAATTTATTTAGGTCTGTAACTTTAAGCATGTCTGAAAATGTTGGTCTTAGTAATTTAGAACCAAAATATGAGTGACCTCCTCTCCCCCAATGTTCTTTCAAAGTAAAGGAAATAAACTGACTTGTTCTTGCTCTCTTGCTAAGGTTCCATTTAAATAGAGTCTGGGATAATTCAGTTCTGGAACCCTGTGTATGCAAGGCCTTCTACTATTTGGTCAGGGAGGTACTGACACATTTTGGCTTCCCTTTTCTCACCACCTTTTCCTTTTATAGATTACTTTCTTTTGTTTCAAGAGTAGCGGATTTCTCTGGGATTTAAGTCTGGATGTGGTTTAACTGTTGTTTAAATCTTGTGCAGGATCTGAACTCATGACCTAGCAATAACAGAAGCAACTTTGGAGTGGAAAAAATTAGAGGTGGAGCAAAAAAGCTGAAAGTTCCCCTCTCCTGCAAAGCATCAACCTGCCATTTCAGCAGCAGTTTGTGGCACTCCATCCTCTTCAGTATTTCCAGTTGACTTGTCTTTGTTTTATAAGAAAGTCACTGAAGAAAATGACATTGAACATAGCACATAGGGTTACCATTCGTCCGGATTCCCCCAGACATGTCCGGATTTTTGAGCTAAAAATAGCGTCCGGGGGAATTTGTAAATGTCCGGACTTCTCCCCCCCCCATGCAGAGCGCGCGCGGCTAACAGGGCAGCCGGCCGGATGGTGCCACTTACATGAGGCTCCGACAGCCAGAGAGAGCCCCTCCTCCTCTCCCCTGCAGCAGAGATCACTCCCTCCCTCCCTCCCTCCCTGCATTCGCAGATCGCCTCCGGCAGTCTGGAGCTCCTCCCCCGCTCTTCCTCCCCTGCCAGCCAGCCTGCCGGGGCGAACGGCTCAGGCCGTTCCTGAGCAAGTTCACAGAGACATTAGGCGACGGCCAACAACAAGGGGGCCAGGGGGTCGGAGAAGGGGCAGGGAGGTTTTGGATGGGGCAGTCAAGGGACGGGGGGGTCGGGAGTTCGAGGGGGGCTTTCTGGGGGAGGGTGTGGATAAGGTTTTGGGCAGTCAGGGTACAGGTAGGGGGTAGGGTCCTGGGGGGCAGTTGGGGGGGGTCTTAGGAGGGGGCAGTTAGGGGATAAGGAACAGGGAGGCTTAGGTTGGGGGTGGGGTTCTGGAGGGCAGTTAGGAGCAGGGGTCCCAGGAGGGGGCAGTCAGGGGACAAGGAGTGAGGGGGGGGGTTGGGAGTTCTGGGGGGGGCTGTCAGGGGGCAGGAGTGGGGAGAGGGATCGGAGCAGTCAATGGGACAGGGAGCAGAGGGGTTTAGATGGGTCGGGAGTTCTGGGGGGGGGCTGTCAGGGGGTGGGGAGTGGTTGGATGGGGCGTGGGAGTCCCAGGGGTCTGTCTGGGGGTGGGGGTGTGGATAAGGGTTGGAGCAGTCAGGGTACAGGTAGGGGATAGGGTCCTAGGGGGCCAGTTAGGATGGGGGGAGGGTCTCAGGAGGGGGCAGTCAGGGGACAAGAGGCAGGGAGGCTTAGGTAGGGGGTGGAGTCCTGGGGGGCAGTTAGGGGCAGGGGTCCCAGGAGGGGGCAGTCAGGGGACAAGGAGCGGGGGGGAGGGTTGGGGGTTCTGAGGGGGGTGGGAAGTGGGAGGGGCAGGGGCGGGGCTAGGGCAGGACGGGGGTGGGGCTAGGGCGGGGCTCCTCCCGTTCTCTTTTTTGCTTGCTGAAATATGGTAACCCTAATAGCAAGGTATTACTTACTATCACAGAACAATGGAAAGATGGAGTGGCACAGTCAGGGAAAAAAGAATAAACTTCATTAACATACAGTGGGGCCAATGAGTTATTTCAGTCAGCATAGTTGAGAAAAGATGGCCTGGTTGCCAAATTTTGTCTGGCTTTACCACATATGATTCAAGTAAGCTTTTCCGTGGCCAGTATATTCCACATTGTACTATATTAGCTCCCCAGAGTGGGGAAACCCAAATTAGGGCTAGATGGTGGCCCATCTTGTGTGCCTATGCAGAGGACATACTCCTCTCTAGAGCAGAGTGTGGGTGATGGGTGCACCAGGGAACTGGGCCGACTGTAAGGATTGTCAGAACAGAGGAAAACTGGTAGGCAGCTTGTGTTTCAGAAAATCACCATTGGTTTTCTGGGCTGCTCCTGGGCAGTGAAAGAATGTATTGCCCCTTATACAAGGCTCATGGACTGAAACCTGAGTTTTTATAAAGCCATTAGTAGTGGCCTTTGCTGTCACCTACCTTTTGGCTGTAGGAAATCCCCTTTTTATCTCATCCAGAAGAGTCTTTGGATTAAAGGGATTGTGGTTTGAGCCTTGGCTGAGGCACTGTTGGGGACACACGCACACAGAGTCCAACCACCAGATGGAAGACTCAGCTAATCAGTTCACCCTGCTCTAATGCCTGGCCACCAATGGGCAAACAATAGGGATAACCAGGTTTGCAGGAGAAAAGCTGGTAATAAATCTGCTTCTCAATAGAGACACCTTTTGTACATGTATGGGAAGCGTCCAGAAATATTCTTCTGCTACTCGCTTCCTGGAAAGCAGCTATTTATAAAGAAAGAGGCAAACTGGGCTCAGTTTTTACATTCAGTGAAAGATTCCCAAGATTTGACTGATGAAAGGGATGAATGCTGAGCCCAAGGCCAGATGGAATATTGTTTTCTCAGAACTCAGATAAATGTGGAAAATGGTCTTTTGCCAAACAAACATATAAAAGGAAGACAGACAGCCTAATTATACCAACCGCTGTAAAAAATTGTTCCCAAAATACATATTGGCCTTATCTGGAGTGGAAAGAAAAATCAGAAAAAGCATCAGAGGTGTTTGAGTTTAGCTTGGCATGAGAAGTGAAATTATAGGAATGGTTGCTAACTATGGCAAATGCAGCTGCCTCTAAAAGACACAGTTTAAGGGCCCTATGTAAAGCCATAAAATCCCAGAGAGACTTGTAAAGAGCTGGCAAGGCTTCATTTGAATCTGAGAACAGAATTTATTTTTTTTAGAACCAGTTGGATTCTATTATAACAGAGGTCAAGGCAACAAGCACCAAAACAACAGCAAGAAGGCAGTTATCAACCACTCTAAAGCCTCATCATGTTCAGGGCTAGGCTATCTAAAATTCTCATTAACTGACACTGATCTGAAGGTTTCATGTGGCCCACCAGCTACGGCCAGTAGCAAAAATCCCCAACTGCTGAGATGGGACACTAGACGGGGAGGGCTCTGAATTACTACAGAGAATTCTTTCCCAGATATATGCCTGGCAGGTCTTGCCCACATGCTCAGAGTCTAACTGATCGCCATATTTGGGACCGGGAAGGAATTTTCCCCATGGTCAGATTGGCAGAGACCCTGGGGTTTTTTTGCCTTTCTCTGCAGCATGGGGCACGGGTCACTTGCAGGTTTAAACTAGTGTAAATGGTGAATTCTCTGTAACTTGAAGTCTTTAAACCATGATTTGAGGACTTCAGTAACTCAGCCAGAGGTTATGAGTCTATTTCAGGAGTGAGTGGGTGAGGTTCTGTGGCCTGCAATGTGCAGGAGGTCAAAACTAAGTGATCACGATGGTCCCTTCTGACCTTAAAGTCTATGAGTGTAGAAATATTATTTTTAGGTCTCAAAATTACTACAGAGAAATGATAGGCCAGAGTGATTCAGAAAAACCTGTATAAACTACATAAAGTCTAATTAAAGTTTGCAAGGCTTATTATGACCTGGATGAACATTCTTAGTATATGAGCTTGGGGAAGGGAGAAGAGTATCATGGTAGGTCATAAGTAGCCGTGGGTGAGTTTGGAATGATAAGAGGTGAAGATCTGTGGGCTTGTTGTTTAATACGTTCCCCCTTCAGGCTGATAATAAAAATGGGTATGTAGAAGGAAGGAAGGAACGGTGAATCCACAAACAGAGAATTTTTCATTCTCCTTTTGGTTCTTTTCAATGGGACTTTCTTTATTTAAAAACCAAACAGGAACTAAAATAACATTCTAATCAGGAGATATTTTAGTCTTTTGTGTTGCTGAACCTCTATTTAAAACAAACACACAGACAAACAAAGAAAGTTGTTGTCAAGGCAGCTGTTAACAGGTGGTATGTTATATTCGTAGCTGGATTTTGACCAGTTGAATTATTAGCTGGTTTTCTTTTGATAGAAAGTTTTATTGTAGTCACTAACAACAAAGTCCTGGGATCTTCTGAGCTGAGTTAAAGCTAAAGTTTTTATAGACATACTGAAGATGTGATTTATTTGAAATGCCCTTATATATAAAATCTTTGTTGGACACATCATTAAGTTCCTAGAAGTTTTTCAATTTACTACAAAGCCTTACATGCTCTAGAATTTCACTAGGGAAGACTAAATTGGTTTGGACTGGGACAACCCCATGCCTCACCCCTTTCTGAAACCAAACCTTTGTCAAGTTCAGAAAATTCCAGTTAGCTTTTCCCCCATTTTTCCACAGCCTCACAATATTTCTGACCTGATAGGAAGGCAGAAAGTCAGTTATGAGATTTTCATTCCAGTTTTGCAGATCTACCTGCTGAAAATATTTACAGATAAGCATCTGAACTTCTGGGTGCTTGTAAGTGAAACTGATTTTTTTTTTTTAGGTTCATCCATCACTAGTTTTTACGCATTCCAAATCTGCTGAGAAACATTCCATTTCATCTTGCTATGAAACCTGCAGTGGAAATTTGGTCTCTGGCAGAGCAATAAGGGTCACAGCTCTAGAGTTTAAGAACTTCCACTGAAAATGCCCTCTCCTGACCCTCAAAGACACTTTAACTCAAGCATGTTAACTTATCTCTTAGTAAAATTATCACACTACATGAGTGGGGTTGTTTCTGAGTAACCAGGACCTAAATCATTTAGAGTGATAAATCTTAAAACAACTCAGATTGGATTGTACCAAAAAGCAAATCTCTGGGCACAAGGGAGTAATGTACTGCTTGTGACAAGTGCCACTATGCAAAATGAATGCTCATGTTCTGTACAACTAGAGTTTCCAGTTGTATTTAAGGAGTGGCCCCATTTTGATACAAAACCTTTCCAGACTGGGAATTTCTCTTTCTAATAAGAGATACTTGTACTCTCTTATCAGATGTTTTTGAAAAAAGACACAGTAAATCTTCATCTATGATGATGTATGACCAAGAAAAAAATTCGTATAGAACTTTGTTCTAAGGACCATGTTCTATGAAGTCAATGGGAGTCCTTCCATTGGCTTCAATGGGCTTTGTGACTCTTATTTTAAGAAAGTCTTCAATATAAACTTGTTGATTTCATTATTCTATTCTACATGAATACAAAGTTGCATATAGTGGCCAAGTGGACAATTTGAATTATTATTAATATATAATTTGAATGAATATTAATAAATTGAGATGAGGGAAATAAGTGTGATTTTTATTTTGAGAGTGTCCCTTTAATCACAAAGATTGTGATTAACTGGCATTTCAACTCCTACACTAGTCTACTGTAAATCAGCTACCTAATTTTCTTCCAGTAGCAAGTGTATGATTTTCCGCTTACAATTTTATTTGCTCAGCTACAGCATAAGTAGTCTACCTATATTTATGCTAAATCTGAATCCCCAAGTCACTTACCCTATTTTCAGCCTATTGATTGGAGACTTAACCCTTTCGTGTTTTTCTTCATAATCGTTAACAAATAATTGTTCTTAAAATGATGGTAATGATAACCAATTTCTCAAGCTCTGCCGAAATGATATAGGTCTGCAATTTCCTATTTTCTGGGTCGCTTTTTTCTCCTGTCTTTCCTGCTGCTTTCCCCCCACATCTTTCCAAAACATCAGCATCAGCTTTCTTCACTGCTTTGTTTCACTGTTGGTTCTCTGCCAAGATTCATCATTTCCTGCTTACACAGCGATCGAAACCAGGCCTTCTAAGCAGATTCTGTATTGTAAATCCTTCTCCTTTGCACTTCTACCTAAGGCTCAGGAGCACTAAGAGTTGGAAAACTAGTGGTTTATTTTAATTGTCTTCTGACATTTGCCCTCTTCCTTTTACAAATTCACACATGGTTTAAAAAAGTGATATATGCATGATGATACAGGGATCGATTCTCATCTCACACCATTTTTTACACCAACTAACTTCTTTTACTTCAGTGGAGTTACCCCTGATTTACAACAGTATGGTTGAGATTAGAGTTAAACCCACGCATTATAGAGGTAACCTATCAATTAGAAGGCCAAAACCAAAAGACCAAAACATTGTTTTGCTTTATCAGAAAGGGAGGAAAATTCTTTAAAAAGCAAGGAGCAAAAAGTAAAAAACCTGAGAATTAATTTTACACAACAAAATTTTTGTGCCTTAATAAGTGGTCTAAACGTTTCTCATAATTTTTGCCCATACGTATGTACTACACACTCAGTTATAATAAAGTGGTGTTTTGGGTCCCCCCCCCCCATAATTATTATCCCTTTCTAGTTAAGAAAAGCCTCCAAAGTTTTGAAGTTATTTCAGTATTACACAAAGAGAGTGAAATGAAATGTAAGATTTCTAGTCCAGAACCCAGTTTGGGGTCATGTTTGGTCTCTAAGTCTTTCAGAAAGAGAAATTCTGTCAAAAAATTAGTGGACTAGAGTAATTTGTGCATTTGTCTGTTTCTGGACTAGAAAAATATATCCCCTCTCTACATTCAGTCTGCAACAATTCAAAAGAAAAATAAAACAGAACCCCTTGGGCTGAATAAGAACAACCCAAATTCATATTAGAGCTAGTGAAACAATCACTCTCTTTCATCGGAGATAGTCCTGTTTTCATAAAGTATCAGTATACCATTTTTATGATTAATACAACACAAATCCTAGTTAGAGAATCTCTGGCAAAACAACAATAAAAGAGATGTTCCTTTCCATTCAAATACTGATGGATCTCTCATCAATACAATAGTAATGATAGTCTTAAAATCTACCTTATAGTAAGATGTTAGTGCACTAATTTGTAATCTTTTTTATTCAATGCAATGACTAATATAGCATTAAACACAATCTGCTGTGAAGTAATTCACATCCTTCATCTTTTACAGTTTAATATGAGCAACTCCCTGAAGTTTACTAATGTCTAAAAAATTAACAGCAACTTTAATCAAACTCTAATGTTTTAGCTACATTGGTGACTGAAAGGCTTAGAAAATTGGCTACAGCTCACAGAGCCTTTCATCTCCAATTCAAAGACAGCCTAGATTGTTAGTCACAGAAAGCCATTCCCATTTGAAAACTTTTTGTGACATGGTTTGATGGTCTCAGAGTCCTCATAGACAAATGTCCATATAACATAATCACTATGACATCTAGAAACATAGGGGTTGCTGTATAGGACTGGATCAATGATTCCTTTGGTCTAGTAGCCTATCTCTGACAGTGGCCAGTACCTGATCCTTCAGAAGGAAGAGTAAAAACAATCCTACAATGGACAATTACAGAATAACCTGTCCATTAGGGAAAGTTTCTTTTTAACCCTAGGCCATCAAATGTTGGCTTATGTCATAAACTATGAGGCCATTTTTATGCTATCTGATGTAACTGTGGATGTTCTTTTTACCTATGTCAATGTTCAGTTCTTTTTAAAAATCCTGCTAAGCTGTTGGCCTCAATATCTTGTGGCAGTGAATTTCACAGATTAAATTTTTTTAAAGATTGGAACGCAATATCAGAAGACAAGCAAAGGACTGAATGGACCTGGAGACTAAATGGACCTTTCATGAATGGACCTTTCATCCCTCTAGCTCAGAGCTGAGGCATACTGGTGGGGTATGGGGGTGAATCTATTTAAATGGAGTACAACTGATGGCTAGATCAAGGATCACTGAGGGCTCTATAGAGGATTTCCAGGGCTACCTTTCACCAGCATGAAATTCACTTGAAATTTTAAAAATAAGAAATCCTTGAGTAACCTTGAATACATTGTACATTTGCAAAGTTACTTTTTCAGCTCTCCAAGAAGGAACACAAACACAATAGCTGCCCATTTTCAAAACTTATTAGATTGAATCCTTTCATTGTGTGCGTATGAATAAGCAGTAATGTTGCAGCTTAGCATCTCATTCCTACACTCTACCCCTGTTGAATGCTATTTGAACTATGACTTTCTTGCTCAC
The DNA here is from genome assembly GCF_028017835.1 of Emys orbicularis. Lineage (NCBI taxonomy): Eukaryota > Metazoa > Chordata > Testudines > Emydidae > Emys > Emys orbicularis. The sequence continues at coordinate 32,599,790 of NC_088687.1, read as the reverse complement.
AATAGTTTGGGGGTGGGGGGGGAGAAACCACAGAAATACTAACCTTAGGTTCATTCCTAGCCCTTTTCCCACAGTTTATCAGAAGTCAGCATTTTAAATGTCACATTTTTATGGCTTATTGTGGAAACTTTCTGACTTATAGCATCTGACCTTATAGTACAAGAAGATACAATAGGCAGTGAGTAACTAGAGGGTTGTGAGAAACGTGAGGCCAAAAGCAGAACTTTAGTCACGGGAGACTCGATGCAATAATCCCTGCATAATACACTGCCTAGAGTATTTAATTACTATTGTGAAATAATATAAAAGAAAAATAGAGCTCAAGAAAAAAAATGGTCATGTGCCTGCAGTTACTGAGGGTTATTGAAACAGATATGACATCACTAGCACCAATTGGCAGCACCAGCTTTGTCTGACATGCTAACGCTATTGATGCAAAATGAGGTAGTATATTGGCAAGTATAAAAATCTATCAATCGCGTTGGTAGCAATTGGTAGAGCTCTGCTTCAGTGTGCATAGTTCCTTGCTCTTTTTTAGCCACACAAAAATCAAAATTGCTTTAGCTTCTCTGCTGAAGAGTTGCTTAAGACAGGAATGAAACTACTTCAATTCCAAAATATGGCTTTCCCCTCATCTTAAAGATAATGAATGTTCCTCCCCTTCAATGCTGCTATGTTTGTAAAGAGTTAGCATACAGCTCTTTTATCCACACACGTGATTCTGATTAGACCACTATCAAGTAGTAAGACTGGGCAAGAATGGTATTTCATTTTTAAGTTTAATACTCTGCTGTCAGCATCAGTTGTGGCAGGCAGAAGGAATGCCCTTTTCAGCAGCAATTTCAGATTTTTTTCCACAGTTTCTTGCTATAAATTATCACACGTTTCTACAATCCTGTGGGCTTCCACTGATACAACGCTTGAGAAATATTAAACTATTCTATAAGCAGAAAACTGAATTTTAATAGTCACAGGATCATGTCAAATTATGTTGCATTTCAATTTGCTCAAAAACAGTCGGGGGGGGGGGGGAGGGGATAAGTGAGAACCGTCACTGACTTTCCAGGACTGATCCTAAAGCAAACGTCATCAGGTTACACACTTGTATAGAATGGGATTTTCAAAAACATTCGTCATTGGTCTAACTGTACTACCATTGCAGTCACTAACCATTGACAATATTGAGCATTATTGAAGATCCCACTCCAGTGTTAATCTAATTTCTGTATAACAAACACAACAAATATGGTTTATTCTTTTACAGTATGTGCTACACCATATAATGTGAAGTATAACAGGGAAGGATTCACGTGTTAAATCAATCAAATTTCAGTCTCTCTTCAGCGTTCATGTTTGACAGTTTAGGGAAAGGACTGAAAGATTCCATGTAGAGATAGGCCTGAACTCAAAGTCCTCAACTGAACACCACTTAACTTGGGGAAAGTTTGGATACTGGCCCCAATTTTTCAATTCAGGTCCAACTCTAATTCCATGCAACTCCTTCAAATCACAGTGATGCTAGGGGTGGCTAATCCCCTTGAGTTTGAGGAGTACTCGTGCCACCAAAATCCATCACAGTACAGGTCTTCTAAAGATGGTAGGAAGGACTTTTCACCCAATACCACAGAAAAATGAGGGGTGGAATCCTGACCTCACTGAAGTCATTGGGAGTTTTGCCATTAACTTCAAGGGGGCAGGACTTTTGCCAAGGTGAAGAGAATTAGCCTGGATGGTAGCATCCACAAAGATCAGATAGCATCAGAAAAAGGATGAGCCCAAGTTGGCCTTGAGTAAGTCAATTAACATCTCTGTCCTAGTAGCTGCATCTATAAAATAGAAATAGTAATGCCTAATCACCCTTGAAAAACCCTATGACATCTATTGATAGGAAGTGCTATTTAAGTGTTTATTAGCTGTATTACTGTTATTATAGCAAAGAGAGGGATACTATAGGCCCCTGGAAGCAAAAGGTACTAATCATATTTTTTATATGTACCATCCCCTCTGTTTTATTAGGAACATTCCATGATCTTTTTAACAGTTCATCAAGTCCAGCAGCTTATTTCTCATTTGAGGTAAGAATCCTCTTATATGACATCTCCTTCAGAGCTCCTTATGATGTCACTAACAGAACATTATAACTCCTAGTCCTAGGGAGAAACAAACAACAGCAACTGATGATCTCTTAGGTAACAAAAATCCTGTTTTCATCTGAATATTCCTTTACAAATACCCAAGGTAAGAGAAATACCCAAAAATATTACATATGCAGTATATCTACAAATAGAATGTTTTTCAGTTTTCCCATAAGGTAAAGAAGTCTTTAAGGTGCTTTGAATATTTTTAATAGATTACACACATTCATTGAGAGTACCATGCCCAAGATTAGAAATATTTAGGAGAGATTAAAAAGGTCTAAAAAGGGAATTAAGATATCAGAAGTATGGGAGAACTTACTGATAAGGCCAGTTCTGATCTTCATTAAAATAACATCAGAACTTAGCCAATGATGAAAAATTGCAAGAGCTAGTAAGGCTTGGACAAGGCAAAAGATTTAGAAAAGCACCTTGAGTGAGGTATTCTATATTATGAAGAATACAGCTGGACAAACACTGCAAAGAATACTCAAAAACATTTTAATAAAAACTGCAAATTCGTATCAATTATATTAGTGACTCTTTTTATTAATTTCTCCAAACATTCATGCCACTAATTTTTTGTTTGCATGCATGTTCATGGAAGCAAATGTGTGTTTGTGGGAAGGCTCATCCTGGAAATATTTGCATTGCCAGCTGAAAATCTCTTTGAGTCATTCCTAGTGTTTATGGAAGTTTCAGCCATTCAGCCAGGTAACAACATCAATACCATCTGACTTAGATGACCAACAACATACCATGAACAATGAATAGAGAAAGACAAAGTGAATAGTTTGCAAACAATTCATAGGCCAAAATATGCTTACATAAAGTGTTCACTAAACAATTTTAAGCAATGAACAAATTCATAAAAATCGAAGTCTGCATTTGGATAAATTGCAAACAGAAAAGAGGGCAATATTTGAATACATTACTTTTTAGTAAGGGATTTCCCAGCTCTTAATGAAGAATTTGAAGGGCTTAATGTAAACTGATTGATCCTTTCTTTCCATCATCTCCTATTTTCACAGAATCATAGACATATAGGCCTGAAATGGACCTAGATAAATCATCTAATCCAGCCCCCTGTACTGAGGCGGGACTGAGTGTACAGGTCTGTCTCATCTTACGCGGGGGTTCCGTTCCACGGTTAGCGCGTAAAGCGAAAACTGCGTATAGCCAAAATTCCATTGAGTTCAATGGCGGGCGAAATCGCCCGCACTACAGGTATAGTATTAAAATTGTTATGTTTCTCTTTTTTTGTTTTGTTTTGTTTTTGCCGACCGCGTAAAGTTGAAATCACGCATGCTAAATGCGCGTAAGATGCAGCAGACCTGTACTTAGACCAGCCCTGACAGCTGTTTGTTTAACCTGTTTTTAACCCCCCCCCCCCAGTGATGGGGGTTCCACAACTTCCCCTGGAAGCCTGTCCCACAGCTTAACTAACCTTCTAGTTAGAAAGTAGTTTCTAAACAAATTCTCCCTTGCTGAAGATTAATCCCATTATTTCTTCTCCTACCTTCAGTGGACGTGGAGAACAATTGATCACTGTCCTCATTATAATAGCCCTTAAAATATTTGAAAACTATTATCTGGTACCCCCTCAGCCTTCTTTTCCCAAGACTAAATATATCCAATTTTTTAACCTTTCATCATAGGACAGGTTATTTAAACCTTTTGCTTTTTGGTTTCTCTCCTGTGGACTCTCTCCAATATGTCCACATCTTTCTTCAAGTGTGGCACCCAAAACGGGACACAGTACTCTAGCTGAGGCCTCACCAGTGCCACGTAGAGCAGGACAGTTACCTCCCATTGTCTTACTTATGACACTCCAGTTAATACAGCCTAGAATTATATCCTTTTTTACAACTGCATCACATTGTTGGCTCATATTCAATTTGTGATCTATTATAACCCTCAGCTACTCTTATGTAGTACTACTGCCTAGCCAGTTATTCTCTATGTTATGATTGTGCATTTGATTTTTCCTTCCTAAGTGTAATACTTTGCACTTCTTTTATTTAAATTTATATTGTTGAATTCAGATCAGTTCTCCCATTTGACAAGAATTCTAATTCTGTCCTCCAAAGTGCATGCATTCTCTCCCAGTTTGCTGTCAATCACAGATTTTAGAGACATACTCTCCACACCACTATCCAACTGATTAATGAAAATATTGAATAGTTTCAGACCCAGGACAGACCCCTGCAGGATCCCACTAGATACATAATCCCAGTTTGACAGTGAATATTGATAACTATTCTTTCAACATGTTTTGCACTCACTTTATAGTAATCTCATTTAAACCACATTCCCCGAGTTTGCTTACAAGAATGTCATGTGGGATTGTGTTGAAAGCCATACTAAAATCAAGATATATCACATCGACTGCTTTCCCCTTATCCACTAGGCCAGTGGCCTTGTAAAAGAAAAAAAATTAGGTTGGTTTGGCATTATTTGTTTTTGACAAATCCATGTTGGCTACTATTTATTACCCTATTATCCTCTAGGTCCTTACAAAATGACTTTAATAATTTGTTTCAGTATCTTTCCATGTATCGAAGTTAGGCTGACTTGTCTATGATTCCCTGGGTCTTCTTTGTTCTCCTTTTTAAAGGTACTATGTTTGCACTTGTCCAGTCCTCTGGGACCTCACCCATACTCTTTGAGTTCTCAAAAGATAATCACTAATGATTCCAAGATTCCTTCAGCTAATTCTTTAAGTACCTAAGGGTGTATTTCATCAGGCCCTGCTGACTTCAATAAACAAACTTATCTAAAAAATCTTCAACCTGTTCTTTCCCTCTTCTGACTTGCGTTCTTCCCACTTTTTGTTAATATGAATTGTGTTAAGCATCTTAACCTTTTTTTTGAAGACTGAAGCAAAATAGGCATTAAATGTGTCAGCCTTCTTGACATTATTCATTATTAACTCTCCTTCCCCACTAAACAGTAGACCTACACTTTCCTTCATCTTGCTCTTATGTATTTACAGAACCACTTCTTATTGCCTTTTATGTCCCATGCTAGGTGTCAGTTCTGTATTGAGAAACTGCCAGTTTCTCCTGAACTCCTTTTTCCCTCAGATCTTCTTCCTATGGAAATTTACCTACCTGATCTGAGTTTATTAAAGTCTGCTTTTTTGAAGCGCATTGTTCTTATTCAGCCGGTCTCACTCCTTCCTTTCCTTAGACTCACAAAATCTATCATTTCATGAACACTTTCACCCAAGTTGCCCTCAGCATTCAGATTTGCAACCAATATCTCCCTGTTTGTCAGAATCAAGTCTAAAATGGCTGCCCTCCTGATTACTTACTCCACCTTCTGAAAGAAGAAGTTGTCCCCAATACATTCCCAGAACTTATTGGCGATATTAGTATTAGTATTTAACAAAACAGGGGAACATTTGATGGGAATCAATGTAGGGGCCAGATTTCCATAAGGATGCTGAAAAGAGACTGAGTGAGAACAAAAAAATAAACTTATGCCTACAGAACATTTTCAGGTCAAAATACTTAGCAGAACCTAAGCAGACAGACCAATTTCTGCATGCACACACCTGTGCTTGTTCCATGCGGGATGCCTAATTAGATCTATGCACCTCACTAAGTTTCAGAGCAGTATGGCTATAGAGTACAGCTAAATTAGGCATATGCCTCCAGCCAGGGCATTGGAATGTGGACAGTGACATAGGCAGGAGCACCCATGGGAAAAAATGGTGGGGGCTAAGCACCCACTGGCAGCCAGCTCCCCCTACCCCCTAGCGCCTCCTGCCTGCCAGCAGCACTGCTGATCAGCGCTTTCCCCTCCCTCCCAGAGCCTCCCATCTGCCGCTGGGGGTGGAACAGGGTGTGAAGAGGTGGGGTGGAGGTGGAGCAGGGGCAGAGCTAGGGGACACACACCCACACATAATTTAGTATTAAATAGCAACAGAGGGTCCTGTGGCACCTTTAAGACTAACAGAAGTATTGGGAGCATAAGCTTTCGTGGGTAAGAACCTCACTTCTTCAGATGCTAGTAATGGAAATCTCCAGAGGCAGGTATAAATCAGTATGGAGATAACGAGGTTAGTTCAATCAGGGAGGGTGAGGTGCTCTGCTAGCAGTAGAGGTGTGAACACCAAGGGAGGAGAAACTGTTTCTGTAGTTGGATAGCCATTCACAGTCTTTGTTTAATCCTGATCAGGATTTATGCTCCCAATACTTCTGTTAGTCTTAAAGGTGCCACAGGACCCTCTGTTGCTTTTTACAGATTCAGACTAACACGGCTACCCCTCTGATACTTAGTATTAAATGTAACTATTGAAACAATAATTTCCATGTGTTTTCAAAAACCCATTACAAATATATGAATACATTATTGTTTTTCCATATGGAAGAGAAATGCAGCCTCAGAGGCTGGATACATATGTTATTTCTGGAAACAGAGGGATAGTAACTTGAAACAAAGGAGGAAATGTTCAGCCGTCTTGTATAAAGGCTAATGAAAGAGCAGAGAGTAAAGTGTGAAACACATGAGTTGCTTTGTAGGGAACACAGGGTTGACAGAGGAATAAGTGTTCCAGGAATATAAATTTGACAGGCAAACCATCATCTCTGCGAGGAATTTAAAGAGGGCTTGGAGAGTCAAACTGTAATCCCAGTAATAAGCAAGATCACTAGGGTCATAGAATTCGACCTATGAAATATAGATAAGGAACAGTTGACAATACCAAGATTTGACTTCACCTAGCTATTGTGTACTAAATAAGCCCAAACTCAGGTGAGCCCCTAACTCTATGAAGAGCTGGTTGGTGGGAGGGATTAAAAAATAAAAGTCTAAATAATTCTGATTCTTTTTTTAACCCAGCTGATTTTGTTTTTTGAATTTCGGTAGAACTTTTGTTTAATTTCTATATTCGTATTTCATATTCATATTAGTAATTCATATTCTATATTCATATTTTTCAAAACTGATTTCTTTTTCAGTTTTTCAAAATATCTTACACTGTGTTTTAGCTGAGCAATCTGAAGAGGCAATGCAAAAAACAAAACCCGCAAATGACAAATGAGCGCCAAACTAATGAACAAATGAAAAGTGAAATTTCTAATCCACACAGGCCAGCCAGTTCCTCTGGGCCATCAGAGCTACCTGAACCTTCTGGACCACAATCCACCCCGATCACATGGGCTACAAAGGTTAACAGGTACCCATGATTCTCCCAGACCACCCAGATCTGATGAGAAATGACAACGGCACATAGAGAAGGATGATGACAATGGAACACAAAGAAGGAAGAAGATAGCAACCAGTGACAGAACACACAGAAATGAACATGGAGAAGATGACCAAAAATGAAGATGAAGGTTAACAAAAACAGAAAACCAACAGGCTAAATTCTTTTATTTTTTTTGTCACATATTAAAAAGCAAAACACTTTTCATTTTTGAAAAATGCCATTTTTACACTAAAAATATTTAAGTTATACTGGTTCTAACTTTACACATTTCATGTCTACAAATTCCAAGCATTCTGTATCATGCTTTAAACTTCTGGTGTACTTTTTTCACTCTGTTTCTAGTAGAACTATTGGTCAGTTAGGAATTATGAAATTTGAACCCAGATTTTGGGCATATGCTTATTCACATTAATTAAAAGGAATCTACTCCTTTGCCGTTTTTGTTGTCTGCTTCTGCACCCTACTTGCACTAGGCTAAACTGGGTGTAAAAAAATCAAACACCTACATCTGTATTTAGGTACTTAACTAACTGGGTGTTATAGGTTTTTTCAAGAAAAATAACTTTTTATATATTGCATTTGGGTTTTCTATATAAATAGGTTTGTGAGATTATGCGTTATCATACATAACTGTGTTACTGTTAGATCATTGTATCAATTACACTATGTCAATGCAATTTTGCACTTAAACAGTGTTGACAGAAATTTATACTGCAGCCCTGAGGCTGCAAAAATGTGCAAACTCCCAGCTGGAGATTTTATTTTATCCACATTGCTTTTGATAAATCTGCTGTTTGGTTCTTTTTGTTATCTGCCTCTACCCCCTACTTGCATTTAATTTTGTCTCACATAATAGAGTCCCATAATGCCCAAAATTGGAAGTATATGATGAATCCAAGGGGGAAAGAAGTTTGCACAGAAAAGATCTTACATTGTTATGGAAATATTTAACTGTAAATTTTTAAGGCTCATAGCCATAACCTAGAATAGCATAAAGCCGGCTCTTTAAAAACAACTTTGAACCTCTAGAAATGAATAATAGGAAAGCTGCAATATATTTCAGAATTTTGTTTATATTTTTCATTTTTGTCACTACCCCAATCAAGATGAAGAAAAGCTATCATGCACATATGCATTCAACCAACTCAATAACCTCTTACACATTTCAATGGGGTTTGGGATTAATATTTTCCTTTGTTTCTATTTCTGTAATTTTAGGGCCTGATGTAACTCCCATTGAAAGCAATGAAAGATTCCCATCAACTTCAGCTGGGGAATGGGGGGGGGGAGGGGTTGTATCAGGCTCTATTAGAGATTACGCCTTGTTTTAATCTAGATTAAAAGGAGAGAAGTTGCTTTTGAATTTTGAAAGCTGTATTTCACAGTGCCCTTACTGCAGCAGAAAATTAACAGGTTAAAATTAGAGGTCACCTCAACATGATATTGATATTGAGCTTTAATATATTTAATAGGCATGGGATCATAGGAATTGCCAAACTGGATCCGACCCAAGGTCCATCTAGTCTACTATCATATGCTTCAGAGGAAGGTAAGAAGCCTGCAGAAGGCAGATGTGAAATAGTCTTCCCTTACATATGTCTCATCCTGGTCTCTAATACTGGTTTAAGTCTTGAAGCATGAGGTTTAATAACTGCTCCATAATTTTTGTTATTGCTCATTATAATAATTCTGGATATTCTTGATATCCATATAAATATCTAATCCCTTTTTGAATCTTGCTAAATTCTTGGCCTCAGTGACTTCTGTAACAACTAGTTCCACATTCTAATTACACATTGTGGGGGGAAATGTTTTCTTTTTTCCGTTTTTAAATTGGCTACCTTTTAATTTCAATGAATATCCCTTTGTCCTTGTGTTATGAGGCGGGGAAGGGAACAGAAGACCCTGATATACCTTCTCTAGACCATTCATTATTGTATATATTTGACTTGTATTCCCTTTTATTCATCTCCTTTCTAAGGTGAACAATCCCATTCTTTTCCATCTTTCATGGTATAACAGATTTTCCATAGGGCTACCATATGGCACACAGTATTCTATATGATGCTACACTATTGATTTATACAATGGCATTATAATATTTTCCATATTATCCTCCATCCCAATCCTTATGTATCCTTGCATCTTGTTTTTTTTTTTTTTTTTTTTAACAACCACAACTTGACATTGAGCAGAGGGCTTCATTGCACTATCTGCAATGACATCTAGATCCCTAAACTTATGTATGGCAAATATTTCTATTCAATGGAGCTACACCAGCAGAGGGCTCTTCAGATGTTAGGAATTAATGAAATATTTTATAAAATTAATTGATGAAGTCATTTACTCCTCGGTTTTCAACATATTCAATCTACTTTTACTTCTGTTCTGTCTGTTTCTCTCTGCTTTCAATAATTCTTTACTGCTGCTATTTGCTGATCCTTAACCCAGAAGTTTTAGTTGTGAAAAGATGTCAGCTCACTTCTGTTTAAGATAATTCCTTTTTTGTGGGGGTAGGGTTGTGAGTGGGAGGGACAATATGGTTATTTAATCCTCTATGTTCCTGTTACATATTTAATCCATAGCAAATTTCTGCTTTTAATCAAGAAGTTGTTCCAGCAGACAGGAATAGCTGAATCACAGAAGCAATAGAACTATGCCCCCCTTTCTCTTGAAACTTACCCTGCACTAAGGGACTGGAAAGGAGGTGCAGAGATCAGTGGCATACACCACACCAGCTGGCTGTATGTCACTCAGGGATTTTCACCTATACCAGCAAAATTCCCTAGGAGTTGGTGCACTTGGGTTTACAGTCCCTTTGCACCCGCAGTGCTAAAACCAGACAATTGGACCCATACAATATGTAAAATATACCATACTGAGAATGAATGTACAAAGATATGAAAATACTTCTTTATAGGAAGGAAATTGGCAAACAGAAGAAGTTGTCAGTATAAACAGACAAGAAAGGCTACATCCTCAGCTGGCATAAATTAGCAAAGTTCCATTGAAGGGAGGTTCTGGACTAGTATCTGCAAGAGGTATACTGAAGTTGTATTTGTAGCATTTAACCATCTTAAAAACAAAAATAAACTTAGGAAATATTTGTAGTGAAGGCATCAAATCAGAAGCAAAAGAGTCAAGAAAGATATCATTAGAAGAGTGATTATGTAATGTTTGTAAACTTTTAAACAACTAAAAACTTCATTGCTGCAGAGAATCAGATGTTTGATACTTATACATTCATGATCAGGAGAACTGCTAACTCGTTGAAAAAATTATGGGAAAGATGTGCAAGAAAAGAGTATATAATCAAGTGGCATAGTTGACAGAACTATAAAGCTAGGGTGAAAACCTCAAACAGCTGTACTTCAAAACAATTCATTGTTTGCTTTGGACACATCAGACAGGATGGGATTAAGCAATAGTAGGAATTGTTGAAAATACAGTATGTGGATAGATTCTTAGAGATGGTGTAGCAAGGTAGTCACCCCGCTCCTGCCTGGCGGGGTTAAAAGCAGTCCTAGAGAGGGCGGTGGCTGGGGAAAGGTTGATTGGGGAAGCAGCCCAGCTGAGGCCACGCCCCAATCAGGCCACAGCTGGCCCTATAAAAGGGCTGTGAGCCAGGCACTCAAGAGACACTCTCTAGCTTCAGAGAGAGAAGGACCTGGCTGCCTGGGAAGTAGAAAAGGGTACCTAGGGTGGAGCAGTGCTGGGGAGCTCCAGCCTAGCTAAGCCCCAGGCTGAGTTAAGGGCCCACAAGGGTTCTAGGGCTGCAGGGGGGCAGCCCAGAGATAGGCAGAGGCAGCTGGTCCAACCCCCCTTGCTGATGAGTGGTTTATAAACTGTAGTTTGCCCCAGGGAGCGGGGGCTAGATGATGACTGGCAGTAGCCACTGAGGCAAGGTGGGGATAAAGGATTGGGGGCTCCTCTGGGTGGGGAGACCCAGAGACTGTGGGGGTACTGCAAAGGGCAGAACCCTGAGAGAAAGGGCACCGGGGTCTGGGAGGGACACGGGCCAGTGACAGGTGAGACACTGGCCTGCAGAGGGTGCTCTGGGCTGGAAGAGCTAATTCCCAGGATGACCAGCAGGAGGTGCCACACTGGTGAGTCGTTGCTCTGCCCATGTTGAAAGTAAGGACTGTTATTTCTTCTATGTATAATTAATCATATGAAACAAAAACAAGATATTTTACACACACAAGTAAAATGACAAGACAGTCTGGGTTGGAAAACTCAGGAACTAGAAATGGGCTGAGGTGGATATATTTGGTTTTGTAAAATCTAATCCATTGGGCTTAGGTTTTACAAAACCTGATGAGGTTCAGATCTGGATTCCATTTTATCTGAAACCTCAAAGTCTGGGGAGGCATTCAGATGAAAGGTTAATTTTGTCCTAAAGCTAGGAATAGGCAAGACCTGGTGGGTTTCTACAAAAAAACACAAAACAGCTATAGGTTGTTTCACTCTGGGCTCCTCATTATCCAGATCACCAGAATTATGGGAGTTTTCAAGATGATAAACTCCAGCTTGCACCCTTTTCTAGGTGGAACATATAAGGATGCAAAATGGCTTGTGGTAAACTCTTGCTGCTACTCATTACGCCAAATTCTGTTACAAGAGGGAAGACAGGTTTTTGTTGTTTTTCTCCATCTGTAGTGTCTCAGATTTTAAGAGGTACGGAGAAACTAGCAGCTCCATTTGAAGTCAGTGCAAGTTGTTGGGTGCTCAGCACTTTTGAAAACCAGAGCATTTATTTTAAAGTCTAACTATGAACTTTGAATTCTAACTTTAGACACCCATTTTTGTGGACTAGATGTCGGCCCAAGCTGCAAAGGCTGTAGCCAGATTTGAATTCCCTCAGAGTTCAGGGATGTTTGTATATGAGGTTTAGATTCAGTCCTATCTCTAATAGTTCTGAACATTCTGTAACAAACGTTCTATCTTGAAATAGGATTGCCTGCCCGTTTTTTATGGTGTGGCTGTGGCTCTGACACCATGCTACAAATTCCAAAACAACCTAAAAACGCATTGGCTTTGCACAAATATCATCAGCCCATAAAAATCAAATGTGTGAATCTCACGAGTGTCCAATGGAAAAAACAAATGCTATATCTGTGATTGTTAATCTCCAAGATTAACCTTTTTTCCCTCCATTCTTTACATTATCTAACAGGGAGAAGAAGCAGTATGAAGCATCTACAGAAGCAAGGAAGAAGGACATGCCTGATCTGTATCAGACATGTTGATATAATACTATCCAACTGATCACTGGATGGCACAAAAGTGTCATTTAACCAGCATAGTTAAGTTAGTTTCAAGCTATTTCCTCAAAACCAGTACACATAATATCCATTGGGAGTTGCATGAACCTGTCCAAAGAGAGAATTTGATCTTTTAGTTTGCAAACCATTCAAGTACTATCCATGTGGCTAAGTCATCCTGTATGACTTACTCAAACAAATCTCCCACTGACTTCAGTGTGAAGTTTACATGTGTAAGGAATGTGGGAACCTGGCCTATGTTGTACATGGCACCTATCAAGAGTTAATGTGGAAAAGCCAGAAGTCCTCAGGGTATCACTAACCAATGAAACTTTGTTCTGAGGAGTTAATTTATCTTGCTAGGGAACTCGACTGGGTAAAATGTCTATGGAATTGCTCACAAGTGGAGCTAGCCTCAGTTTGCTGATACAGCTTCAACTGAATTAACCTCTTTTTAAAGTCAGTTATTAGTCTAATTTGTCTCAGGATTGTTTGTTCCAAATAAAAACTCTATATAATATCTACTGAAACCAATAATTACCTAGTGAACATATTTGGATTATTCTTTCCTAATGGCACACCCCTGTAGCATAGCTAATGTAGACACCCTGCGTCGTGCTTACAGTGGAGGTGACCTACCAGTTTGCTTACTGATGGTTCAAGTCTCTTGAATAGACAAAGTTTGAAGCCAAGATTTGCAAAGGTGAATAATGATTTGGAGGGCCATACCTTGAGATATGTTAGGGGCATCTGATTGTCAGAGGGCAAGTGCTGAGCACTCTCTCAAAATCAAACCCATAGAAGGTGTCTCAGTTTGGCCATCCAAAAACAGAGGCACCCAAAGTCACCAATCACTTCTGAAAATCTTGGCCTAATTAGTCTCCTTATGCCATGTGATATTACAGAAAAATCCTGCAGCCTGAGGGTTCTAAGCTGCAAGATGCTGAGCACCATTTGCTAGGTCCTGAGGGAGGAAAGGATGGTAGCACCTGTGGGGAGGTACAAGATCAGGCCCTAATTATGGGCATGTGATGCACATTTCCATTAACTAAGAAATTTACACTTAGATGGCTTGTTTACTGTATTTACATTCTCATATCTACCATTTCAAAAAGGATTGTCTCCTTGTTGCCTTTTCAACTGGTTGAGTGCTCTATATTCACTACTTAATGCAGCCCTGGCTGTTTCCTTGCTTTACATATTGAGAAAATAATGCTGACTTCCCCACTAGAAAACACAAGAGATTATATAGCCTATCCAATGGTTTTCAGATAAAATGGCTAAGATTTGATGGAATAGCAAACACTTTGTCCTCCAAGCTTAAGCTCCTATCCAAAATCATATTTTGGTTGATTTTTTCCAACAATCTAATTTGCAAATGAAAAACTTATTAAAAGGAAACAAAAAATGAATAAAATTGTGTCATAACTATCAAAATGTTAACTCCACCACCAATCACTCAGTTTCCAGGTGTCCTTTTCCTTTCCTACTGAGACAAAAATGTCACAGTGTCAGACACCTGACTTAACTTGGTTACACAGAATATTCAATGGCCAAATACATCTTTCTGTCCATCTGTTTTCAATTCATTGTGCTATTTCTCTGCAGCTTATTCTAAAATAGCTAAGGAAATGTATTGCTGTCCATGACCCAACTCTGGTATACTTTGCAAATGATTGCCTGGGTAGGCAATACCTGACAAGTCCATGTTCTCAAATTGGCATTTCCAGCTCTGCCAATCCCTTCCTGCCCCCTTAATATTTTAGTCTTGGTCCTCTCTTGTATGGAGTAGCTATTGTGCCAAATTTTACAACAATTTGGTGACAAGAAAATTGGAAACCATCAAATTCTTTTTGACATATGATGGAATTGGAACTCCACTTTCACACGGGTGAAAGGAGAATATAGTGGATCTGCATATGACAAACTTTAGCATCCAAACACTTTTGCGATGGGTGCATTGTAAATACTGCAGTACTATAGACAGTGTCTATTTCTTTCTCTCCCTCTGTCTAATTGGCTGCACCACTTAGGTCCCCATTTCTGGCATTATTTTTCCTTAATAGAACACAGTAAGGGCCTGATTCACCACTTCCACGCCACTCCATTTCAGTGGAATTATGCTGGGTAAAATTGGAAGAACACAATGGTAGATCAAAGCCTAAATATTTAAATAGTAAACTTATATACATAGTTTAGCAAATAGTACACATGTATCTTCTATACACATATATGAGAAACTACAATGTATAAAAAATACACACATGAATGGATTTAAATCTGAGGATTTACCCTTTTAGCAGGCTGCTTTCTCCATTCCCTGTTGTTAGCCCTAAGAATGAAGCCCTAGCTTGGATAATTAGAGATATTGTTGACACACACAAACTCTTTATATAAATCTAAATGAATCAAGTGATATAGCCAAAGATTTGGAGTTTCAGATACGCTCTATAGATCATTTGACAAAAATGCAGTGGAGCAAAGTCCAGACCTAAATTTTCTACATGCCAATCAAAAACAAACCCCCCCCAAAACCTTGTCTGGTCTCATAAAATATGGCCTGTGAACGCTAGAACAACTGCTCAGATGAAACTCTGCAGAAAGTATTCAAGGTTATTAGCACAGGGTGGCTTGAACAGCATATTTGCAGCCCCACCTCACTTTGAGCGGGAACTCTCAGTTGTCGGTGGGATTTGCTTAGAGGCACCGGGATGGTGATTCCTAAAGTATTACATAAAAATATCTTAAAAAGGAAATATGAAGATTTACAGATTAACAAAAATTTAAGAGAAACAGACATTTTATGCTGGCATCAAATGAACAGTAACATTAAGGAAACTGTCAAGGCTTGTTGCATTTGCCAAAAATACAGAACAAGTCACACAAAAGAGCCTGTTTCATGGCACAGGAAAAACTGGCCCCTGGAACAAAGAAGGTGTAGATTTGTTTGCGCTTGCTGGGGGGGGGGAAATACTCGCCTTAAACTATTATTCTCACTTCTCTGAGACAGCCTTACTAGAAGATACTACAGCAAACCAAGTAATTGTGCATATCAAATCTATTTTTGCTAGACATGGTATACTTGACACAAAAATATCTGACAATGGGCTACAGTGTAGTTGGCATGAGTTTAAGCAGTTTGCACTGAAGTACAGGTCTAGACATGTAACCACTTGTCTCCATTATCCAACATGTTGGTGGAAAACAGTGTCAAAATAAGAAAGCTTGTACTGAAAAAGACTGTTGAGTCAGACTTTGATCTATATTTAGCACTGTTAAATTACAAAATGGCACCGATGAAGTATGTGTTTTCGCGTGCTGACATTTTGTTCAACAGAAAACTGAACACAAAATTGCCTGTTAGAAACTGAGGTTGCTGGGGACTTGCGCATGTATAAAGAGACAGACACAGCAAAAAAAAAACACTCAATATGATTTGGAGTACTGAGAGCTGCCACCACTTCAAGAAAATGGTGCTGTGTGTTTCTATGATGAGAAACAGCAGTGGTGTCACAAAAAGTTGTCACCACAGACAGACACACTACCGAGGAATAGGTGACACCAAAACACAGAAGGGAGTCTGCTGTTTTGCCCACGAGGGTCTTGGGCAGGCAGTAACCACAACAGCTTGAAATAACAGGTCCCCAGATCATGAAACAACCAGAACACCGCCTCCTGGTGACAACAGTGTTGATCTAGGGGAGCCCTGCTGGTCCAAATGAGAGCAGGTCACCTCAAAGACTAATTGAAAATTGTTTGCAAGTTTAGTTATTGGGCTGTTTATACGTATTGGTAATTGTCAGGAATGGAGGACTGCAGCTGAGCCTGGGACTAGCTAGCTCAAGTAGACTAATGAACACATGTGAGCTACAGCAGAATCATCTGATTGGCTGTGGGGAACTGGCAGATGTGCTCTTAAGCAGCCACCAGGTCATTGTTGCTCAGTGTTTAGCCCACAACTGTGATTGCTCCTATGCCTGCCTTGTCCACAGCCTTGCTCCAGCCCAGCTCAGTTTCTGACTCTGGCTTTGACCCTTGGCTCTGAGTCCTGGTTCCTTACCTTGGCTCTGACCACTAGCCATGACTGACCACACCTCAGTTGTTGACAATAATTGCATGTTATATTAATGTTGGTTTTTTATTAGTTATTAAGTTTTGACTTGGAAAGGAAGATATGGTATTGGGGACTGTGCTTTTAGGAGATGCTTTCCAGACAGAGACTGGGTGGGGCACTGTGAAGCTCTTGTTGTTATACACAGACAGTAAGAATATGGACACTGAATGAAACAGATCTCCTTAAGCTCTGAGTGATCACTGAACACCACAAAGGCAAATGTCCGTAAGGAATGCCACATCTTAAAGGTTAATTTCAATAACTAGAAAATAGCAGAAAGTGAAAACAACATTATACAGGTAGAACAATTCCAGCTAGCTCACAAAAATATCAACTATGAATTCCCTTATGCAAACCAAGACAACACAGCTCATATTGTTCAAATTATCAGCATTTTATGGGTCGTCTCATTTTTCTTTTATAACCTGTGTCTTGTTCTTCAATTTTCCAGTTTCCAAAGTCCTCCAGTCCATGAATCATGCATTTCTTCTCAGCCTCCAAACCTGGAGATTTGGGAGCAAACTTTGCACTGAGTTAGACAGATGTAAATCCAGACTAATTCCATTGATGTTGATGAAATTCCCTGAGTTTACACTAACGTAACTGAAACCAGAATTTGAAACTGAGGAGGGCATATGGTTTTTAGTAACAAACATAATAGATGCTGAGTGGAATGCTATGTACTATATGTGCCTAACATAAAATGCTTTCAAAGGTGTGGGAGAGCCTTTCAATGGAAAAACTCAGGCATAAAGGGGGAAATCTCACCCTACACTCTGTCTTAGTGGAACTATTGAGGTTCAACATCACAGAGCCAAGGGCAGGATATGGGTGCTCCCTGCACAGAGTGGAGCTGAGCTCCTGGATGGTTCATTGTGCATGACCACTGAGATTTTGGAGAGGGACCAATCAGGAGGCCAGAGGACACATCACTGTAGGGATCTACTGAATATGTGCCTCCGCCTAGCCAGGAAGCACACCCAGAGGTGCTCTAGTACTATGATGGGTACCCTGGAAATACCCGTTTCATTAAAGAGATCTTTACCGAGCATATAGAAAGTCCAGTGTTTATGCTGAGAAGTCTGTGTTTGAATGGTAGCAGTATGCTCCAGCTTGCACTCCTAAGCCCCTGATGTCACAACCACACCAGTGGGTCCCCCTTTGGGCACCTGACCCTCTTTCTCCAGTTCCACTCATCACACTGCAACATGTGGAGTAAAACAGACAGAAACCAGTGATTCTGCTGCCATTTCACAGCCTTCCTCCCCCGCAAGTCTCCTTGCGCCAAGACTAGCACATGGAGGGTTTTGCCCCAAAGGAACAGCTCTAGCAGAGAATACTTGGGCATCTGGAACCTATTCACAGGAGTAGTCCAAGACCCATGAGGCACTAAGGAACCCGCTACACTTTCAACAGTCTTCCAGGAGTAATGACAAAGAACCCAGCCCTTTATGAGATAAACAACACCCAGTTTATATATATTGCTGAACAATTATTCTTGCAATAACCAAATAGAACAAAGGAGAATTGTAGGTAATAATATTTGAGTCCCATGAGAGAAAGAGAAGGAAAAGATCAGACAAATGTGTCTGACTTTTTCTGTACTCCATGATGCGTCCACATTTGCTTGTTCGCTCTTTATCCTGTAGCAATTGCCTATTTGTTTGTGATGTATACTTGGACAGATTTTTTAAATGAATATAACATGGAAAGATAAAAATATAGATTATCATATGCAGTGTTGTTGTATCCATTTTGGTCCCAGGATATTACAGAAACAAGGTGGATGAGATAATATATTTTACTCAAAGAGACTCAAAAGCTTCTCTCTCTCTCACCAACTGAAGTTGGTCCAATAAAAGATATATTACCTCACCCACCCACCTTGTCTCTCTAATAGGTTATTATACATGTTCTAAATAAATAAGGTGTCATTCCTTATTAAGTCTTGAAGGGGCATACTTATAAGAAAGTTCTGGCTGGAGAAAGTGCAGCAGATCAAACTAACAGCTGCATGTGCAATAAATAATGTTGGAGTTAATCTATTGCTATGTCTTTATTTTGATGGGTTGTTATTGTTTTTAACTGGCACTATTGTTCTGTGGTCTGTCACTGAATACCAGAAGTTCTAAAATATACTTAAGGTGTATACTGCATGTAATGTACTTGGTCCTGCTAGTGAAGGCAGGGGGCTGGACTTGATGACCTTTCAAGGTCCCTTCCAGTTCTAGGAGATAGGATATCTCCATTTATTATTATTATTATGTGCCTGATCTGGATGCATGACGCTACAAAAACATGCCAGAATGTGATCATTGTTGTAATTAATAGGAGATTGCTCTAAATCTGAGCTGGGGTTGCATTTTGTCATCAACCCAGCCTCCATTGTGATACCTGCCAATTCACACAATAATGTGCATTAGTGGAAGCAGCGTATCGAAAGGTTGCATTTGGACAATTACGACTAGGTGAAGATTCTAGTCCCTTATTTGGTCCAGTTTATTCAACCCTGCGGGCAGCAGAACAAATAAATTGTTAACCAAGGGCCAATTCAACCAAAAATGTCCAGCACACCTGGTTTCCCTCTGCTGCAGAAGCTAAATAATTGAACTGGGCTCATAAAAACACAAGTGGATTCTCTTCATCCCATGAGATGATGTAATATTATTAGAATTTGGATATTTTAAAACTAATACGTTCTTAAATTATAAAAGAAAAGACTGTGGTATTCTTTTATTATAAAGATTTTCCCTGCATGCTGTTCTTATTTTGGGTCTGACATTTTAATTTGCACACATACAATCGAAAATATAAAAATTCATATACAAAAGTTACGTTATGTGCATATTCAAATGGTCAATTAGGCAAACAATTTTCGTATACAACTATCTAGTCCGAAAAAAATATTTGTCCAATAAAGTCTAAAAAAGTAAATTCACGCAATTTGCAACTGAGTCATGGATATTTCACAAACAACTGGCTATTTATGAAAAATAGATTATTAGTTGTGAATTATTTGTTCAGATCTAGTTTGTAGTGACAAAGAACACAAGAATATGTCAGGCATCTTTCCAAAGCTGACACAGGCTTTCATAGTGCCTGCAACACTAAATCCTGCAAATTGTCTCCGTTCGGGCAAATAAAGTGCTCTTTAATGCACAAAGTACTGAAGATGCAAAGTTTTATATATAACCATTCACCAGAAATGCCATTCCAGTGATTAGCAAGTGAGCCAATGTTTGCAAGTTATGCCAGCTATAAAGTTAACTTTGGAACCATTAGAAAAGAAAAAGAACAAAGTAAAAAAAGGCAATGAAACCATAATCTGCTATAAATTCAGATACCTCCCATCATGTGTTTAAACTCCCTTTCTGGTACAGTTTCAGTTCCAGCAGAGAGAGAAAAGGATCAGAAATAGTAGAACAGATCACCACCCTGAAAGCTGGAACTGGATGAAAGACATATCCAAACTTTGTAAAGACCAGCAGCTTTTGGGTCAGTCACTACAACAGTGGCAGTTTCATCTCCTTTTTCACCTTTCCCATGGACTCTGATCCTCTTTTTCTTTTATCCTGCTCTTTAGAAAAGCCCCCAGAGCAAGTATTATGATCTCCATGGGCACAAAATAATGCAAGCACATTATAACAAGGAGGCAATAGGGTCCAATGGAGATGCTAGGGAACTGACCGTCAGGAGAGTTCTATCCCTAGTTTCACTGTTATCAAGCTGTATAACAGTGGGATTTAATCTCTCATTTTCCTCCCATTTGTACAAAGGGGATAAAATTCTTGTGTGCCTTTATAAAGCGCTTTTAGATCTATGGATGAAAAGCACAATGTACATGCGAAGTATCATTGATTTAAAATTTATTTTCCAAAACTATAACAGACAATTTAATATAGACAATCAGGGTGGGATTTTCTAAAGCACTCCACACTGACCTCTCTCTGCTCCCATTGAAGTCAATGTGAGAGATACCATTGAGTTCAATGGGAGCAGAATAAAGGCAGCATTAAGTGATTTTGAAAATACCCAGCCTAAAAATATGATAGAATATGTGCAATTCTACCATTTACACACTCCCTCTCTGAAAGACTTTTTGGGACTCTTAGGAGAGAGAGATCCATACTAATGACAATTATGTGATTTATAAGAGACGAAGAATAGTCCAACGGTTAGGGCACTAGCCTAGGACTTGGGGAACCTAGTTCCCGCTCCACTACGGACTTCCTCTGTGATCTGGGGCCAGGGCCTGCTCCAGGCACCAGCCGACCAAGCACGTGCTTGGGGCGGCATCTTGTAAGGGGCGGCCAATCTTGGGGTAGCAGGGGGTGCTCAGGGTTTTTTATTGTTGTTGTTTTTGTTTCGGCCGGGCGGCACTCGGGGGGGGGGGGTTGTTTGTGTTTCGGCGGCGTGGCGTGGCGCTGGTGGGGGGGGTATTTTGGCGGCGCGGCGCTCGGGGTTTTTTTGGGTTTTTTTGGTTCGGCGGGGCGGCGCTCAAGGTTTTTTTGTTGTTGTTGTTTTTGTTTCGGCCGGGCAGCGTTCGGGGGGGGGGGTTGTTTTTGTTTCGGCGGCATGATGTGGCGCTCGGGGGGGTGTTTCGGCGGCCCGGCGCTGGGGGGGTGTTTCGGCAGTGCGGCACTTGGGGGGTCTTTCAGCGGGGCGGCGCGTGGGGGGGGTGTTTCGGCGGGGCGGCGCACAGGGGGGTGTTTTGGCAGCGCGGCGCTGTGGGGGGTGTTTTGGTGGCGCGGCGCTCGGGGTTTTTTTTTTTTTCCGGTGGCGCGGCGCTCGGGGAGGGGGGGTGTTTCGGCGGCGCGGTACTTGGGGGGCGTGTTTCGGCGGTGCGACGCTCCGGGAGGTGTTTCAGTGGTGTAGCGCTGAGGGGGGGGGTGTTTCGGTGGCGTGGCGCTCGGGGGGGTGTTTTGGCGGCGCAGCAGCGCTCGGGGGGGTATTTTGGCGGGGCGGGGCAGCAATGGGGGGGTGTTTTGGTGGGGTGGTGCGGCGCTCGGGGGGGTGTTTCAGCGGCGCAGCAGCGCTCGGGGGGGTGTTTTGGCAGGGCGGCGATGGGGGGTGTTTCGGTGGGGTGGCGCGGCACTCGGGGGGGGTGTTTCAGCAGGGTGGCGTAGTGCTCGGGGGGGGGTGTTATGGTGGGGCGGCACTCTTTTTTTTTTTGCTTGGGGCAGCAAAAAAGTTAGAGCCGGCCCTGCCTGGGGCAAGTCCTTTAGTCACTCTGTGCTTCAGTTTCTCATCTGTAACATGAGGATAATCGTACTTCCTTACCTCATGCAGGTGTTTTGAGAATAAATACATTAAAGATTGTGAGACATTCAGATAGTAATGTGGGGCATGTAAGTATTTAAGATACATACTTTGCATTTTATAACATAGGGCTACATTTTAAAGAGAGAATTTCTTACCCCAAGCAGATTGTTTAAAAAGGACAGATCCAATGATAGATGTTAGAAAGGAGGCAGCTGCGGTTGTACTCTTATTCATATTTGATGTAATCACCTCAATTCCAATTTCTCTGGAGAGGAGTAGCTGAGTAGTGTTTATTTACTAACAGTGAACATTTATTGCTCAACCTAACATTGTCACTGTTAGATGGGGAGAGCAACCTTGCCAAAAAGACACACTTAAATTCCTCCTTTTAGCAGCCCACATAGCAGTTGCTACACAGTGGCTATAAGTGGAGTAAAGTTTGGGAAATACTAATAGAGAAAATGAGTACTTTATGAATAGACCAGCAGTTCTCAAACTGTGGGTCGGGACATTTTAATGGGGTTGCCAGGCCTGGCTTAGATTTGCTGGGACTGAAGCTGAAGCCTGGCTTAGACTTGCTGGGGCTGAAGCTGAAGCCTGAGGGATTCAGACCTGGGCGGCGGGACTCAGGTTACAGGTCCCCTGGCTGGGGCTGAAGCTCTTGGGCTTCGGCTTTGACCCCTACCCCACGCAGAGCAGTGGGGCTCGAGCTTTGGCTTTGGCTCCCCCACCCAAGGCAGTGGGAATCAGGTGGACTCAGGTTTCGGTCCCCCATCCTGGGGTCGTGTAGTAATTTTTTGGCAGTGCAATGAAGTTTGAGAACCATTGGAATAGACATATCTAAATCTGTGGCTCACCTACACTTAAAAGGACTGATAGAGAATATTTTTGCCCTTGTCAAAAATTCTAAGTACCCTGAGCTTAGACTTTTTTTAAAAAGCAATTCGCCATTGCAGGATGTTGAAGACAAAAAGGGGACAGGGTAGCCAGAAATGCCCAGATTTATAAATAGCATGTGTCGTGCAGAACTGCCCCACCTCTGACTCACCATGCGGGTTTTTTTTTGGTGCACATGTAATTTTTGTTGTTGTTTTTACTGAAGCAGTGGTTGGAGAAAGGGTTCATGCCTGGAGCAGTTCCTAAGCTATACCTAAGAAGTTAACATCTCATTGAGGTGACTGGGTCCTGATTTCAGAAGTTCAGACCTCATTGAGGTGAATGTAAAGAGAAAAAGGGAATTAATATTTGCTGCTATGTTGGGGGGGGGGGGAAGAAAGAGGAGTAGATTTATGTCATCCAAGGTTCAGGTGAATGTAAAGAGAAAAAGGGAATTAATATTTGCTGCTATGTTGGGGGGGGGAAGAAAGAGGAGTAGATTTATGTCATCCAAGGTTCAGGTGAATGTAAAGAGAAAAAGGGAATTAATATTTGCTGCTATGTTGGGGGGGGGAAGAAAGAGGAGTAGATTTATGTCATCCAAGGTTCAGGGGAAAGTGTTGCATGGACCAGGCAACTCCATGAACCATCAGGACTTAGCAATCACCTCCTTCTGACCCACAAATATTGTCCTTCTGCCACTGGCTGTCTTTGCTCTCCTGCTCTCACAGCCAGCCTCATACTCTTCCTCCTCACTACCCCTATGACAGTCTTAAGTTCTGCAGGAGTGGCATCATGCTTCTTTGCTATTTAAGAGTGGTGCAGATGGGGAAGACAGTTGCCATACAGAGTTGTTCATTCTTCCTCCAAGCCTGTATCCTGTGGCAGCCACTGGCTGCCCCCTCACCTCAGCAGGCCAGTCTCCCATTCATAGGTGTTCTGCCTAGCTCTGTAAGCATCCTATCCACTGAGACCATACAGTAAAGCTCAGGCCCAAACTTCACCTCTGAGAGAGGTCCAGCCTGGCCAGTGATGAATATTGACCTTGCTGCTACTATTCTTAATCTAGGAGCATCTCTCTCACCAATTAGGATTAAGGCAGTAACTTGACCAAAAAAGAAAAAAGCTATATTGTACAGGCACATCACCTATTATACACTAGGCTCTAGCTAAACTGTAAGAGTGTTTAATTTTAATGCTAAATTAGTTGGTTTATTTTCCAAAAGCTATGTGAATTTCTAAAGGAGAAATGAGGCAGTTTTGCCAACTCCTGCAATTTTGTCACAAGTCTCTCAAAATTTGGTGTTTTTCTTCAAATTCTAGCTTCTGAAGTCAGGCTATTTTTTTTTAAAAAAAAAGTTCTTAGGTTGAACACTTGAACCCTAAATACTCCATAAACAGAAGGCAAAAATATTGAAGTTTACTATTCTTTAAAATCGTGGGATTTTTAAGCCAGCCTTATAACTTGTTGTCAACCACAAACTTTCACATTTTAAGATTAAGGGCCAGACTGTCCCTAGCCCTTGCAATTTATCCCAATTGTCCCTGTGCTGAGGGACATCCCTCAAGGTCCACATTACTCACTAGGGCATGGGGAAAGAGAAGAGAAGGCAGGACATGTTTCCATCTCGCTCCAAACCAGCTCAAAGAGCAATCCAGCTGTGTCACTGGAAGTAGCTACACCTATTATCGATGAAGGATCTTGCACACCGGATAGCAGCACCCTGGGACAGTGCAACTCCATACCTGCCGCAATGCTCCAAAATGGCATGAGTTATCCCCTAGAGCCTAACAGCAACTCACAACTTACGTCATGGCCAGTTTTTCCAGTATATGGAAAGCTCAGAGTATAAATTGATTGCTTTATTATAAAGATGGCTAAAACTGTCATTGTGCCATGACACACTGGTAGCACCTTTTATTTATAGAATGCTTTTCAACTGGTCCACACCAAGAATTTACATCAGTATAGCTACGTGTCCCAGGGCTGTGAAAAATCCACACCCTTGAGAGACATAGCTATACCAACCTAACCCCTGGTGTAGACAATGCTAGGCCAATCGAAGAATTCTTCTGTCAACCTAGCTACTGCCTCTCAGGGAGGTGGATTGCCTACGCCAATGGGAGAAACCCTCTTGTTTGTTGTCATAGGTAGTGTCCACACTGCGCAGCTGTGCCACTGAAGCGATTAAGTGTAGACATACTGTGAGGCTTTCGAAGTGCTGTACAAACATAAGCTATGTCCCACCCCACCCCACCTCAGATGAGATAGGTAACAAAATAGAAGAATATTGATAACTTTATATACATATTGGTGTCCGTACCAAATGACTGAAGTACGTATACAGAAACCTATAGCCCGACTTTTTGTACCAGCCACTTTTGGGATATCAATTTCTATCAATTATGTAAAGTTTTGTACTCAAGTTGTAGATGAGTTATGGTTCCTTCCTAGATTTCACTGCTCTCTAGGCTTGACTTCAATAGGGGTCCAAAATTCACTTTTCAAAAAAAACAAAAATTAGCTTGAATAAAGATAGTCAGTTTGGGGTAGAGATTAGAATGTGTTTTATTCTATTCTTCTTATTGTACATGAAATCAGAGAACAGACTCCCAGTCTTGGAGCAATCCAGAATTGTGGTTTTGGCATTTTGTCTGCTTAGGGAATATAGTATAGCATGGCTGCCCCATGAGAAGAACCATAGATTGTGGATACAAGTTTTGTTTTTATTATTATATCCATTTCTCTTATGCTTATTGCCATGGCAGCTATTTATATTTCATTTATTTTCCTGAGCCAAGTTGTTAGGAAGATCTTACAAAGTATTTATAATACAGTCT
Organism: Emys orbicularis; assembly: GCF_028017835.1. Classification (NCBI taxonomy): domain Eukaryota; kingdom Metazoa; phylum Chordata; order Testudines; family Emydidae; genus Emys; species Emys orbicularis. Next base: position 32,574,080 of record NC_088687.1, on the reverse strand, counting down.
TTTAACTGCCAATAAGTAACTATTTTAATTGAAATATAGCATTTTTTAAAAATTGAAATGGGAGCCTATAAGATGCTATTTAGGCACCTATATAAAGTAGCTGGATTGGGTGCATATTGGGTACAAAGCTCTGTTGAAAATCTGACTCAGAGCCTAAGCCAGAGACCCTGAAGTCAATGTTAAGACTCCCATAGACTGCTATAAGTTTAGGATTGGGCCCATGTTTCCTAATAATTTTATACCAGATTTTAAACAAGTTCTTCAGGTGAAAGTCTTTTGATAATGAATAAGGAGGAGTCCGGTGGCACCTTAAAGACTAACAGATTTATTTGCGCATAAGCTTTCGTGGGTAAAAAACCCGAAGAAGTGGGTTTTTTACCCACGAAAGCTTATGCCCAAATAAATCTGTTAGTCTTTAAAGTGCCACCGGACTACTCATTGTTTTTGTGGATACAGACTAACATGGCTACCCCCGATACTTGACAATGAATGTTGACTCAACTATAACATTTAGGCAAGCATAATTAGTGCACTCCCATACATTAAATTTAAGTTTAAACAGCTGCCAAAATTGTGAGATGTTCATATACTAGAACGTATCCACTGGGAGAATAATGGCAAGGAGTGAAAAATGGAGAGGCCAGGTTTCTTTCCATGATAAACAGGGGGGGGAACTTGTCCAACAGCACATTTTTCAGACCATTTAGCCCCTTGACAAAGAAGAAGATTGATGGTCATTAAAAATGTCAGGAAAGTTGAGTCTTCTTGGTTGTTCTGAAAAGAGGCCTCATTTCAGACAGTGCAAGCAAAGAGTGAAACTTTTATGCAAAAATTAGAGCATCAGCCCCTCTGGAAAAAAAATAAAGAATGCAGCACTTAACTGAGTTTAAAGGGAAAAAATATCAAGTGGGGACCAGACATACAGAAGGAGATGCTCAAAAACAGTAGGTGTATGGCACTGCTGGTGCCTTTGCAGTCTGAGGCCCACACCCTGCAACCTGCTCTGTGTGGACAGACACAAGGAACCATCTAAATGGAGTCCCTTGCAAGACTGGCACCTAATCCTTGATATTTTATTTTTTATCAAAACTGACTCAAAATCCATTATATCACACACACACACACACACACACACACACACACACACACACACACACACACACACAGTTTTATACACAAAAATCCTGGGGAAATGCTTAAAAGATGGAGACACTGACCATTGTGATAGAATCAAATTATGGTATTTTGTGATGGGTTCTTCATTTGCTGTGTCCAGTCTGAGAAGGGGTGCCAGCTAATCCAAATTAGTGCACTGATGTAATTAAACTGATCAAATTACGAGGCATGCATTGTAAGTATGCATTGCATAGATTATAAGCAATTTGGGCCAGGGACTGTCTTTTTGGTCTGTGTTTGTACAGTGTCTAGCTCATTGTGGCTCTGGTCCATGAGTGGGGCACCTAAGAACAACAATAATACAAATAAAATAATAGCATTTTATTGAATTGATATTTTATACTCCTATTCTAAACTCCAAAGCTACATGGAATTCAGGTCATCTTGCCTGTCTCATCGATAATGCAAGATATATATATATGTATATATTTATATATATCCAAGTACTTGTACTAGTTTAGTTTTAAATCACTCAAGGGGACTTCCATAAAATCCTATGGAAGATTCTATGATCTAAGAGACCTCACTGTTAGCAGGGCCGGCTCCAGGCACCAGGCAACCAAGCTGGTGCTTGGGGCGGCTCCTGCAGGGGGGCGGCGCGGCGCTCGGGCCGCCGGGGAGAGCGGGGCCACAGCCGGGCTCGCCGCCCTCCCCCTGGCGCTCTGGCCGCCCTCCCCCCCCCCCCCGCGCCCTCCCCCCGGCTGCCGCTCTGGCCGCCGGGGGGAGAGCCGAGCCCCAGCCGGGGCTCGCCGCCCTCTCGCCGCCCTGCCCCCTGCCCCCGGCCGCCGGGGGGAGAGCGGAGCCCCCGCCGGGGCTCGCCACCCTCACCCCGGGGCTCCGGCCGCCCTCCCCCCGGCAAAAAAGCCAGAGCCGGCTCTGACTGTTAGATATTTTCCTGATGTTCAAGCTAGATTTTCCTTTGTTTAATTTTATCCCATTACTCCATGTTACATCTCCTTTGTTCCAAGTCTAAACAATCCCCCTCCCTCCTTGGAATTTACACTCCACAGACAAAAGGTCCTCATATTTCCCCCCTGCCCCCCTCAGAAATTGTTTGGACAAGCTTAACATATTTAGTTGTTTTTAATCTTTCCTTCTAAATCTGTTCCTCCAGCCCCTTAAATACACTTAGCTCCTAATGGGCTGCATTTGAAAGAAAAAGACTGAAAAAGTGCAAGGAAGCAGAGACTATTTAAGAAGATAATGTCAGACTTGTTCCAGTTAACTTTTTAACTAGACATTATTGAAAACCTCTGTACAAGGGGAATATTTTTGATGGACAAGAGAGTATTAGTTATGAAGATTGAAAAATAACTTGATTACAGGGCTACTTTTTCCTTCTAATTGGAAACCTTTTAACATATCATGTAATTTCCAGTTGGCTGACATCTAGGAAATTGGTGTCTTCAGAACTGCAAGCAGGATCTATGTAATTGGTGGCTTCAACAGCTGACAGAGGGGACAGCTTCATTCAGTGGGGAAGAAAAGTGTTGGTATCTTCAGGGCTGTCCCTAGCTATTCTGGGGCCCTACGCAGCCCCCCTGTGGGGGGGCAGGCCTCTGCGGGGGGTGGCGGGTGAAAAGCGGGCCCCACACCTCCATGGGGAGGGGGGAGCAGGGCTAGCTTGGGGGGCAGGGGAGAACCACCCCCCAGAACTCACCAGCGGCGCGTCTGGGGCCGGGTTACTGCACTCCCGCCACCGGTGAGTGCAGCCCCGACCCTGCTGCAGAGCTCATGGGAGTTGGGGCGGGGCAGGGAAGGGGCAGGGCGGGGGCGGAGCAGGGGCCGGGGCCCTGGGGAAGAGCATGAGCAGGGGCTGGAACAGCACGCAGCTGCGCAGGGCACCAGGAAAATTGGTGCCCCAAATTTCCTGGTGCCCTACACAGCTGCATACTTTGCGTATGGGTAAGGACGGCCCTGGGTATCTTGAAGGTTGGTCAGATGAGAGGAGAAATCAGCAACTGGGAGGCAGAGTGGGCGACTTGCTGAAAGGTGAACAGAGGGATTAGCTCTTGAAGAGGAGTTCATTTGGATCCCATTTTTCCAAAGTTTGGGGTGGTATTCAGGGGTCTGAAGTTCCAGTTTGTGACGATCACAGACATAAGCCTCAGCAGGAAGTTAAGATCCTAATCGGACTCCAAATACTGTATTCAAATGAAGAAACAAAAAAATGGAAATATATTTACCTCAAAAGTAGGGGAACTGTTCTTGTTGTTAGTTTTATATTATATAAAAGTTAAGAGAAATGCTCAGGAGCTCCAGATGTGTTCCATTTCAGACCCAATCCTGGACTTCAGTAAATGTTTTGCCATAAATTTCAGTGGGAGGTGAGGTTGGGCCCTCCATGCATCACAAACCTTCTAAATATAAAGGAACACTGTACTTTTAGAAGCAGACTGTGTCTGTGTGAACAGGGAGTATGCAAGAGGAGACGAGGACACAAGAAACTTCCCCACAGTGAATGCCCTCTGAAAGCAGGAAGTGCTCTCTGTTTACACCTGTTGGGCTAAAGACACCCCAAAAGGGACAGTAAGGGCAGGGGGAAAGCAGTGGCAGGCACACAGTGATGAGTATGCTGCACTCCTACTCCCCTGATTGCCAGATCACTCTAGATGGATATCTATTGCAAGGGGCCAGAATTCCTCCCTGGCCATCCCGTGTGGTAAGCTGACGCTCCACGACCCCCAAGGTTGGCCACTATTTGAGCTCTTAATTAGTAGGATGAACGTGTTTGAGTTGAGAAATTGGTTATATGGAGCAATCATTCTTTCTCCAGACAACCTGCAGTCATCATAAAAAAATAATCAGTGTATAGGGATCTTAAAATTTTATTTTGTTTTATGTTTTCAACTGAGATAGGAGCTGAACTGTATCTAACAGTACAGTAAGTTCTCTGTATGTCTCATACAGTAAGTTCCTTTGGATGGTTTCCATCTAAAATTCCAAGCTCTTCGGGTGCCAACCACAAAGACTCAGCAATATGCAGACAAATCATAATTCTTCCCCAAGTGCTGGCACTGTGAAAGGCAGAATTTGACCTACATCTCCACCACCACTCATGTGACAATGACTTACTGTATTGCTCTATGATGTTATATTGCACAATACCACCACAGAACATATTTTTGCCATATGCCAAGCAAGGGTATAATTCTCTGTTAGAACAGGTGAAGGCTTTAATACCAAAACTTTGGTCCTATTTACATCACTCTCCGTAGATGATCTAGAATAAATATGAAGGTACATTCACTATTCTTTTTTCTGATGTACAACAAGGAGTCGTGGAACAATATTGTATTTCTGAAGACACTGGGTGCCTAACATTGCAACATAGCAAAAACAAAAACCTTGCTATGGGGCATAATGTCTTTGAGCAGAGAGATACACCCTGGGCCACCATGTTATAAAATAGCCATGTATATAAAAACCTGGGTTTGACCCACATTAAATCAGGTAATGAGGTTATCCATGCTGGAGATGTAACATACTCCTTCACAGGATCATCTCAGGGTTTAGACTAGCACAGAACCCTATCTCTTGAGCTAAAGGAGAAACTCCATTAGCTGGAGTTACAACAGTACTAGAGGCCTGTTATTATCTATACAGTCTACATACTGTGGGGGTGGAAACACATTTACAAGCATGTTACATACTCTCTTCTTAAGGGAAGTTCATCTTTAGTGTCGAAAGTTCACAGGAGTTCAAGTTCCTCTTTGAGCATCAGTTATGTAATGGCCCCCACCATTCAATACCTATCTAGGCATTTGTGCAGAGGAAGTCATGGGGGATGAAATCTTGGCCCAATTGAAGTTAATGGAAGTTTTACCATTGATTTCCATGGGGGTCAGGATTTCACCCTAGATATTTCCAAGACAAGCCCATAAAAGGTTCAGAGTAAAAGTTCAGACTAAATACAAGTAAGACATTCTATGTGCATTGTACAATGCTTCTGAGCATGTCTGACATTTTTCTATTGTGTCTTTGTATAATTAGTAAAGAGAGCTCCCATATAGAAAGCCTAACATGAATTCTTTATAAATACCAGTACTTGAATTCCTTATAAATACGTTTGCATTCATTAATGATTACTACCATCTTACTTGCAATTCATCTACACATAAATTGTGAAGTGAGTGCGTGTGTATATTTGTGAATTCAATGTTTTCCTCAAACTAAGTAGTTGGAATTATAAACTACATATACACAGGATAATAGAAAAAAGTATTCTAGTAACACATTCTTAACTTGTGATACTACAAAGCTGTGGAAACACTTTCCTGCAACGTCCTTTCAGTCACTGCAAGTACAAAGCAACCTAGACCTTGCCAAGTGTAATAATGCCAAACTGAGATCAACAGCAGAGATGTAAGGGATCTCAAATTAGGAATATAGTTTAGAACAGGAAATAATCCAGTAGAGGAGTAAAACAGAAACTGGTGAAAGTTAGTGAGCATTCAAATGTAGGAGAGACATTTACCAAGAACTAAAGAAACACTTGAGAAGGAATCTTATCGTTTGAAATGAGCCAAATGACCATGGAAAGTCACGGGGTTGCTCTTCCTTATGACATCTGGCTATAGTCCCTAAGGAGCCATAAGCAAGCTTAGATACCGCATTCTGCCATCCCCACCTGCTCTCCACCTTCAGCATGCCTCCTACGCCAGGAACAGAGGGGCTGTTCCTGCAGAGGGAGGCTCCACTGCCTTTATACCTCTTGGGAGTTCTCTTCCCTCCCACTCTCACCCACTCCCAACCAGAATTCTCAGCTGTCTAGCTGCAAGCAGATTCCAGTTTCTTTGTGCTGCCTGAGCAGTGTAGAGGAGTAAGAAACTAGTCTTAGGGCTTGTCTACACTGGCAAGTTTTGTCGCCAAAAACTACCTTTTGGCGACAAAACATCAAGAGAGTACACACTACAATGGGACTTTTGTTGTGAAAAATGCCCAGTTTTGGCGACAAAAAACTTCCATCCCTGCGAGAGACTGCTGTCTTTTCCCCTCCCTTTACTGTCGACAAAGAGCCAGTGTAGACACTGCTGATTGTTTTGTCAACAGAACTGGCTTCCGCCAGTATCCCACAATGCCTGCCCTGATTGCTCTGCTCAGTATTTTGATCTCTGCTGCCCTGCAGGCATGTGCCTCTCCGCTTTCAAAGCTCCTGGAAGTATCTGTGTGCTGCTCCGTTTGGGGAACAAACAAATCATTGGAATGCTCCTGTTCTGCCCGGCACTAGGAACATAGCGGCCAGCAGGCAGACTGCTGCTGCAGGGGGAGGAGGACAGACTGCTGTGCTGCTTTGCCATTCCTCAGCAAGGAGAGCTCACAGAGCTACTCATGATGCTGCTCTCAGCAGCTGAGGGGGTTGTGAGAGAACTGGGAGAGAATCCCAAGATGCGCAGCGATCAGCTCTTCCTTTCCACAACACTGCACTGTGGGATACATATCCATGGTGCATTGCTCACCCTGTTGATGATGGTGTCCCCAACATGAACGTGATCTGTCAACAGAGGGAGCAAGTGTGAACACCCTTTGGCGATTTTTGTTTTGTCGACTTTTGGGTGTCGACATAAGTTTTGTCAACAACATTTGGTAGTGTAGACAAGCCCTTATATATCAAGGTGGATACTAGAAATAAATCCAAACCAGAATTCCAGATCTGAACACCCCTGAAATTTGGGTCCAAACATTAATCTGAACTTCTCAGCTCAGGCCTAGCTCTAATACAAACCTTAGCTACTTATGCATACATTTTGCGTAGTCTGCAATCTGAATGGCTCAGATTAAACTGAAGGCCCAGTCCTGGAAAACCATCATCATAGATTATTTGAATGTGACTATGGGCAGGAATAGAGGTTTGCAGAATCTGACCCTGAGTTTAAGAAAATCTTCACAAGTCTATAGAATGCTTGCATCAGTTTTGCACAAGTCAGGGGGTGGGGGGAATATGGAGCTGTAGCTAAAGAGGTGTATTAACTAACAACTATGGGTAAGGTTGCCAACTTTCTAATTGCACAAAACCGAACACCCTAGCCCCACCCCTTCTCTGAGGCCCTGCCCCCACTCACTCCATCCTCCCTTTCTCTGTTGCTCACTCTCCCCCACCCTCACTCACTTTCAATGGGCTGGGGCAAGAGGTTGGGGTGCGGTAGAGGTTGAGGGCTCCAGCTGGGGGTGCAGGCTCTGGGATGGGGCCAGAAATGAGGGGTTCAGGGTGTGGGAGGGGGCTCCAGGCTGGGGAGAGGGCTCCAGCTGGGGGTGCAGGCTCTGGGGTGGGGCCAGGGACAAGGGGTTCAGAATGTGGGAGGGGGCTCCGGGCTGGGCCAAGGGGTTGAGGCGTGAGGGGGGGGGGGGTCGGGGTGCAGGTCCAGGCAGCGCTTACCTCAGGCAGCTGCCGGGAAGCGGTGATATATCCCTCCACCTCCTAGGTGGAGGTGCAGCCAGGTGGCTCCACACACTCCCCCACTTTAGGTGCTGCCCCCACAGCTCCCATTGGCTGTAGTTCCTGGCCAATGGGAGCTGTGTAGCTGGTGCTCAGGGCAGTGGCAGCACACGGAGCCACCTGGCCACGCCTCCACCTAGGTGGCGGAGGGATATGCCACTGCTTCCCGTCAGCCGCGCGGAGCCAGGTAGGGAGCCTGCCAGTCCTGCACCAACAGGACTTTTAACGGCCCAGTCAGCGGTGCTGACCAGACCTGCCAGGGTCCCTTTTCGACCGGGTGTCCCGGTCGAAAACCGGACACCTGGCAACCCAAACTATGGGCCTTATTCTGATCTCACACAGACCTGATTCTTTTCTATACAAAGGCCTCTTTACACAGCTCTGGTAGTAAAAGTACCTTAAAATGGGCATAATATAAGTTTATACCCACTTTACGCTGCCAGAGTGATATGTAAATATGCTTAGTGTAGGTGAAAAATCAGGCCCACACCAGTTTCACACTGATAATCCCACTGAAGGTCAGTGGAGTTACTCTTGATTTACACATGTGAGTGAGGTAAGTCAGACCCTATGGAAAGTTGTTTTGAAACTTTCTTGATCTGTCTTGGTGGAGCCAATATAAAGCTACCTGCTTTAATATCTGAAGTTACATGATGGAGTGCCAGTGTTAGCCAAAATAACAAATACAGTTTTGATCTTTGACCTGCCTGCTATATCTGCCAAGAGCTAAAACCTTAGGAGAAACCAACAAAGGAAAAAATAGTCACTGTTGAATTTATCATCAAGAGAATAATGGAAAGAAAGTGCAAGCTGAAGCCTCTGGGTCATGTGCACACACAGCAAACAGCAGCAAAGGTGATTTTTAGAAAGATGGTCCTTTCTTGCAGTCAAATTGAAGCTGGGACTGACTAGTGTACTGTCATAGTTAAATGTTAAAGACTTTAATATAATCATTTCTGTATTAATGAGATCCAGCTCAATTCAATATAACATTTTTTTAAATGTGACTTTGATCAAAGCAATTGGGGGAAAAAACACTGTGGTTTCTTAAGCTATTTAATTTAACCAAATGTGGACAGATCCTGCTGATAAAGGAATGATTTCACTGAAATAAATTTCTATAATCAAAAATAAACTAGGCTAGTGAGATCCAGACCAATCTGAATGAAAGAGAACTTGAAAAAGTCTGTATTTATTGCAATGCAGTTAAGTATTAACATGTCCTCTTTAAACTCCCTCCAGTCAATCAGTTAAAAAATACATGGTTTTAAAAGGGAAATAAAAATGTATAGTCTGGGCTAAAATTTGCTCTCCTTTACACCCAAACACCAGTGAAATGAGAGGATTTGTGTTGCTATAACTGGGTAGAAAATGATCATTTGGAAGTTGTTAAAAATCTACCATAACTTCAAGGGTGGATCATATACTTTTGGAACTATTCATTGTATACAGTCTGGAGCAACTCTAAGGACATCCTGATAATTCTGTTTCCTAGTGGGAAGAGAGGGATGTGAAGTCTAGTTGGTTTGTAGCTATTGTGGGGGGAGATAATACAAGGAGATGAAAAATAAAAAATACAAACCCTGTTCAGGTATAAAAGCTTACGGTCTTGTGCTTTTATGGTGACTATGAAAGCCTTCCAATATGTTCTGAGTGCAAACCAATAAGGTGATGTCTGATTGAGTTGGCAAACTGTCTGAAACAATAAATCTAAGAGAGGTGTGATCGACCACATTCCATAGTTAACTATTTCACTGCTGATCATTTCAGAGATGTTAATTTGCTTTATCCCCCAATTCTAAGTCACTTCTACACCTTCCCAGGTACCAAAAGCCCCAGCTGTTCCCTACTCAGCATCCAAAACCTCCAGTTTCAAACACTCCCCCCACTGCAATGCAGTTATGCATTCTCTATACAGAACTGTCCATAACTAAAACCATGCATAACTTTAACTAAAAAGTATTTTTCTTCACGTATAACTGGCACATGAGAAAATTCATCTAAATTGAAAGTCTGAATGGACAACAACAAACCATTTTTTACCTGGAGGAAGACAAATGTGAGACAAAAGTTTAAGTTCAAATCAGGGTAATATAAAAACATTTTCCTTTTGGTTCCTGAGTAAATGTGGCAATTTTTGAGCCAGACCAATTTTTCATGCCATAGTTATAGAGGATAGCTGACATAAAGCTTTACAATGGGAATAAGTTACAGCCTAATTATAGAGAAGCTACTTCCTCTCCATAATCCCCACAAATTTAGTTGATTTACAGTTAAGATTACTGTAAACACAATCCTTATTCAAAATACATAACAAGAACATCAAAAACAATTTTTAAGTATAAAAAGTGTGGAAAAAGTCTTATCCTTACAGTTCCTACATTTGTTTACAAATAAAATAGACATGAAAAGTCATCTTAACAGCCTTAACTCTTACTGAGTGACTAAAACATATCAAGGCAATTTAAAAATCTTATAAAGACATTTACCAAGCATTTCATATCCATCCTTTAACATATACATCACTAAGATACTTTAATATGTAGAGTATGTTACCAAACACCTTATTGTTTGTTTATTCTCCTTATACAACTACATTTTATATGAATTGCTGAACAACTATATTACATAAATTAGCATTTGGGACTACCTCATCTTTCAGATCAGATCAAGATAGTTTATTCTTGTGTGTGAATTCCACTTGTTTAAAATAAAATAAAACATACTCCTTTACAAATATCAGTTCTGGCAAAGGATTAGAAGTGAAGGTGTTACAGGAATGTGTAATGTGAATTTTCTTATATCTATATTATTGGAAAGGATGTGTGTGCTATAATAGTAATAAAATATATCTGTAAATTACTGTCTCTGGTCAGTTCCATACTTTTTCAACTTTTAGTAACTTTATTTACTGTAGTAGCCTTAACTGTGAGTTGTTAAAAAATGTGTGAAATATTCTTTTGAAAAAGGTAACATCAGGAGCCATGAAAAAGAAAACTGATAGTGGCTGGAAAATTGTACATGGAAGGAACATACTTTCTTCCACACCATAGTTCCCAATAAAATGTTTATGCATCAGGCACATGCAATTTTCATTGTCTTAATGGATCCCAGTCAGGATCCCTTCTATTATGTCTTCTCCCATCATCCTCCAGGAAACCTTTGACCCTTGTTCTCTATGCTCCTCGGGCTATTGTGGCACAAGCTGACCTGTTTCTACAGAGTACATTGTGAATACTTGTTGGCTTTTTAAGGCTACCAAAAAGGAGCACCACTACTCCACTCTGGGAGGTGCAGAGGAGAGGAGGTCAGCTTCCTAAGATCTTAGGCTTGGTCTACACTTACCCCCCAATTCGAACTAAGGTACGCAACTTCAGCTACGTGAATAACGTAGCTGAAGTTCGAAGTACCTTAGTTCAAACTTACCTCGGTCCACACGCGGCAGGCAGGCTCCCCCGTCGACGCCGCGGTTCCCCCGTCGACGCCGCGGTACTCCTCTCGTCTAGCTGGAGTACCGCAGTCGACGGCGATCACTTCCTGGTTCGACTTATCGCGTCCAGACAAGACGCGATAAGTCAAACCCAGAACTTCGATTCCCAGCCGCCGAACTAGCGGCTGGGTGTAGACATACCCTTAGATGTGCAACTGGAAAGATGCCTGCATTGACTGTCAGGTGATTCTGGTTTTCCAGATGTTGCAGCTCCACTGAATCCCTTCTTTATGCCACCTCTCCCTGCTGCCTGCCAGAAGCCTTCCTGGCCATCATTAAAACCATAGCCTACTCCTCCTGTTTCTCCCTCACAAGATCAGAATGAAACCTTTCTGAGGTGTCTGTCACTAACTATTCTAGTTATGGTTTCCAAGTCTCAGTTCAGGTTGTCTTGGCAATTGTACAGAAATAGAGAGGGAGGGAAATCAAACAATAGAAGTAAAAAAAAAAAATATGCCAAAATGAATACTACCAAAGGCATTGCTCCCCTGTTAATAACATGTGGTACAGAACATTGAAACATTACCTGCAGTATGACAGAAAAACTTGTTCTCTTCTTTCATAGCGTAAAGTAGTCTGTTTCAGCCTGTTAGTACACTATTCAGTCTCACATCCAGTGCCCATTTGTAACCAATAAAACTTCTTTATCCCGAAGCCCTTCTTGGCTTTGTAGTTTCACATGTCAAGTCTCAATTAACATTTGGGATGACTTCATCTTCCAGATCAGACCAAGATACTTATTTTCTTTGTGTGAAATCCACTCAACAACAAAACAAAAGCACATTCCTTTTCAAACACCATTTCTGCCAAACCAATGGTTCTTCCTGTCGCCAAACATGCACTGATATTTAAGCAATATTCTCTTTAAGCACCCACTTCCAATAATGCCTTTTCAGATATATAATTGCTCATGAAAATATGGTTAATTCTCTTCTCCTCTATGTCTCATATACAAAGTCATCAGTCAGCCTTCATGATTCTCCAAATAACTTCTTTGAGGCAAACTTTTGTGACCACACACATTAAACCCTGCCAGCTCAATTTCCCGGGATAATAGTACAAAGTTATTTAATTGCAAATTTAGATAAGAGAAATCACATAGGATTAAAACTGGAGTGATGTCCACTTAAAATTCACATATGACAATGTTGTATAGCTCTTTCTCAGCAACACTTTGCCTAAGACACACAAAGAGATATATTACTGAGTTAATAGGAGATTCTACTGTTGTTCCAAGTGGGATAATAAGCAACATTCTTACCCCCTTGTCATATCCCTAAAAGATTTTTTAATCGTGTACTTTCAGGATGCTTTATTCATTCAGAATTTAAAGACCTCACAATCTGTAATTTCCTTTCCTGTTTTGAAATACTTTTTATGACCATAAATAGTTTCTTTTTGGGATTTTTGAATTGTTGATGTATGTATTCTGGGTAGTATTTTGTTCTGGACAGTATAGAACATTCCTTTCACAGTGTGTGCAAATGTTATATCAAATCTAGCAAACCTTAAACTTACCTACCTAAATGTTTGTAGTCTTTTTGTAGGGTCAGTATATTATATAGTACTTATAAGATATACTCAGTATAATATAGTTTCACTTCTGTGGTTTCTAAACGATGTTTGGAAGCCCCACAAACTGTGTAGCCTTATGTCTCATATGTTAATTTACCTCTGTAATTCTCACTTTTATATACTCTGCATACATATTTATGAATATCTACATATGTGCACATATATAGATGATATGCAGCACTGTAAGTACAGATGTATACACTATGCATACATGTGCAAATAAATATTTTCACATAATAAGCATAGCTCAAGGGACACTATCAATTTGAAAACTAGTAATTTTTTTCATGGGTTAAAATTAGTTTCAGATACTACATGCATCCCAAGTCTGCAAGACAATTTACCTTGTTGTTGTACAATCAATTTCCTATTTTTAAAAATGTTTTTCTCTTACTTGCTAATGTATGAAAGACCTAAACCAACAACAAGGAAAACTGACTGACTATTAGTATACAGATCTATAGACAAAACAGTGAATCTGACTACATACAAAGAAGCTAGATTGCCCCTGGAACTACGCAGCCACAGAGGAGTTTAAGAGGTAGTTTCAATACCGCTCCATACTTCAGGTCTGTGGCAAAGCCAAGATCTATTCTAGCCCTTAGATTGCTACTGTAAAATTGTAGATAAAAAAATTCAGACAGAAGTGTGGTTTTTAAGTTAACAATAGCCCTTAAAACATGACATATCAAAACAAGTTTCACAGATAAATGATTTAAGAAGTTTTTAAAATGTAGCACATGATACTCATACAATAGTTAGATAGTTTTAAGAATTAATATTATTTGTCAGAGACTGGACTAGTGCAGACCTTTGAAGAAATAGGTAGTTGGGGGAGTTTGGCACACTATCCAAATGTTTAATGTATTTAAATGCATGTTAAAAGTTAGGAATGTTAATGGCAGGGAAAAAAAGCAAAGTTCATATACTTATAGCAATCTGTAACTAATAAATAGCAGACTCATTAGACTTATGTTTATAAGTAGAAAATAATATTGTAGAATTTTGCTTTGAAGTTCATTGTTCTTACAAGAGATATAGTGGAAACATAAGATGTAACTTAGTGTTTTTATAAATTTTATATGGCTTTTATCTGCTATGTCCTTTCATTGTGCTTTAAATATTCCATTTATGCTGAAAGTCCTGTAGTATTCTATTGCCCACAAGGGGAAAGAATGACAAAAATCTGTGCCAGAAAAGACATTTTCTACAAGTTGATCATTAAAGTACACTTCTCTCCACCATAAAAAGGATAATTTGAAATAAAAACTTATGGGAGAAAAAAAATTAAGAAAAAATTGTTGTCACCAGTTATGTTTGTGTTAAGTTTAAATTGGACTGAAAATTGTAGCTAATCATCATTTTCCATTAAACTTGCATAAAATGGCTTTGAACTGAAGGACCATTCATGTTGACTGTTAATCATTTTAGTCTCCTTTCCCTCCTCTGCACACATAAAATCCATCTGCTGGCTGGGCTAACTAGCAAATACAATTTTCAATGGGAACTGCTGGGTGCTCAGCACTTTAGACAATCAGGCCATTTATTTAGGCCTTGATCCTGCAATGACTTATGTATATGCTTAACTTTAGGCACGAATTGTCCCATTGAAACTCTGTTGAAAACCTGGGCTGATACAGCTTTTATATGTTGATGGTATGTAATTATCTGAGAACACCCCCACAAAATAATTATTTGATATAGGTTAATTTGAGAGGAAGGGATCAGGGTGAAAAGAGAGAGAGAGAGAGAGAGAGAGAGAGAAGGATATCAGAAGACTTTTAAATACAAATGTATTATCAATTGCTACTCAGTCCTTCTCTTATATCCCCTTTCGTTATGTTTATGTTCTTATCTCATTTCAGGCATTTGTGGTTTTGAATGTTGATGAGAATTCATACATCCAGTATGTTTAACTATATTGTTAATTGCCTGGGCTTAGGTTTTGCCTGTTTGATAACAAAATAGAAAAGGAACAACTGTATTTTTCCATTAATCTGATATGTTTTGTAATATGTTACAGTAAAAATGCTTTGAAAAGATTGATTTCATATGAATCAAACCCTTTGCTTCCTTTTGTGCTGATATTTCAGTGGATGGTTCATTGAAGTCAGGATGTATCCTGAATGTATCCACAAGCTTCAGCTGCAGTCAAGTAGATTTTAAAAAGGAGTAAAATTTGGAACAAGTAAGGCTGACTTTTTGCATCTGGTTAAGTCCCATGATGAAAACCTCTAACCCTGTAAATCACAAGGGACTTGACTTTTCTGCACCTTGGAAACAAAAAGTCTGTTCCTCTGAGTTTTCCAGACCTTAACCATTATCTTAACAGGGCCCTAGCAAAAGCTTTTTGGGGGAGATGTTTTTCTGTTTTTTATTACAGGTTCACTAAAATAGCTTGACATAAACCCAATTTTATAGTATGAAAAAAGGAAAGAATCTCCTCTAATAGAAAATCAACAATACATGGAGATTCAATTTTCTATTGTTTCATTCTATAGCGATTATATACTAATGAGTTATCTTTAACAGCAAAAACTATGCAGTCAATAAGGTGCAAGTGAAGAAAGAGAGAGAGAACAGGCATTCCCAGAGCATGACTAATTCCCTCTTAGTTTCCTTAATAAAGAATAGGATTGAGTTATATAAATGAAGATAAATGATTCGCCTCTCATTTACACCAATTTTACAGAAGCACAGCCCCACTGAGGTCGGTGGCGTTACTCCCCAGTTCACACCAATTAAAAAAGGGACTCAGCCCCAGTAAGTAGTAAGTTTCTCCTGTTCAACTTTGAAAGCAAAACACTAATCTGAACACCCTGAGGCTTTGCAGCAGTTGGATCCAGGTCTGAATTACATGGCTTGACCGCCTCTCTATTTTCTACTGTTGCTTTTTAGTTGTATACTTTGACTTCCAAAACACTTTGTTGCACTGAGCACCTTTGCTAGTGCTTTTAAAAGCCGAGGGTGGCACAAGTGTTGAAAAAGACGTAGAATAACTGTTGAAACTGACTACTGAGACGCATTTCTTGAGTTGAAAGAGTTATCACTATTCTTGACCTAGAAGAGCGAGTTGCGTGTGTCTTACAATATCCTGGAGGGTTGTGAAGAGGAATCTCATCAGCTGATATATTTCTAGAATAGGAAGAAACCTGTGTATCCACAACCAGAAACCAAATGGATTAGTTACTGCTGGCTCTGTAGAAGATAAGAGAAAGCATCCACCACTAACTCAACAGGGAGGATAGTTATAATATTTACATATATTTTTCACCAAAGCACTTTACAAAATTAAGTATAATTTTACAGATATCAGGAGATGTGGTTTTGTGGTTAAGACACTATCTAAATAGCCAGGAGATCTAAGTTAACCTCCCAGCTCTGCTACAGACTTCCATTGTGATCAAGGGCAAATCGCTTAATCTTTCTGTTTCTCAGTTCCCCCTCTGTGAAATGGGGAGAATACTTCCTTTGTGTCGCTTGTGTATTTAGATTGCAAGCCCTTCAGGGCAAGGAATATGTGTTTGTATTATGCCTAGCAAGAATATAGATAGGGAAAATGAGGTATAGGAAGATTAAGTGTCTTGCTCAAGAAGGCCATTGGCAGAAATAGGACTAGAATCCAAACCTCATGGCTATTAGTCCTTGCCCTAGTCATTGAACCTTGCTACATCCCAAAGGGACTTTGGGACATCCAAGATCAAGTAGGTAGGAACACAGAGGTTGAAGAATGACTTCCAAGGAGGCACAGAAAACTTCAGTGTTTCATTGTATGGGCTTTTTAAGGCCTAGACCTAGTAGACCTAAAAGAAACAGGAGTCTCAGATACTTCTTATCATGGAAAAAGTCCTTCTTGATGATATAACAATAGTAATCAGGCTTAACCAGGATCATTCAGTCTCTCTAAGGTCAAAAGAACACTAACAAGAAGGAGGCAGATACCAGCATGTCACACCAGGAGGCCCCCTAACTCCCTCATTTTAATGGGATTACTCTTTATTTTTTGCATTCATAGCTTTCTCAAAACTACATACGAATTTGCTCCATTAAACGATGGCAAGGGCTGAATCTCAGTTTACGTGGGTTATAGGAAACAAACGTGCAGCGTTAAGTCACGGATACTGGCATTGGACCAAGCCTGCTTGTTAATTTGGAGTTAATGGCTCCTTAGAACTCAGATCTCCCAGAAAGCCTTCTTTCCCATTCCACCCCTGCCCATCCCATCCTTGGGGCACCCCTTTTACTTTTGTTTTTGGGGATTGGTAGCCTTAATCCCTCATCTCAGGGTGACACAAAGTTTCGGGGCCAGTAAACAATGAGAAGGACAGGTTTCTGTTGCAGCATGATCCGAAGAATCTGATTAAATGGTGACAGTCCAACAAAATGTGTTTTAATACAGCCAAATGCAAGGTAATACATTTGGGTTCCCCTATACCGGATGGGTGACTCTGCCTTAAAAAATAGTGATTCATAGAGGGACTAAGGGCTCAGAGATAATCCCTTCAACAATAAAAAAAGAAGAAATATATAACAAATGGAAGAAAGGAGAAGCTAATAGTAATGAATATAAATCAGAGGTAAGAATTGTAGAAAATTGATAAGAGAAGCAAAAGAACCAAGGAGAAATCTATGACCAGCAGAGTTAAGGGCAATAAGGAGAATTTTTAAATATATTAGGAACAAAAAGATTCCTAACAAAGGTATTGTTCCATTACTATATGGAAATGGTAGTATTGTCAATGCAGAAAAAGCAGACACGTATAATTAAATATTATTGTTCTGCATTTTGGTAAAAGCCAGATGGGGTAGCTGTATTATATGATGAGCACGTTCCATTCCACTGGTAACTCAGGATCATGTGAAATAGCAGCTACTAAAGTTTGACATTTTAAAATCAGCACATCCAGATAACTTATAAAAGAGCTGACCAAGGAGCTCGCTGGACCATTAATGTTGATTTTCAATAACTCTTGCAACACTGGCTATGTTCCAGAAGACTGAAAGGAAAGTTAATGTTGTGCCAAAATATAAAAAGGGTAACTGATACAGACTCATCTGGATCTCTTGGTGACCTGGGGGCAAGCAAACACAGTGACCTAGTCTCACCTCTGTGATAAACCCAGGCCAGTTGGGTACAGCAGAGTAGTATAAGGCAGATATACTGGTCACTGGTTAAGCAGTTTTCTGTTCCCTGAGTGACCAGAGCAGGGGCTGCACTAGAACAATCAGGAACATGCTAGAACCAATTAAGACAGGCAAGCTAATTAAGGCACCTGGAGCCAATTAAGAACATACTAGAATCAACTATGGCAGGCAGACTAATCAGGACACCTGGTTTAACTCCCATCAGTTAGTGGAGTGCGTGCAAGGAGTGAGAAGGCGTGCTGCTGGAGGACTGAGGAGTACAAGTGTGATCAGGCTTCAGGGGGAAAATCCTGCAGTGAGGATAAAGAAGGTGCTGGGGGAAGGCCATGAGGAAGTAGCCCAGGGAGTTGTAGCTGTCACGCAGCTGATACAGGGGACATTGTAGACAGCTGCTATCCACAGGGCCCTGGGCTGGAACCCGGTCTAGAGGGCGGGCCCAGGTTCCCCCATCCCTCCCAACTCCTAATCGGACACAGGAGGAGTTGGCCTGGTCTGTGAGCAACACCAAAAGGGAAGGTCTAATTTGGAAAGGGATCTGGCCTGTCCCCGACCCACTAGGTGGGACAACAGAGACTGCAGAGGTTGTTCTCCGTTTCCCCCATGCTGGCCAGTGATGAGGTTAGCTGAGTGAACGGCAGGTTTGAGCCTCTAGCAGAAGCGGCCAAACTGAGGGCTGCCGTGAACCTCTGAGGCGAACAAATCCGCCAAAAAGTGAAGGACCCACCAAGGCAGAAGAGGAACTTTGTCACACCTCCTGTATACCACAGATGATCTGATGGTACCAACTGACCGCAAACTCTATGAAATCTATGCTACTTAATAAGGAAATGACCTCTCCTCAGGGTGGATTGCGGGTGCTAGGTCCTCCTAATTTCCTTCTTCAAGGAAGTTGGCACATTGGGCTGCTGCCCACTCAACCCATAGTGTTTATGGACTCTTTGGTAACCATCGTAGGAAGCACCAGCCCCAAATAAACAACTTGAGGTGCTACCAGACCAAAGTAGGTAGCAGGAAGAAAAGGACAGGGCCACTAACCACTCAAAGAATACAAATAAAGTTTGGGGTATAAAGTGTGAAGTCAGCTTGGAATATGGGCTATGTACATGCCAGCTGTGCTGAGTATTTGTGGCCCTAGCTGATTTGGTAGCTTTAGGGCTCCAGATGAACCTTTTGCACAGCCATGATGAAGCAAATCTTAATAGGAAACTGCCTGGATAAAAGACCAACTCAGATGCTTAATCCCTGTGGTCCTGGTTTCCCAAACTCTTTTCCAGTGGAACAAACAACTATAGTACCACTTTCTCAAATTAGAGTAAGAATCAGTCATTATACCATGAAACAGTGTAATGAAATTGCCTTGGAACTTAAATTGATGTGCAGACTGAGTTTCAAAATGTTGCCTGGAGAATTCATTATCTAGAACATAGTGTCAGTTATTTAAAGGATTGTGGAGAGACCAAGCATCTAAACAAGAACCAAAACTTGACAAAACAATTGGAAAAGACTGGTGAGGCAAAGTATATTCAGGCCCAATCGTTTTAATTTTACTAGAATCCTTAAGGATTCTGATGGCTTGACAGCACAGACATTGTTCAGTCTCTTTATGGACTTGATTGGTGGGCAGGTGAACAGATCCAGGGCTGGTCCCAATAACATAAGATCCATCAAGATCTATCACAATTCTGATGGGCTTGCAAATGTCTGATCCTTAATTATGGAGTCATTTGCTTGAATAATGTTCATGATATTCTGTACACTGAACAAGCACACCATTCCTTTGCTACAGAAGATCTCCAAACCCTCTAAAAAAGGATCAACATCCTAGATTCTCATATGTACTTGGGAAATGCAAGAAAGAAAGAAAAAAAAGCATAGAGAATGTCTTGAACGCTTACCAGCGAAGGTGATACATGTCTAGTACATCTCCTAAAAATACTTCCCTCTTCAGATTTACAGTCACTAACAACACAGAGCAGTTTTGATCAAAAGAAGCAGCAGCAGCTGCAAGGGAAAAGTGTCCGTTTCTGATTGCCTCATCTGGCCTGGAGGAGGGTAACAGCATAACTTTATTATACCAGATGCAGTGGAGGACTTTATTTCATTTAATCTGGAGAGCAAAGGAATTTGTCACACAGAGAAGATGAAAATAATCGTTGCCTTTCTCACCACCATCCATGCATGATGGTTATTGGCTGCATCCATGGAAGAAGTTGGAGTTTACGATGAGTTATTTACTAACTTTCTCCTGCATGATTGTCCTCGGGGGGTTGGTATTTTGCTTAGCCCAAGAGACTTCTGTTGAGAAGTTATTTTTGTTTGGTATTTGCTGGAATGCGTTCATTTAGAGAATGCATGCTTCTGGGACTTGCGGTAGACTTGAAATTTCAGTTGTGCATCAAAATATACTATGTATTACTTGGTAAGAAGGTTATATTTAATTTGAGATTTATTAACTTTTATTTTAAGAATCTGTGTGCTATAGTTGGCCTGAGCTATGAATGCATATTGTAGATATTTTGATAACAGAGAGGGGGCCGCAAATGGGATTTTTGGCAGCTATTGCCTTTCAGGGATGGTGTGAGGCTTGAGGGACATTTTCCAGTCCTACTTTCATTAAATTCACTGGCAGCCCTCACTAGGGTTATTTTATTTGTTTGGTTTAGATTTTTTGGTCATTCACTCCTGAAGCATTTACTTTTTTGTAACATATGTTAATTCAATATTATAGCTCATCTTGACACCTCTCTGTGGAGTATGAGCTGCCTTCAGAACCCTATTAAAAGACAATGGGCCTTATTTACCATTGCCTGATGCTTCACATCTACACCTATGGTATGTACGTGTAAAATGCTGCCATTTAGACATGTTAATGTTTTATACCCACTTGACACAGGTGTAAGTGACTAGATCGGTTGCAAGGGTGGTGAGAACCCATTATCTGCATATTTGTTTTTCCATTCTGAAGAAGGAGGTCTTGATATAGCAGCACTTTCTGGAGCATGGAAAGGCAGAAGACAATTACTCCTCTCCCCCTGCAAGGAGGGCTGGTAGGTTGTATCTTCTTTTTCATGGGTAGGAGGAAATGGGAAAAGGATTCATTGATGTGTGGTTTGACCCTTAATACAGACATGAGACAACCAGACCTCCTGTATTGGATTGCATCCATTTCAAATCCTGCTGTAATATTATAGGGCCAGGTCTTCACAGTTAGGCATGGAGGGTTAATTGTGTGCCCCTAGCATATGAGTATACATGCCAGACGTCCAAGGGTAAAATCAGATTTTTGTGCATGTGCACAGCCAGCTGGGCTCCCCTCTCAAAATCTGGTGTTTATGAAAATAAGTATAGTACCTCCTAGGGTTAGGAGACACAAATACAGTTATTAGGCTGTGGAGGAATGTAGTTTAAGCAGCCAGGCAGTCAGCACAGGCTGGGACAATTGCTAGGTGTGAGGCCTGCTTCTCACTGCTCTTAATTTTCAGAATATATTCCCCATACATTATGCCTCCCCACTTCCGGTTCCCAACATTACAACCATCAGGCAAGAAGCCAGAGTTTGGGAAGCTGGCCAGGAGGCTATAACCAGGGATCAGGGAATATACTCATCCTTTGTGACCTAAGGGCTAATGGGTACAGACAAAAATACCTGGGTTTATCTCAAACAAATGTAGTCTAAGAAGAATTCCTTTGAAGCATCTCCATTTATAACTGGGTTTACAAGGAACAGCCCACCCACTTTTACCATGAATTATCTCAGTGCTCAGTACAGGAGTCCATTTGTAATGATATTTAATAATAGGGGCTACATCTTCATTTAAAGTGTGTTTGTAATACCTAGCCATAGGACTTTCCCAGTTGGCCTTGGCTACGCTCGGGACTTCCCAGCGCTGCTGTGAAGCGCGAATGTAGTCGCGCCGCCAGCGCTGCGAGAGCTGTCTCGCAGCGCTGTATGTACTCCACCTCTCCAAGGGGAATAGCTTGCAGCGCTGCAGGCTCTGATTACACTGGCACTTTACAGCGCTGTACTCGCTGCGCTCGGGGGGGGCGTTTTCACACCCCTGAGCGCAGCAAGTTGCAGCGCTGTACAGCGCCAGTGTAGCCAAGGCCTCAGTAGGTTCCATGGCCACAGGGGTAAAATATTATCCTGAAGGTCATAAGAAACTGAATAGAATAGAATCCACAGCAGAAGTTTCTTCTGGAATGTGGCAGCTGGTCTAATAAGGGTCTAGGACCCATTAAGAGTTTATTTCACATTTTTAAGTCATTTTCTCTATTTGAAAATTAGTGTAATTAATTTTTAGCAACTGTATTTGAGGTTTATTAAATGTAGATATGTATATGCCACAAGGAGATCTTGTTTCCCCTTCCAATGTTTTTATTGAAAGTAATAACAGAAATGACCTAAGGGGAGTAAAATTAACTTTCTATCTCTAGCTGTCATTGAATATTTTAAATAACTGTAAAATGTCTTTAGAAACACATACTAAAATATGGTGGAAGGAATTGCTAGGCACTTAGAGACAGTAAATATAAGCTCACAGAATAGGAAGTTCATGGAAGTGTACTTCTGCCAAGCTTCTGAAACCTGAACCATGACACATTATTCAGTGTATGTTCAATCATTACTACAATCACCAGGTCCCATTAGTTAGGATATAGCCCTATTAGATTAAATTAACAAGCAAGAACTTCACTATTAACTGAAATTCTACTGTGCTTTCCTGTAACTGGTTTGAAATGCCTTCCCTACAACAATGTTTGAAAGAAGGTAATTGAGTTATAGTGTTGGCTTTTGGATAAAGGAAAAACTGGCCATTTCCACTCCCATGTGGAAGAAGTACTTCATTTCATTACTTGTGATGGGCTATTATTATATATATATATATAATATAGTTTTGTTATTGAGTAGTTAGGTCCCAAACTAGGAAAAATCCCTATTCAAGATAGCATGTAAGCCTTTAAGGACAGTATTTAAAGTGTTTTTCTGAATCAACACCTTTTAGGGAAATAAAGGGAGGGTATTGACTATTGTTCTACTCAGTTTCATTTATATCTTCCAAGAAATAAAATATTAGGAACGAGTTCTATTTTTGATGAGTTGTGATCATCCTTGCTTTGAGCCACATGTGTTAGAACTACTATACTGTTACCACCAAGGCAAAAGTCTCAAGGATGCACTCTATACACAAACTTGAATTTAATATCAATACTAAAGTTTGCATTTCAGGTTGTCAGGCGCCACCTGCTGGAAAAAAGAGGCAATAAATATTTATTGAAGTAAAATGTCATGCCTTTCCAAAGTAGAGTTCAGGATTTCGGAACACTTGCTTCCTTTGTATATCTGAAGACAGTACAAAATAAATATACAAATAAAGCAACTACTGTTACTGTTCCAGTATTGTTGTTCTATGAAAAATGACAATGTGTCATGGCATAGATCCACGTTTAACATGTTTCAATGATTCTAGAGCAAATTTACTCAACTGTCAAATTAAAACTGTATATATGTGTATGTGTATGTGTGTGTGTGTGTGTGTTTCCTAGCCCACCACTTCTGCAAACCCAACCTGGGATCCAACACTCAAGCTATGTTCTCGCTCTTGAACCATCACAGAAAATGAAGATTTCATACTTAGCAGACCATTCTTTTGATAATGCACAAGCTAGGAAAAGGTATAGATATCTGCCATACATTACTGCCCTACTAAACACCACTCTAAATATAGACTCAAGGAACTTCCTGGATTTGAATCTCTGACAGTTATGTCCCTTGGTATACAGTTTTATGAGAGAACACAACAACCTTGTGAAGATGAGAGGGCTCTTCTATTCATCTGAGGCATGAGAGCTATTCTAGACATAGGGCCCACAGTTCTCTCAAGGACCTGATGAATTGCTCCCAGCTTCCCACACAGAAGAAGTCCTGTAGCACTAGCAGCGGCATAGGTCATTCATTATACATTCAGAAACTAAATGCCTCTAGAAGGGGTACAGTTACTAGCGGCTACAATTTGATATAGGCCCGGTTAGGAGATGCAGTGAACTGTAGCTTTCCCATTACTAGGCAACTCCCAACTGCAAGTGGGCAATTAAGGATAGTGGAGCACATGTTAGAGACTAGGGCTGGTGAGCATGTTGTCCTTGTAGAGGATGACAACGACCTCCCAGAATCTGGAGAGGGGGGTTATTCTGCAGAAATGTCATTCACTTTTGATGTAGATAAAGAGGAGGATGCCAACACAGGGCCCAGGCGTGGAGTATCACCAACCAGAAGGTAGTGGCAAAGAAGAACAATAGGGTAAACTCCTTGCCTAGTAGTAGCCATGTAGAATCATAGAATATTAGGGTTGGAAGAGACCTCAGGAGGTCATCTAGTCCAATCCCCTGCTCAAAGCAGGACCAACCCCAACTAAATCATCCCAGCCAGGCCTTTGTCAAGCCGGGCCTTAAAAACCTCTAAGGATGGAGATTCCACCACCTCCCTAGGTAACCCATTCCAGTGCTTCACCACCCTCCTAGTGAAATAATGTTTCCTAATATCCAACCTAGACCTCCCCCACTGCAACTTGAGACCATTGCTTCTTGTTCTGTCATCACTGAGAACAGCCTAGCTCCATCCTTTTTGGAACCCCCCTTCAGGTAGTTGAAGGCTGCTACCAAATCCCCCCTCACTCTTCTCTTCTGCAGACAAAATAACCTCAGTTCCCTCAGCCTGTCCTTGTAAGTCATGTGCCCCAACCCCCTAATAATTTTCGTTGCCCTCCGCTGGACTCTCTCCAATTTGTTCACATCCTTTCTGCAGGTGGGGGGGGGGGGGACCAAAACTGGACACAATACTCCAGGTATGGCCTCACCAGTGCCGAATAGAGGGGAATGATCACTTCCCTCGATCTGCTGGCAATGCTCCTACTAATACAGCCCAATATGCCATTGGCCTTCTTGGCAACAAGGGCACACTGCTGACTCATATCCAGCTACTCATCCACTGTAATCCCCAGCTCCTTTTCTGCAGAACTGCTGCTTAGCCAGTCGGTCCCCAGCCTGTAGTGGTGCATGGGATGCTTCCTTCCTAAGTGCAGGAGTCTGCACTTGTCCTTGTTGAACCTCATCAGATTTCTTTTGGCCCAATCCTCCAATTTGTCTAGGTCACTCTGGACCCTATCCCTACACTCCAGTGTATCTACCTCTCCTCCCAGCTTAGTGTCATCTGCGAACTTGCTGAGGGTGCAATTCATTCCAACATCCAGATCATTAATAAAGATGTTGCATAAAACCGGTCCCAGGACTGACCCCTGGAGCACTCCGCTTGATATCGGCTGCCAACTAGACATTGAGCCATTGATCACTACCCATTGAGCCCGACAATCTAGCCAGCTTTCTATCCACCTTATAGTCCATTCATTCAGTCCATACTTCTTTAACTTGCTGGCAAGAATACTGTGGGAGACCGTATCAAAAGCTTTGCTAAAGTCAAGATATATCACGTCCACCGCTTTCCCCATATCCACAGAGCCAGTTATCTCATCATAGAAGGCAATCAGGTTGGTCAGGCACGACTTGCCCTTGGTGAATCCATGTTGGCTGTTTCTGATCACCTTCCTCTTCTCCAAGTGCTTCAAAATGGATTCCTTGAGGACCTGTTCCATGATTTTGCCGGGGACTGAAGTGAGGCTGACCCGTCTGTAGTTCCCGGTTTCTCTTTCTTCCCGTTTTTAAATATGGGCACTATATTTGCCTTTTTCCAATTGTCCGGGACCTCCCCTGACCGCCACAAATTTTCAAAGATAATGGCCAATGGCTCTGCAATCACATCAGCCAACTCCCTCAGCACCCTTGGATGCATTAGATCTGGACCCATGGACTTGTGCATGTCCAGCTTTTCTAAATAGTCCTTAACCTGTTCTTTCACCACTGAGGGCTGCTCACCTCCTCCCCATACTGTGTTGCCCAGTACAGCAGTCTGGGAGCTGACCTTGTCGGTGAAGACTGAGGCAAAAAAAGCATTGAGTACTTCAGCTTTTTCCACATCCTCTGTCACTCTGTTGCCTCCCCCATTCAGTAAGGGTCCCACACTTTCCCTGACCTTCTTCTTATTGCTAACATACCTGTAGAAACCCTTTACCCTTGCTAGCTGCAACTCCAATTGTGCCTTGGCCTTCCTGATTACACCCCTGCATGCTCTAGCAATATTTTATACTCCTCCCTAGTCATCTGTCCAAATTTCCACTTCTTGTAAGCTTCCTTTTTGAGTTTAAGCTCACCGAAGATTTCACTGTTAAGCCAAGCTGGTCGCCTGCCTTATTTGCTATTCTTTTTGCACATCGGGATTTGTTCCTGTGCCCTCAATAAGGCTTCTTTAAAATACAGCCAGCTCTCCTGGACTCCTTTCTCCCTCATATTAGCCTCCCAATGGATCCTGCCCATCAGTTCCCTAAGGAAGTCTAAGTCTGCTTTTCTGAAGTCCAGGGTCCGTATTTTGCTACTCTCCTTTCTTCCTTTTGTCAGGATCCTGAACTCCACCATCTCATGGTCACTGCTGCCCAGGTTGCCACCCACTTCTACTTCCCCTACCAATTCTTCCGTGTTTGTAAGCAGCAGGTCAAGAGGAGCACGGCCCCTAGTTGGTTCCTCCAGCACTTGTACTAGGAAGTTGTCCCAAACACTCTCCAAAAACTTCCTGGATTGTCTGTGCATTGCTGTATTGCTCTTCCAGCAGATGTAAGGGTGATTGAAGTCCCCCATTAGAACCAGGGCCTGTGATCTAGAAACTTCAGTTAGTTGTCCGAAGAAAGCCGTACTGTAGGAGGAGCCCACAATATTGTAACATCTTATTTCACACCTCTCTAACTAGAGAGGTATTAATGTCATCCAAAAAGAGGGGAAATGAAGCTAACTGGCACCAGAGAGAGGTAGCAATTAGGAGTTGGGGGAGGGAAGGGAAACAACTCCA
Organism: Emys orbicularis; assembly: GCF_028017835.1. Classification (NCBI taxonomy): domain Eukaryota; kingdom Metazoa; phylum Chordata; order Testudines; family Emydidae; genus Emys; species Emys orbicularis. Next base: position 32,547,308 of record NC_088687.1, on the reverse strand, counting down.
GTGGTTCCGCTGGCAACAAAAAGCAGCTGCTGTTGCAGCGAGAATAAACAGTTCACCACTTCACTGAGTCAGAGTTTAAGGCCAGAAGGGATCACCAGATCTAGTCCAGTGGTTCTCATAGGGTTGCCAACTTTCTAATCACACAAAACTGAACACTCTTGCCCTGCCCCCTGCCCCACCCCTTCTCCAAGGGCCCACCTCCCGCTCACTCCATCCCACTTCTCTCTGTCACTCGCTCTCCCAAATCCTCACTCACTTTCACCAGGCTGGGGTGCAGACAGGGCCAGCTCCAGCTTTTTTGCTGCCCCAAGCGGCGAAGCGGGGGGAAAAAAAGATAAAGCCGATTGGCAGCACTTCGGCGGCAGCTCAAAGAGGAAGAGAGGGACTGAGGGACTCGCCGCCAAATTGCCGCTGAAGACCCGGACGTGCCGCCCCTTTCCATTGGCCATCCCAAGCACCTGCTTCCTTCGCTGGTGCCTGGAGTCGGCCCTGGGTGCAGGACGGGGTACGGGCTCTGGGTTGGGAGTACAGACTCCAGGGTAGGGCCAGAAATGATGGGTTCAGTGTGCAGGAGGGGGCTCCAGGCTGGGGCAGGTGATTGGGGTGCAAGAGGGGGTGAGGGCTCCGGTTAGGGGTGCAGGCTCTGGGGCTCCAGGCTGGGGCTGAGGGGTTTGGAGTGTGGGAGGGAGTTCAGAGCTTGGGCAGGGCATTCGGGTGCAGGATAGGGTGAGGAGTGCGAGCTCTGGCCAGACGGCACTTACCTCAGGCAGCTCCCGGAAGCGGCTGGCATGTCCAGCTCCTAGGCAGAGGGGCAGGGGGGGGCTCTTCATGCAGCCTGCAGGCACAGCCCCCACAGCTCCCAGCCAATGGGAGCTGCGGAGCTGGTGCTCAGGTGTGGGTAGCGCGCAGAACCCCAGTGGCCACCCCTGTGCCTTGGAGCCGGACATGCTGGCTGCTTCTGGGAGCTGCGCAGAGCCAGGGCAGGCAAGGAGTCTGCCTTAGCCCTGCTGTGCTGCTGACTGGACTTTTAGTGGCCCGATCAGCAATGCTGGGTCCATTTTCGACCGGGCGTTACAGTAAAAAACCAGACACCTGTCAACCCTAGTTCTCAACCAGGGGAACATGTACCCCTGGGGGTACACAGAAGTCTTCCAGGGTTACATAAACTAATCTAGATATTTGCCTAGTTTTACAACAGGCTAGATAAAAAACACTAACAAAGTCAGTACAAACTAAAATTTCATACTGACAATGACTTGTTTATACAGCTCTATATGATATACACTGAAATGTAAGTACAATATTTATATTCCAATTGATTTTATAACTATATGGTAAAAATGAGAAGGTAAGCAATTTTTCAGTAATAGTGTGCTGTGATACTTTTGTATTTTTATGTCTGATTTTGTAAGCAGTTTTTAAGTGAGATGAAACTTGGGGTACGCAAGACAAATCAGACTCCTGAAAGGTGTACAGTAGTCTGGAAAGGTTGAGATACAGGAGGTCAGACTAGATCAGTGTATCACAGGCAACCAACACCACCCAGCCACCACATACTAAACTCAAGAACCAAAAGTAGACCAAAGTATTACAACCACAGGAGACTAGACTTATGTGCTACAGAAAGAATTTTTGGTGATACCATTTTGGTGGTTCATTAAACCTATGAGGAAAACGGTTATATTGTTTACATTAATATTGTATTAATATTAGTATTGATTTACAGCAGTGTTTTGCTCACCTAGACCTCAATCCTGCAAGGTGCTGAGCACTCTGCTCCCAATCCAGCAGGGCACTTAAGCATATGTTTAACTTTAAGCATCTGAGTAATCCGGTTGAAGTCAATTTAAAATTAAGCATGCACTAAAGCATCTTTTTAGATTGGGGTCTCAGTGCTCAGCACCTTTCACAATGAGCCCAAATACTGCCTCATTTCTGAAACCTGTAACAAGTATGCATTGTATCTGAATGCTCTGTGCTGAGAAGCAATGAAAGGGATTATTAAAATAATAGCGATTATAGAAAGGAATCAAGGGTTGCCACTAATGGCAATTCCTGGATTGCAGATCTGTAAGCCTTAGCTCAGTCCTGAGAAAAAACTATTAAGAAAATCATTCAAGAGAGTTATAAAATACATAATGCAGATGACAAGTTAGTTTCTGAATGGATAGTATATTTTTCTAAAGGACAATGAGTTACTCAGACAGACAACTGAAGTAGGAAAGAACAATGGACCCATAAAGGAACCAGACAAGTTCTTGGACAGAGATAGCAGGAGACAAATCCTCCACCTAGAGCTCAGCCCCAGCAGCCAGGCTGCATGCTGGTCGAAAGCATAGTGAATGCAGGAGAAGGAATACAGTGCCTCAAGCCAGAGAGCCTCTGCAGAGCATGACCATTCCCTCCCTGCTCTGTCCTCCTGCTGCACAGAATTCCCTCGTGGATTCCCACTAACTCCTCCCTCATCACATCCTATGCAGTGGAACCACATGGAAGCTGCAACCATCAAGGCAGATGCAGAATTTGCCCTATAAAGTAAAATTCAGCTCTGTGCATAGGGCCAGCACAGGGCCTGTGGACAACTTAAGACCTCAAAATAGGGCTTTAAATGAGATTTAAGTGATACATACACCTTGTTCCAGTCCTCTGCACAGGGCTGAATTTCATCCTTAGTTAGCAGACAAATGAGTAAACCAGACAAAGTCCAGCAAGGTTTTCTTTGTGTCCTGTGCACGCACACAATTGTGGAAGCTGCATTCACAGCTGTTTGTCCTTCCTTTAGGCTGCAAGGAAAATACCTATTTGGCTGACTACTTACTCCTGTGTCCATTGAGGTACATTAGTAATTCTCAGTGGGTCAACAGTAGTGATTCCGGCTAACAATAGCAGTGCTGAGGAGAAGCTGACTTACCTGCTGATGAGCTCATCCAACAAGCTACTCGGGGCTCTAACAGATGTTAGAACTTTAGCCACATTTCTTCTCCCATAACAGAAGCAAATTCACTCACAGTTGAAGTCTGAAAAAACCATGTGGCACCAATACAGTAAGAGTGCACAGGACATGGAGAAAGACATCCGCAGACCTGCTACTGTACTACTTACCCTCAGTCATACTAGCATTGTACACTAAGTGACTTTGCTACAGTGATATATTGCACAGCTGCATATTGAAGCAACAAGGAAGAGGAAAAAATATGTTTGCTGAATAACATGCTGTCTGCTTATTTTTGGTTGATTTAAGTAGGGAACTGAATCAGTTACTACATTGTATTGCAAATGTTATTTAAACGTTATGAAAATATTTTAAATCTTTAGAATCTGAGTTTTTTGTGCCAATGAGCTGATTTTAAGATTCCCAGTACTTGAGTTACAGAGTATCTTTAAAAGCCTCATACAGCATTACAGAGGGGAAAGAAGCCTAAAATCATTGATCCTTAGTCCTAGATCTGGGAGAACACAGCTAAAAAGTTGCCACTAATACATTTTTAAACAAAATTTGTTTCAATTGGGCTCATGTTCCTGTTACATTCACTTTCCACAAATATTCTAGCAAATGAGTTTGATGAAATAGATGGTCACTGAAACAATGAATTCTACGCAAATAATGCAAAAAATCTGTGAAGACTGAATTTTGAATGTATAATGCAATAGATTCTAAAAACTGATTCTAAGAGTTATACTCTTCAAGGCCTGACCCAACTGAAGTCAATGGGAGTCTTTCTATTGACTTCAATGGGCTTAGGAACATACCATGTGACTTACAGCATTAATTATTTTTATTATTACTATTTATTTGTATTGTGATAGTACCCAGTCATGGATCAGGACCCTATTGTGTTAGGCACAATGTATTTTGAATACTCATGACAAATTACTTCTGAGCAAACTACAAGCCTATAACTTTTGCAGAATTTAGTGAATTCTGAATAATGAATAAATTCTAGAAAACTGCAAACAGAAAGACACAAAAGTCACAGAATAAATATTGTTATGAATTATTCCCCCATTATACTCAATAGGTACTTCAGGGTCAACTTGCTTTTGATGAGGTTGCTTTATTTGGTTAATAAGTGTCTCTTCACATATTAAGTAACCAGTAAAATGAAATAAAAGTCTCTCTAGTACAATAAAAACATTTTTATACTTAATAAGAAGCTAAAATTGGTAATTTTAGTGCTTCAAATATCAAAATGTTTTTAGTAATCATGTTTCCATAGCATATCTTTTAATAGAAGCAGTTCCATCTTCAAATTATTTTTTAAATAAAATGAGATAGATATCTAATGTGCAACAGCTGCAAAAAGAACAATTCATGTATTTCCCTAATACTGTAAGAGGTCAGTACCTTCAGGGCTTTAGTCATGATACAGAACATACTATATATCAGCTAAGCGTGTTACAGAAGTTAAGCCATAAATCCAATGCAAAGGGATGCTTTAGTATTGAAGACATTCCTAGCTGTATTGTCAAAGGTTCCAAAGCAAACCTTACCATTGTCATCTCAAAATTTTATAATTTCAAGCGCTCCTTTTAAAAATAAGGTAGGACATTACTGATCAACTAAACAGACACTGTCATTTTTAAACCAAAACATATTTAGGGGGAAAATTAAATGGAAACTAATTTACTACATATGTTTTATACATACAATACATAAGGGGGTTTCTACAACAACATATGGAAAGTATCTGAACTAGTAAGACAATGACCTTCATAAATCACTCTGGGCTCCAGCTCCAAATTATGTCTTGTTCCCCCACTCATGGGATATTCACTGTATCTCATACAAATTCATTGTGTGCGCTCAGTAATCCATTTCTACCTTTATGAGGAATGATGTCATAAAAACACTCCGAGGGTAAGTAAAGTGAAAATTAAACAGTTTTTACATGACTTCTAGCAGAAGGACCCCCTCCCCCACTACTCTATCACTTCCCTTTAGTTTATGGGGATTTCACAAACGCCCTCTTTGAACATTTTTTTTCCCTAGCTTTTATTTAGGCAATGGATGGCTGTATGCTGTGGTGTCACGCTGTACAAAAATCTTGATTAACTAGATTAATCTAATTTCTATTAGAAATACAGTGTGTACCAGCAAGTTTAAAGGTCTATACTACAAAGGCATCACACACACACACACACGCAGGGCCAGCTCCAGGCACGAGAGTAGCAAGCAGGTGCCTGGGGTGGCCAATGAAGAGGGGGGAGGCACGTCCGGCCGTTCGGCGGCAATTCGGCGGCAAGGCCGTCACTCCCTCTCGGAGCGAAGGACCTGCCGCCGAACTGCCGCCCCAGAATGAAGCGGTGGTAGAGCTGCCGCCGATCGAGGCTTTTTTTTTTTTTTTCCTGCTTGGGGAGGTAAAAACGCTAGAGCCAGCCCTGCACACACACACACAGGATTAGGGCCCATCTAAAGCTAGAATGTGGCCCTGTATAAAGATACTGAAGATTTATGGGGCTGTGAGCAAAGTGGATTGCAACTCATTTTAGGGAACTGCTGTGTGCTGAATTTACCAGCACAATTGCAATCTATACAGTTAGCCTTTTGTTTCTCAGCATTTACAGATACCCAAAAGCAGGGAGACTCTTCTCTTAAAAACCAGTAAGTATACTGTAACAGTGGGCATTCTGATCCTGTGTCCTCCTTCTCTAGCACAGCCCTTCCCATACCTTCCTACACTCTCAAATAATGACCTTAAACCACTATGACTTTGTCTAATGTCTTAAAGCTAATTACACTTTGAAGGTGAAAGCTCATCTTGGTGCTTTTAAAGATTCCATTATGTAAATTCTCCACATAGATGCTCTCCACTTTATTGAAATCCCCTTGAATCTGAAATGTTACCAGTACCTTAAAAAAACTGAAGCAACAGAACCTTTTGTTTTAGGACTTATCTAATTTCCACTTATAGAAAAGACCTATATAATTAAAGAGATAATGATCATCTTTCTACAGTTTTTTTAAAATAAAAAAAAAATAGAGAAAGAAAATATCATTCCCTATTAAATTTTGTAGTGTTTCAGAGTAATTTCTGTAAAAAACTAATCAATATTTGCAGTGCTCTATTGGTTTAGTCCCTATTAAATTCCATAAGATTTTTCTATACATGATTTTGACTGTTTTAATACAGTCACTAATGTTGCCTTTTTCTGAAAGCACAAACTCTTACTAAACAGCCAATCAGAAATTAGTCTCAATTCAGCAAATACTAGAATCTAGGGGCCAAACTGGAGATGCAAGCTCTGTATTTTAATTAAGATATAACAGATAGTAGTATTCATGGTACTCGTTTTTGCCACACCTGTTGGTATTTGCAAACCTGTCCAGTTTCTCTACAGTTTAAAACTGCTTGTTTCCAGTCAATAAACATAAACTTAAGCTAGTTTGTTTTTTCCTAGTGCTCTCTCCCTCTCTCTAAAGAGCTGTATGGAACTGACCATTCCTGTACCTAACACTAAAACTAGGGCTGTCGATTAATCGCAGTTAACTCACGCCATTAATTTAAAAAAAATTAATCAGAATTAATCGCATTGTTAAACAATAAAATACCAATGGAAATTTATTAAATATTTTTGGATTTTTTCTACATTTTCAAATATATTGATTTCTGTTACAACACAGAATGCAAAGTGTACAGTGCTCACTTATTATTATTTTTGATTACAAATATTTGCACTATACTAAAAGAAATAGTATTTTTCAATTCATCTCATACAAGTACTGTAGTGTAATCTCTTTATCCTAAAAGTGTAACTTACAAATGTAGATTTTTTTTGTTACATAACTGCACTCAAAAACAAAACAATTTAAAATTTCAGAGCCTACAAGTCCACTCAGTCCTACTTCTTGTTCAGCCAATCGCTAAGACAAACAAATTTGTTTACATTTACGGGAGATACTGCTGCCTGCTTCTTATTTACAGTGTCACCTGAAATTGAGAACAGGCATTCGCATGGCAGTTTTGTAGCCGACGTTGCAAGATATTTATGTGCCAGAAATGCTAAACATTTGTATGCCCCTTCATGCTTCGGCCACCATTCCAGAGGACATGCTTCCATGTTGATGATGCTCGTTAAAAAAAAATGCATTAATTAAATTTGGGACTGAACTCCTTGGGGGAGAATTGTAGTCTCCTGTTCTGTTTTACCTGCATTCTGCCATATATTTCGTGTTATAGCAGTCTTGGATGATGTTCATTTTAAGCACATGTTCATTTTAAGAATACTTTCACAGCAGATTTGACAAAACGCAAACAAGATACCAATGTGAGATTTCTAAAAATAGCTACAGCACTCAACCCAAGGTTTAAGAATCTGAAATGCCATTCAAAATCTGAGAGGGACGAGGTGTGGAGCATGCTTTCAGAAGTCTTAAAAGAGCAACACTCAGATGTGTAAACTACAAAACCCAAATCACCAAAAAAAAAAAAAAATCAACCTTCTGCTGGTGGCATCTGATTCAGATGATGAAAATGAACATGCGTTGGTCCGTTCTGCTTTGGATTGTTATCGAGCAGAACCCATCATCAGCATGGACACATGTTCTCTGGAATGGTGATTGAAGCATGAAGGGACATACGAATCTTTAGCACATCTGGCACGTAAATATCTTCCAGCGCCGGCGACAACAGTGCCATGAGAACAGTGCCTGTTCTCACTTTCAGGTAACATTGTAAACAAGAAGCCGGCAGCATTATCTCCTGCAAATGTAAACAAACTTGTTTGTCAGAGCAATTGGCTGAAATAAGACTGAGTGGACTTGTAGGCTGTAAAGTTTTACATGGTTTTATTTTTGAATGTGGTTATTTTTTGTGCATAATTCCAGGGGTGAAGGTAACTTAAGGAACTTGCCAATACGCAGGGCCAGGGTCCTGAGCAAGGGGGGGTGGCCTCGGGTGGAAGGGCAGGGCCTCAGGCAGAATTAAATTTAAATTCCTGGGCCCTTTAAATCGCCGCCACTACCCCGGGGCTCCTGCAGTGATTTAAAGGGCCCACGGCTCCAGCTGCTGCAGGGAGCCCAGGGCCCTTTTAAATTGCCGGCCTGGGGAAGCTGCCCCCAGCCGGTACGGTCGACTGCGTACTGGCTCTTGCCAGTACACCGGATCGGCTTACTTTCACCTCTGCATAATTCTACATTTGTAAGTTCAACTTTCATGCTAAAGAGATTACACTACAGTACTTGTATTAGGTGAATTGAAAAATACTATTTCTTTTGTTTTTTACAGTGCAAATATTTGTAATAAAAAATAAAGTGAGCACTGTACATTTTGTATTGTGTTGTAATTGAAATCAATTTAAAAATGTAGAAAACATCCAAAAATATTTAAATAAATGGTATTCTATTATTGTTTAACAGTGTGATTAATCATGCGATTCAATGTGATTAATTTTTTTAATCGCTTGACAGCCCTAACTAAAACCATGACGGATATGCCTTTAAGAGAATAGAGGTAGTAAAGTAGTGCAGAAAAAAGAATGGAGAACTATAGAAAATTTAAGACGACAAACTACTGAACTGTTATTTTTTCTATCCCAATAGCACCCACAAAGACATTATGCAAACATATATGAAGACAATGTGTGCATCTCAAAGACCTTCAAAGAAAGTCTGTTTTAACCTTATTGGAGGATTTACCTATCAGTTCTTGAAGAGCCCAATCCAAAGTCAATGGGAGTCTTTTTGTTGACTTCAATGGGCTTTGGATCAGGCCTAAAGTGCATCTACTCAGAAAAGTAATTATGTACAGATGGCACCTATGTATTCAACAGATCTGTTCCATATGTGTGTTCAAATCAGACCTACCTCCTGTAGTAGCAAATATAAATTTTCAGTACTCTCCTCCTGTTAGCTGTATTGGATCTGCAAAGCTAAGAGAGTGAACTGAATTCTCTTTTGTTTCATGGATCATCAAGTGCCAATTACAATGTTCAATTTTGTACTCATGAACAACACTTTTGAAAGCAATGGTGCTGCAGATATAGTCGAGGGCAGAATTTTAAGGCAATGGTGATGAACATATGTAATTGAGGACAGTATCTGGCCTTCAGAAACTATATTACTGATAGAGGTGAAAGAACATAATTTCATCAGAAGGGTGATTTTGTAGGGCTCACAGTTCAAAAACTCATCTTTTTACTATCAAATTGAGCAAATTTGCTCTGGAATCCCCACAGTACCATTTTTAAAATCACCTTTCAGAGCAGAATCACACCTGAGGCAGTGGAACTCATATAACCATCAATACAGCTTGATTTATGCACTCTCCCTAGATATAGAATAGATGTACTCTTGTGTAGGTTGCTTGCAATGACTATTCAAAATAATAATTTCACTTTACAGTTCGCTAACACTAGTTGCTTAAACATTCAAATATTACAAGGTTCAAAGTCTGCTTTAGACCGAGGCACCAGTGTCACTAATGGATCATATAACATGATTAGAATATGACCCCATGAGTTGCAGTTATAGATGGTGGCAGGTAGTGTGAAAACTCCCAACAAAATTCCTCCCAAAACACACTATCATATCACAAAATGGCCTTTGGCAGATTTTTGTTTGATAGATAGGGCAATCAAGTCACTAAGTAATTTAAGTTTTTGTGAGATGTTAGTTTTTCATCTTTCAGTGGTCCAGTTTTGATTTCTGGTCTTAATTTAGGATAGTTAAAAAAAATTTAATAACTTATCCTAAATAATTATGGAGAATCAACCTGGAGTCGGGGATAATTATTGTTTCTCCTTTAATACCAAACTTTCTCATAAACTAACATATGCAACAACCAAATAACATTCCAGCCAAGTTTGAAAAACTGCATACAAATGCCAAACAAAATGCACCTACAAAGCAATCTAAAAGAGTCTGTGTAATACTTAGGTTTAACTCAATGTTGTATTATGGAATTACATGTAATTTATGGAGCATATGTAATGTACAATTTAATAAACCAAAGGAATTACCAACAAAAAATTATGTAGTCAATGCTGAAGAGCACATCAAACAAACATTAGTAAAACTGTTAGGGAACATGCAATAAATCAAACAGAGCTGTAATGGAGTGCTCTACCCTCCGCTAGGATGGCGCCTCCTCCTGGGGATTAGCTTTCTTCAGCAAACTTAGGCAGTCTTCTCAATCACTGTCCCATGGTACCATGTTCTCAGTGGCTGGCAAGGGAACACAGGCCCGTCCTTTACTCCAGGTTCTGGCTCAGGGACCCCAGCCAGCAGTCAGTCTGTTCCCTTCTAGACCTTACTGCAGTGGTCCCCAAACTTGTGAGAGTCATGCCTCCTCACCCCTCTCCATGCCCCCCACCCGAGGCAGGGTTGGGCGCAGGGCCATGGCTCAGGGGGACTGGAAGACACCGACAGGGTAAGAGGCCCAAGGCTGTGACCGCAGCTGGGGGTGGGTCTGGGACCAGTCGCGGGGCCGGGAGCATGACCAGGGGCTGAGGCTGGGGGCAGAGCTGCAACAGGGCAATGGTGGGGGCCGGCAACCAGGCCCACGGCCAGGTGCAGCTCTGCTCCTGGCCCTGTCCCCAGCCTTGGCCCCCAGCTGGGAATGGAGCTGCAGCCAGCAGCCAAGGCTGGGAGCAGGGACGGGGTCAGTAGCAGAGCTGCACCAAGGTTGAGGACGGGGCCAGGCCTGGGACCCGGGATATGGCTGGGGGTGGGACTGGAGCAGAGCAGAGCTGGAGGCAGAGAGGAGCTAGGTGGTGTTCCCTCCCCACCCACTGTGAGGGCTGGCCCAGGCCTCGCCACACCCCCCCCCCAAACATTCCTCTGTGCCCCTTAAGGGGGCATCCCCCACAGTTTGGGGACCTCTGCCTTACTACCTTTCCCTAAGCCCTTTCTTACCATCTGACACTCCCCTCTGGGTTTGCCAGCCTCCTAACTCCTTCCTGCCAGGGCGTGACTGCCAACTTTCACAGCCACCCCCTCTGCTGCCAATTTCCTGCCTTTACAAATCCAGACCAGCTTGTTCCTCCTCAGTGGGATCCCTCAGTCAGTAGATTACCTAGCCACCTGATTCCCCTCAGCAGTGGCCTATCAGGTTAATTAGACCCCCTTCTCACTTTACTTTAATCCCTGCCAGGCAAGTGTGGGTGAACACCCCTCACAAGTGCCCACTTCTGCTGACCACACTCATGAAAAATAGCATCTAGTCCTAATGACTTTATTCACCATAAGCTAGGATTGCAGAATCAGGTTTTAGGCAATGTCCATGAGTTTTTCTGAGCTAATGAGAACAAATTTTAAGTGGCAGATTTTCGGCTGTTACAGCAAGTACACACAAATATGATGATGACACAAAGATTGGGTATTTGTACATGCAAACAACCAGTTAACCGTATGATGATCGTTTGTGCATACAAATACTTGACTATGTATGCACATTTATGGTCTTTCCATTCACATCTTTCCTGACTCCCAGGCTTGGGGGGGTGGGGGTGGGAGGGAACCGCACCCCCAGCACTCGCCGGCGGCACGTCTGGGACCGGGTCACTCTACTTACCGGTGAGTGCAGGCCTGACTGCTTCTGGAGTCCTCAGGGCAGTGGGGGCGGGATGGGGAAGAGGCGGGGTGGAGCAGGGGCGGGGGCCCTGCGGAAGAGCCGGAGCAGGAGCTGGGCACCAGGAAATTTGGTGCCCCAAATTTCCTGGTGCCCTACACAACTGCGTACTTTGCATATGGGTAAGGACGGCCCTGCCCCCATCCTCTACAAGCTCAAATGGTGGCTACAGCACTCTCCATGCTACTTGAATAGTAGAGAGAGAGTTACTCAATCCATGTAAACACAGTCCCGTGGCCTCTTCCCATGATTAGAATCAGCCATTAGCACCATCATCCTCCACACTGATAGTACAGGGCTGGTGAGGAGAATGTTTTCCCAGAGCACAGGCACATGAGTGTGGGTGCTATTGCCTACAGAGTCCTGCTTCCATGTCCCCTCAGTGCAAAGTGACATGCAGGGCTCGGACAGACCCTCTGTACCATGGATCAATTTCACCCCATGTCTTTTCAGTAAAGAAAAATAATTGGTTTTCCCAACCTCCAAATGTAAGAGTATAGAAATGAACAATTACAGGAAAGGAAAGATTTAAATACTGTCGCAGTCCATGCAATCTCTCCAATAAATGTCAAAGTAAGATATCACATTGCATATTCCAAAAATAATATCAACTCCACCCTGTATCTCTGCCCAGCCTCAAGCTATTGACCAGAAACACTCACAAGCCACCGCTCACCAACAGCATCTGGCAATTTTAAAAGTTGTATAACAAAAAAAAAAGGGGGGGGGGGCAGGGGTTGGGGTTGACCAATTTACTTGACACTTAAAAAATAAATCCCAAATGGCCTGAGATAAGCCACAGAATTACTGAAGCCAAAAGAATATTTCTATCCAAATTTAGGAGCAAAGGACGAAAGTTAGATTTATAATGGATTCCTGGTTGGAATCTCAATTAGAGAGAGATTGTCATATCTCCATAATACAGTGTCTTGGGGAGTGAAGAATCAAAAGGGGCCTCTTCAGTGATTGTTTCTGAGGCTCTGGGGTTCTGAGCCACATGTAGTCTTTTTTTTTTTTTAAGCCATTTTAAGCCCTGGGCTCTGCCAGAAAGTCATAAGCCTCATTAGTTAGGCATGAAATGTGAGCCTCACAGCAGTTACAAGCACCACAGGCTGTGCCAGCAAAGCTTATAATTTCTGTGAGGCCTCCAATATTGTTCTGCTCATGATGGTTATCAATTTGTCTGAGAACTATATATGGTGCTTCATGGGAATTCTAAATTCTGACAGGATAGCTTGCAGAGCTTGTAAGTCTCATGAGAATTACCGATAAAATACAGATCTCATTACTGCTAGAAGCACAAGCCATTCAGTCATTTTTGTCACTTGAATAAAGCTCAGGTAATTTTCAAATAAAATGTTTAGTTAAAACACAGTTAAGGCTGAGAATATATTGTCCCTTAAAACACAGTAAATGACAGTTTAAAAAAAAACAAAAAAACAAAAACAAACTTAAATTCCTGAAACACAGGAAATTTGCACTTACGGTTCCAAACCAACTTTAACACTGCCCCTGTGTCCCAGGCCCCATTACTCCATGTTTCTTTGCTATATGGGCAACAGACCACCATTATTCCCATTAGTATCCACTGTACACACTGACAGGCAAATCTCCCACTCACTATATTCAGATTTTCCAGAAGGCAGATTATGTGCAGGTTATATTGTTGCACCTGGTGAGGATTGAGGAAATGGGGACAGAGTTAAGGTTAGTGTTGGAACTTTAACTATGCGTTTCCTAAAATGCTAGCCTAAAGTGGGGATTTAGAGGGCAGGAAAGGGGGAGAATAAAACTTTTTTCAAACTCCTTGTATCTATGGATCTAACAAGAGACTTCAGGGGGCCATAACAAAATACACAAAACTATGTTAAACTGAAACCAAAAGAGACAAATTATCATTGTAGCTTTTTCATCTCTCTCACTGTTGAATACTGCCCTTTGGTAACACCTGCTTGGGTGCTGGTCCATCCAGCTCAAAATAAAATCTCTCACTGACCAGAGATCCTGTAAAATACCCTTCTCTTCTGAGATCCCCTGCCCAATTTGGAAGATACAATAGGTCCAGCTCAGCATCAGCGCTTTTTTTATGCTATCCAAACTAGACCAAAACTGAATGATTTTGAGATTCACCAGTGGAAGTTATACATATCATGCAGTCTATAGTTATGGATATAAATGCAATAATGCAAAGTACAATATAGAGAATTCAGGTGTGCTCACTTTAGTACTACGTATTTGGACAGCTTTGACAGATTGCATGAATTTTGAATTACATCAAAATGCAGGTGGGCGGAAAGAAGTTTGACCTTTCTTTCTTTCATGGTCAGAAGCTCCCCTTCTGGGTGTTTTGTCTATCAAGACTTTGCAAGGATGACAACATCACCTTCTCACTCATCATACTCCCAACAGCTGAACAATGACTCATGTCACATTGTAACCAGCAGTTTTATAGAAACAAGGTGACCCCTTGGCCTAGGAGTAACACACCATTTACCTCAGGTTTCTCAGCTATAAAAATTAAATGCCAGAGAACAACAGCAGTCTTTGTCCTCTATTACTTTCCTACAGTGTGAACAGTATTCTGGCTAACATATGGGTCTAGATATTGTACAGCTTAGGTGTGGAATGTTGCACATATAAACACAAGGTAAAAAGTAATGAGTAGACAGGAATTACAGGGCTTTCTCCTGCCTAGTAGCCAGAATAAGGCATAAGAGGGAAATGTGTAGCTAAGATCCTCATCAGCATGAGGACATGCCATTCTTCATCTACTATCCACTACATTTTTACCCTATGCTCTTGAGAAGAATGCAGCAGGAAGGCAAAAGGGCTGGAGAAGACTGCTCACTGTGAAAAATATGATTAGCACTTAACCTTACTTATGCACAAAAATAGCCTCCCCTCACAAATCCATTTGTTGCAATCTTGCTGCATGACAAACAAAGGTTTTAAGGATCAACAACACAGCACAGTGCTAAAAGCATAAAGCTAGATCATGACTTTAAGGCATAGAACATTCCCTCCATGAGTGCTCTCATCCACGTAGGCAGTATGGTGTGCATCCTTTAGGATGGTGTGGCGTACATCCTTTAGGATGGTGCAGCCTGCACCTATGGTACACCTATTTCACAATTCAGGGCAGAACATTAGCTCTACTTCCTCTTCACAACTGGAGCAATCCCTGTGCTTGCCTGAGTGCAGAGACTGCAACTGTGACTGGCCTATACGTGGTTCACATAAGTGTGTATTGAGGAAAAATCCCTTGCAATCTTTCCCTCGTTGAACATCCATGTAAGAACCAGCCACAATCTGAAGAAGACTCTCAGTGAAAAATATAGTTGCTTATAACTATTTTTATGAATATTGTGGGGGGCATGGATCAGCATTCATGTTTCACTCCCCATCAGTACCCAACCCAGGCCAGGGAAGCTAATGATCCAACCAGTGATCCAACCAGACCATCGGTGATGAATCCTGGTCACATGCCATCTGAGGCACGTTGCGCATATGCTAAGATGACTATTGTGTTATATATAGAAAACAACCACCTGAAGATCTGAACCTATATTTCTTAAAAATCATTTGAGACACAGACTTACATATCTTCCTCCAATTTTCCTGTTCAAACTACTATATAATTTAAGGTCTTACCAGTGTTGGATTTGACATTCTTTGCAGTTCCTAAACCATTTGATAAAATTGACCATTGTTCCAGAGACAGTCTTCACAATAAAAAAAAATACACAAATGAAAATGGCTTTTTAAAAAGCCTTTATAAAAACAAAATAAAAGTGTTTTTTTAATCATTTAAAGTGGTCATTGCTCAGAAATTGACATATTTTATGTGTTGGCTTATTGCATCAGACATGAAGGCTTTTGTTAAAGAAGTAGAAACAGATTGTGTGAAAGAATGTCGTAACTGCAGATGCAGAGATGAACATTTCACTCTCACCTAAGTATGTAGCACTAAGCAGTTTGACTCTGGGGTGTTACATGTACTGTAAAAGTGGACCTGGGGCAGCTGAGACTCTGGTTTAGAACCTGAGAAACTTAGGAAATGTTCATTGAACCATTAAAAAAAAAAATAGACAACTAGCAAACTAAACCACCAGTGAAAGGAATGCAACAACTTTTGTTATCCCAGACTAGCTTTATGCAAATCAGATGAAAACTCCTATTAAAGACCATTTACACTGGTCTACAATTTTTGAGAAGTCGTCTGCTTCAGAGATAAAATGTGCTATTTATTATGTATTTTGATGTGCTGAATTCAAATATGACAATTAAAACAACTGATTGGCTACTGTTTCTAAGATATTTAAGTTTTTACATGTTATGTCTATGTATATTGTGTAGATAGTAGAGTTTTAATCATAAATTGTAAACCTAGGTCTTTTCATGTGTTTATGGTTGCTTTACATGATAATATTTCACCTGTCCTGTTTATGTAACACTTTAAAAATCAGCAAAAGGGTTATATAAATAAAATTTATTATGAAACAAAGGGCAAAAAACTATTATGTACATAGTTTAGTCCTATTCAGTGTCTACTCGGCGCTTCTTGGCTTGTCTCTTGTATTCATTAAATGGAGCATCTCTTGTCACTGTCCAGCAATAGTCTGCAAGCATTGATGGGCTCCATTTGCCCTGATAGCGTTTCTCCATTGTTGCAATGTCCTGGTGAAATCACTCGCCGTGCTTGTCGCTCACTGCTCCGCAGTTCGGTGGGAAAAAATCTAGAGGAGAGTGCAAAAAATGTATCTTTAGTGACATGTTGCAACCAAGGCTTTTGTATGCCTTGAGGAGGTTTTCCACCAACAACCTGTAGTTGTCTGCCTTGTTGTTTCTGAGAAAATTTATTGCCACTAACTGGAAGGCTTTCCATGCCGTCTTTTCCTTGCCATGCAGTGCATGGTCAAATGCATCATCTCGAAGAAGTTCACGAATCTGAGGACCAACAAAGACACCTTCCTTTATCTTAGCTTCACTTAACCTTGGAAATTTTCCACAGAGGTACTTGAAAGCTGCTTGAGTTTTGTCAATGGCCTTGACAAAGTTCTTCATCAGACCCAGCTTGATGTGTAAGGGTGGTAACAAAATCTTCCTTGATTCAACAAGTGGTGGAGGGTGAACACTTTTCCTCCCAGGCTCCAATGACTGTCGGAGTGGCCAATCTTTCTTGATGTAGTGGGAATCTCTTGCACGACTATCCCATTCGCAGAGAAAACAGCAGTACTTTGTGTATCCAGTCTGCAGACCAAGCAAGAGAGCAACAACCTTCAAATCACCACAAAGCTGCCACTGATGTTGGTCATAGTTTATGCACCTCAAAAGTTGTTTCGTGTTGTCATAGGTTTCCTTCATATGGACTGCATGACCAACTGGAATTGATGGCAAAACATTGCCATTATGCAGTAAAACAGCTTTGAGACTCGTCTTCGATGAATCAGTGAACAGTCTCCACTCATCTGGATCGTGAACGATGTTGAGGGCTGCCATCACACCATCGATGTTGTTGCAGGCTACAAGATCACCTTCCATGAAGAAGAATGGGACAAGATCCTTTTGACGGTCATGGAACATGGAAACCCTAACATCACCTGCCAGGAGATTCCACTGCTGTAGTCTGGAGCCCAACAGCTCTGCCTTACTCTTGGGTAGTTCCAAATCCCTGACAAGGTCATTCAGTTCACCTTGTGTTATGAGGTGTGGATCAGAGGAGGAGGATGGGAGAAAATGTGGGTCCTGTGACATTGATGGTTCAGGACCAGAAGTTTCATCCTCTTCCTCTTCCTCGTCCGACTCAAGTGAGAATGATTCTGGTGCATCAGGAACCGGCAGTCCTTCTCCGTGGGGTACTGGGCGTATAGCTAATGGAATGTTTGGATAATGCACAGTCCACTTTTTCTTCTTTGACACACCTTTCCCAACTGGAGGCACCATGCAGAAGTAACAATTGCTGGTATGATCTGTTGGCTCTCTCCAAATCATTGGCACTGCAAAAGGCATAGATTTCCTTTTCCTGTTCAACCACTGGCGAAGATTTGTTGCACAAGTGTTGCAGCATATGTGTGGGGCCCACCTCTTGTCCTGATCTCCAATTTTGCAGCCAAAATAAAGGTGATAGGCTTTCTTAACCATAGTGGATCTACTGCGCTTTTGTGATGCAAAAGTCACTTCACCACAAACATAGCAGAAGTTATCTGCACTGTTCACACAAGTACGAGGCATCTCTGCTCACTTTGGCTAAACAGAAATGTGTCCCTTTGCAAAATCAAACACTGACAAATAAGAGAGCACCACACTGTATGATTTCTAGAGCTGATATAGGGCAATTTGTTCAGCAGAGTGATGTAAGCTTCATTATGATTGCATCATCCATGACTTCTAGGAATAACATGATGCAATTCATATCATGTATGACGCAATACCAGCTTCCGATTGCATCATTCATTGTTTTGCCTAAAAAGCAAGTACTGTCCAAACCCAGTCATAGATTTATTCATAGATCCAGTCAAAGATGTATTTTAGTCATTTCTGGTTTAAATTGAGATCCCTTCCCTTTATAACTCACTTATCCTCCGCCATTCCCAAGTCAAGGGTCGTATATACTGACCCAATAGCATATCTTGAAAACTAGAGCCAATCAACAATTTTAAGCATCATTTTCGTTCTCAGTGACCCAGAATTAGTAAAGTTTGACTACATTTATTTCAGAAGCATTTTGGCTGTAGAGCAGTGTTATGAATAAGTTTTATGTTAGCCTTAACCTAAATCTGCTGCAACATAAGATGTGCATTTTCCTTTATGTGATGTGTGTATTATTGTGCAAAGCTTCCTCCTAAGTGCTTTTGAGATAGGCGATCTCCAGAAACTTCGCTCTGTAAAAGCAAAATTCAATGATTACCTGGCCTGGTGTAGGTTCCTCAAATGAGGAATAAAAAGTAAACTTACCCCCCCTTTTCCCTCCCCAAACAAAAAAAGAAGTGAAAGCATTACATTATCATCTCCTTGTAATGACTGATGCATGGGTGGCCTTGCCTAATAGGGCAGGAGGCTAAATTAACAGTTGGAACAGAGGTAGCCAGGCCTACTGGTCAAGTCAGGAGCCAAGTAATCAAGTCTAGGGAGTGAGCCAGAGCCCAGGAGCCAACAGTCAGAATTGTGGTCAGAAGATGAATACCAAGTCCAAGAAGCAAGCTAGAGCTAGGAGCCGGGAGTCAGCACCAGAATATCAGCCAGAACAGGGGCAGGAGCAGGGACCCAGAACTCAAATCAGGGACAAGGAGCAGAAGCAGGATCCAGAGCAAGGACTAGGAGCAAAAAGGGAGCTGAGAGCAGGACCAGGAAGCAGGACCAGAAACACTACTGAGGAATAGAACACTATTGAGCAGCCAGACACCCACGCCTGCTGCAGGGTTTAAGACTGTGCCCGCTGGATTCTTCAGCCAATCAGGAGGCCAGCTTCATTATCTGAGCCAGCTGAAGGCAATGAGCAAGGTCTCCATTCAGCTGTGGGTCCCTGACACTCCTGAACATGGTGGCGGGTAAGAAACCCCAGGAGCTCTCTCTAAACTTTCATTCTCAAAACTGGTGCATCAATAGCACTGTTGTGGTTGTCATAAATTATTTTGCCTTGAACTGGCTTTAATAAAAATAGATCTCCTCCCATGTTTATTGTGGTTAGTGTGAAGAAAAAGAATCATTGTGCTACAAGATTTAGTAAGTTTTAATGAAGAAAATCAAAGCTCAATAAAGTAGTGAAGATGCTTTCACATATTTGTCAGACAAACTTTTGTTACAAGGGTGAAATATTGACATTCCAGTCTGGAATTGTTTTTTCCAGCAGCTCAAGAACACTGGAAAAATACTTATTTTTCATGTGTACCTTCCCTGACTTATTTTGCTGTAGCACTGAGGGTGGATCATCCCTATATATTAACTTTCATTGACTATAGGATCCAGAGAATGTTAAGTCATAAGTGTGATTTCATGGTACCAACTACAGAAATGAAAACAGGAGATTAAGAAAAATGCAGAGTGCAGATGAATTCTTGGCCCTAATCCTGCTTGCTTTACTCACCTACAGTTGTGGGAGTAAAGTGGACAGGATTTGGTTTCTAAAGTGTTTCTTCCACATATTCTCTGCTGAATCCCATTCTATGCTCATCAAAATAAAAAAAATCAGGTTGCAGGTCCTGTGTTTGCTAGCTGAAATAGCCAATAATCCAATTTTGGAGTGCAGATCAAATTCACCCACCACTCTTTCACGGAAAGTGAATCCACCTCCTCTGGCACTAACTAATAATATTCTGCATCTGCTCTACAACAGGCTTCATGATAAAGCCAGAGCTATTATTTTCACTCTTGTCTTTCCCATCTTTCGCAGTTTCACATTCTCGGATATTATCCACAGTTGGGCTGGATTTAGGTGGGTATCACCTGTTGCAAGCCCTTTGGTTCTTAATGGTAGTCTTGTCCTCGCCTTCATATTTCTGCATAACTCTGACCTGACTACAGCTCTCATTTCCATCTACTTCTCACCTCAACCTCCTACTATTTACGCTCCACCCTGCCCCCTTTCCATGCTCATCTTTGCACCTAATTTTGTGTTTATGCTTGTATTTCCATTTCTCCTTTTGTGTAACACATGAAGACACTCTCTTCATTCAAATCACTCCATTAAACAAGTGTCAGCAAAGCCTATCAATAAAAGTCCTAGAGCTGCATGGAAAAAGGTTTCCCCTGTGAAAAATCTTGAGATTTTAAAAATTATCTGGTTCCTCACTGGGGCAAAACCAAGACCATCTGAAATTCACAAAAAGCAAACTCAACTAAGCTGTACTTTGAAATAGCCAATAGTTAAGACACTCACCCGGGATGTAGGAGACTCAAGTTCAAGTCCCTCTGCTATCTGATTCAGAATTTGGCCCATAGCATCTAGGTATGTCAAACTTGCCCCTGGAAACAGAACAAGAATGATCTTTTGGCATTTGAGTCTTTTTTGGATATTAGCTACCCTCGGTACTTAATTTAATATATTTTAAAAGGTGATTTTTAAAAAAAGCTAGCAGCCAAGAAAGTGACAAATTACTTGACTGTTGTATTGAGAATAATTAAACCACTGTGTGCAGAGCAGTAACAGCAATGTCAGTGCCTGTTACTGAACTACCTCATTCTTAGTACAAAACAAGCCATAGTCATTTAATATAAATGCCTCAAGCAGACAGCTTCCAAACACACAAATGCCAGAAGAGAAGGGTCTCTTTGTTTTTACCTTTCACTATCTGGGATCTGGTTCCTTTGCTGGGAGAATGACTGGCTCCTGCCTGTATGCTTGCCAGTATCTGTGCTGATTTCCTTTTGGCCCAAGGAGACAAAAGACATAGGCACCAACCTGGTAAGGTTTCAACTCTGTTGCTTTGAGATTTTCCCCTTCAGGGCCTTCCAAGGCAAATGCACATTGAATTCATAGGAGCTTGAAGAGTATTTGTGTTTCCATCAGTATAACGTCTACCAAGGCTTTGATGCTAGTGGAATCATCTCTGAGAATATCCCACAGCACAGTCAATTGCATACAATGCTACCATCTTGCTTGTCTGTCAGGAGCACACAAATTGACTATATTACATGTGCTTGTTGGAGAAACTAGGCTGCTTCCTCTTAATTCCTGTAACGATAAATGCTTATAGGGAGAGAGACTACAACAAGAAAAAATAAGAACAGCTAACTGGACAATGCCAAGTGAGAATGGAGGCAGTTCTATGAAGTGGGCAGCCTAGGGTCTCAAAGCCCTGATGCAGAAATGATGCAAATGGTGCCAGCTGCTAAAGTAGCATTAAAGCCTTTTTATACATATGTATGTTAAAATGAACAGCAAAGGATCACTGGGAGAGGAGAATGGGCTGAAGAACTGGTTACAGATTAGTTAAATTCAACCAAGTGACACAGCAATAGTTGAGGTAGCTACACAGTGACGCAGGGTGGCTCAGCCACAAACCCCGGCTAGAAGTGTGGTGGAGGCACTAGAGATTTCCTAGGTTCCACTGGAGCCAACAACTTTGGTAAGTTCTACCTTGGCCTCATGTAAGTGGCAAGGTCCAAAAGGTGGATATGTGACTCTTTGGAAAACCCATTAGGTCTTCACCGGTTTCCCATATGCAACCTCTATTTTTCTTAGGTTTAATTTCCATTGCATTATTTCTAGTTATACCCCCAGGTCCCACTCTAAATAATTCCTCCCTGTCCCTGGTGTTTACACTCTTCACATGCTTGTAAAAAGTTATTACACATCACATAGTTGCTGCTTAGCCATGCTACACGGATATAGATCTTTCAGTCTTTCCTCCGAAATCAAGAGTAGAAACACCCTTAACCTGACCATTTTTGTTTCTCTTCTCTGAGCTCTTTCTATATATTTATGTAATTCTTGCCTTGAGGTGCTTCAAATTGAACATAATAGTCCAGATGCCGTCTTGTCATAATCATATACAGAGAGACAAGGGCTTGATCTTGTAGTCCCTATGGCCCAAAACGTCTGTCCATACACAATCCAAAATTAGTCTTTTTTAGCTGCCATATCACATTGCAAACTCATGTCTAATTTGCTGCCCTCTAACACCCCTATGTACTGTTTTTCAGGTTTCTCCCTCCCTATGAATATTTATGTTTCAGTTTATTTTTCCCAATGTTTACTAACCTACATTTTTGCAAGGTGAATCTGTTATTTCCGGCCTATAGTTTTCACCTCTGTAGGTCCCTATCTTTCCCTGTCCCTACTGATATTCCCATCTCTTCCTAATTTAGTCCCATTTGCAAATTCTATTAATGTGATTAATTATTTACTCCTATCATC
This sequence comes from Emys orbicularis, assembly GCF_028017835.1. Lineage (NCBI taxonomy): Eukaryota > Metazoa > Chordata > Testudines > Emydidae > Emys > Emys orbicularis. Next base: position 32,524,886 of record NC_088687.1, on the reverse strand, counting down.
TAGGTCATTAATAATGCTACTGAAGCCACAACAAACTAACAACATTGATACCAGCTGCATCCCTTTCAATTTCTCCCCCAACTCAGTATACTGCCATTTAACATTCCTTATCCTTTCTTTGTAGTCAATGAGCCACTTTGTAGAGCACATGAAAGTGTTCCAATCCAAGCCAATATTGAATTAATTTAGTGAGAGAGATTTTCTGAGACCCAATATGAAATGTTGTACTAAAATCCAGATATATTGCATCTGCAGTATTACATTCCCTTCATCCAATAAGCTTGTAAATCTGCCCCCGCCCCCAAGCAATCAAGTTTGTCTGGCATGATTTGTATTTCATAAACCCATGCCACTTTCAGCTCTTGGTTCAGTAATCTTCTAGATGTTCACAAATCTGCCAGATTCACTCCTGGGTAAATGAATGAGACTTCCATTGATTTCAATGGGACTTAAATCAGGGGTCACTTTCGTTCCTTTTCTCTAAATATTTGTTCCATTATTTTACTACAGAATTAAGTTGCAGACTTGCCAAATAATAAATGTCAAGATCACAGTTATATTTCCCAGTAGTGACCACACAGGCAAGTCACTTCCTTATTCAGAGCTGTCCAGATCAGAGGTATGTATGACATCATGTATTCATGGCAGATCTGACAGATAACTTGAGATGATTCTACATGATTAAAACAGAAAATAGTTTCACAAGAGACTTGGAACCCCTGATTTTGCTTGCTAGATCAAGATGGGTGAGCAGCAAGCCCTAGCACTGACCTCATACAGATTTTGGCTGCCTGAATAAAAGAATTGTAGTTATTTAGCATCCACTCTGGTTTTTATTTTCAATAGAGGTTTTTTGACTGGAAGACATTTAAGGAGCTTTTCAAGTCCACATAGTGTAATTCATTTTCAGATTCTTCCCCATCTTTCACACACAGTTATATTTTTTATTACTGTACTAACCTCTTCTTCATGGATTTTATATTGCATCTGGTGTGCTGCCCCCATCCTATTAACATTCCATCGCAAGCAATTTCTCACCAATCAGAACCCCTTCTAGCCACTCTCAACTGACAGACAGAGTATTGGAGTGTAGAGGAAAAAGAAAATGGGGAGAATGGGGATAAAAAGGAGGGGGAGTATGGAAAAGCGAGGAATGGATTTAAGCGTTGTGTGGGGCAGAGGGAAAAGAGGGAGAGATTTGTAATGAGGAAGAAGAGAGAAAGTAAAGAGGGAGAGATTGTTGTGGATGAAATTGCACCCTCTCCCTTTCTCTTTTCCCCCCAATTAAAATGCTGCACATATCATTAAAATCCACTCACCATTTGTCCCCTTTCATAGCCATTCTCTCTCCTTTCTTCTCCTTCACTTTATCATAGGAAGGATGGTAAGTTTGAAAGAACAAAGGAGAACAGAAGAGAGCACCTAAACCCACATCAATGGGGAGGTGAAAGAGCTGGGGGACAAACTCCTTTCACACCACACCTTCCCTCAAGTCAATGAGAGAGGAGCTGGTATATATTTCCTGTGATGCTCCTTTGTCCATACACACCAAGGGAAAAGGAGGTGGAAGCCGCCACATAATCATCAAATGTTTTAATACTGGCACTGCTTGCCTTTCCTACCTAACTAATTTCTGGTACTCCCCACCTTGGTATATGAGCACAAGCAATGTAAGATTTGTTCAGAAAGCTTTTGCACAGGAGTCAGAAATGCTTGACTATGTGCCAGAGGGTTGAAAACAAGCTGATCCTGAGGCAGTCTGATGCTTCTGATCCATTGCCCTAATAATAAATAATAAATAATAATAATAATAAGATAGCAAATGATGCTGTAGACAGAATTGGGTGCTGTTGTTCCAGTGTAGTGACTCCTAAATTCCACTTGCTGGAAGATTAACCACTGCTCATATCAGGGATTACAGCTGCCTAATTACTATGAAGAAAGTAGCAAAGGATCATCTCGGCCATGCCAGGAGCCACACAGAGAATTCCTAATCTATCTAAGATGAATACTTTTGATAATGTGATCTCTAGTCTGTTAGAAAACATGCCACTTCTTGTAGTATATCCATTGGATGGGGTGAAGCGTACATAGCTAATCACCATGTGGATCTGTGTTCTGTGATAGGCCATATGCTTGTTAGCACTGTTGTGGAACTTGTGCTATACTGCAGCTTCTGTTACATCTTTGTAACATGTTTGTATCTTCTGGATGTACATTGTATTTGAGGTAAAGGCCTGTCTGCTAATATATTTTGGTACCATTTTGCAAGAGGCCTCTGATAAGTTTATAATTTTCTGATTACCTGTAAGTATTATTTGCCTATTATCTTATGTTCCCCTTTTACTATTAAGTTAAGACCTTCTGAACCCAAGAATCGATGTGGTAAAGACTTAACTATATCACAACTAGTACATATGGACTGTATTTACACGGTGATCAAATATTGTCCTTCTTCTATTCCTTGGATTGTGCCTTTGTTAGGGCTGGGGATGCTGGTCTTTTGAAGGTAGCAAGGAAACATCCAAATCTGATTGGTTTAAATTAGACTTGATCTTATATAAAGGATATAGTCTTAGGGTATGTCTATATACTGCAATCAGAGGTGTGATTGCAGCTCATGTAGTCAGCTAGCTAGCGCTATTAAAAATAGCAGTGAAGATATGGTGGCATAGGTTTCAGTGCTGCCTGTACAAGTTCATCCAGGGATGCTGGATATGTACTTATGTGGCTAGCCCACACTGAAGCCCAAGTTGCCATATTTTCACTGCTATTTTTAGCATGCTAGCTGTATTAAAACTAGCACAGGTATGTTAACATGAGCTGCAAATCACACCTTCAATTGCAGCATAGACCATTCGAATTTTTACCCTATCTACCTACCTACTTTACATCTTGGTTAAAATTCCAACAACCATTACCATTCCTTGTGTACTATATTTCTACAGCTTCCTTCTTCTGGCAGACCTAAATCCTTTGCTCTGCCTTTTCTCTCACACAGTCATTTATAAAAATTAAATAACATGGCCCTAAAGTGACAGAACATACACCAGTCATAAACACTGAATTATCCAAACATATCTTTTGCATTAATGACTAATTTTGTCTCGTTCATACCGTAAATCTTCCCACCATCAGCAAAAGATTATTCATGAAAACTTATAGCTTGAACTGGGACCAATCAAAATACAATAAAGATGTAGTATTTCATGTAAACACCTCCCAGAAATGCTTTGGTGTTACAGTAAATAATACACTGAGAACTGAATAAAGTAATAAAATAGTGGAACAAGAGAAAAAATATAGGCAAGGAAGGAAAAAACAAAATATCTTCAATTGAGATTTGAAAATACAGGACTATGAAGATGGAGGGAAATTATAGATGATAATTTTCTAACTCAAAAGGTATTGTACCCAACATGAGATAACCGTATTTCAGACATCATTATGATGGATAAAGACGAATTGATTATTGGACTGGAAGATGGGTTGTTTCCTAGAAACCAGTGATCATGACCTGATACATTCAAGATGGACAAACAGATGACAGATTGGAATAATATTGTGCCAATATTCAAAAAGGGCAAGCAGGATGACTCCTGTAAACTACAGGCCAGCTAGCTAGACGTCGATTCAGGCAAAATAATGGAAAAACTGATATAGGAGTCAGTTAATAAAGAGTAAAGTATAAAAATATAATTAATGCCAACCAAAAAGATTTTATAGAAAATAGGTCTTGTCAAACAAACACGCTTCCTTTCTTTGACGAGGTAACAAGATTGGTTGATATAGATAACTATATGGATGTAATAAACTTGTGTAAGGCATTGGGACATAGTATTACACCCCATTCTGATTAAAAATTAGCACTATATAATATTAATAAAGCACAGGTTACAAAGATTAGGAACTGGTTAACTGACAGATCTCAAAAAGTAGTCATCATTGGAAAACTGAATGGGCGTGTTTCTAATGGGGTTCTGCAAAGGTTGGTACAAGGTCTGACACTATTCAATATTTTCATCAATGGTTTGGAAGTAAATAAAAAAAAATTGCTACTGATAAAATTTACAAACAACAGAAAGATTGGCAGAATGGTAAATAATGTAAAGGACAGGACATTTCTATAGAGCAATCTGGATCACATGGTAATCTGGGCCCATTCAAACAAAATGAGTTTTAATACAGCCAAATGCAATGTTATACATCTAGGAACAAAGAATGCAGGCCAAACTTACAACCTGGAGAACTGTATCCTGGAAAGCTGGGCTCTGAAAAAGATTTGGGGGTCGTAATGAATAAGCAACTGAACATGAGCTCCCAGTGCAATGCTCTGGCAATAAAGACTAACAGGATCTTGGATGGATAAATAGGGAATAGTGAGTAGGAGCAGAATGGTGATTTTTACTTTTGGATATGGCATTGGTGAGAGCAATACTGGAGTACTGCATACAATTCTGTTGTCCACTCTTTAAAAAGGATGTTGAAAAATTGAAGAGAGTATGGAAAAGATCCACAAAAGTAATTTGAGGGCTGGAGAAGATGCATTTCAATTAAAGACATAAAGATCTCCATCTGTTCAGTTTATTAGAAAGATGATTGAGAGGTGACTTGATTACATTGTTGAGAAAAGTTCACATGGAGACAATACAGAATACTGCAGGGCTCTTGCATATGATTAAACATTGGAACAAGCTATCAAGGAAAATGGTGGATTCTCCATCTCTTGGTGTCTTCATATCAAAACTGGATGCCTTTTGGGAAGATATGCTTAAGTCAAACACAAGTCATTGGGCTCCACACAAGGATAACTAGGTGAAACGTAATGGCCTGTGATATACAAGATGTTAGACTAGATCAGTGGTTCTCAAACTTTTGTACTGGTGACCCCTTTCACATAGCAAGCCTCTGAATGCGACCCCCCCTTATAAATTAAAAACACTTTTTATATATTTAACACCATTATAAATGCTGAGGGCAAAGCGGGGTTTGGAGTGGAGGCTGATAGCTCGTGACCCCCATGTAATAACCTCGCAACCCCCTGAGGTGTCCCGACCCCCAGTTTGAGAACCCCTGGACTAGATGATCTAATAGTTCCTTCTGTCCTGTGAATCTCTGAAGAGAAGCAAAGATACATGAAGGCTGTTCCAAATGGTGGGAATTACAGAAAAGAAGGTGGTTGTACCAACAGTGGTGAGATAATGTGGAGAAACAAAGAAGAGGTCTAGCCCTAGACTAACAGAGGGGAAAAGGGATGGGAGGAGAGGCCTGGGGGTTCAAAAATACTGAAGGCTGACATAAGCCATTGGAGGATTTTTTTAAAATATGACAACTTTTTAAACTGAATACTGAAATGAATGTGGATCTGGTAGAGTTTAAGGTTTAGGAAAGATGTGGTCACATTTAGCATGTAATCAAATTGAATTCTTCCAACTCTGGCTTTCTGCATGAGGAAGGAAAATGAGTTTGACAAATAAAGACAAAGTCAGCTCTGTCTAAATGCTAAGCTCCCAAATAGCCACCATTAACTCAATGTCCACCTCACTGTCATATTTTTCCTATAGGAGTCCACCATTACACATCTGTTTGATAAATAAAGTAGCATCTTGCACGAATTTAACAACATTGATCCTTTTACAGCAAACAAAATTGTCACCAAGTGACTGCCTGTAATCTAGCACATTTAGGTCCCAATTCAGCAAAGCACTTGTGCTTAAGTCATGAGAGTTTCAACTAGGCTTCAGTAGACCTTTCCTGGCAGCTTTCAAGTATTTTTATCACCTTAGCTCTTGACTTTCGATACAGCTCCTCTATTAATTCCACTTCTTGAAGTCCCCCTCCCATTCATCTCAATACTCCAAACATCAGCTCCCACGGAATCAAGTCATATGCTTTCTCAGGATCAATAAATGCTACATAGAAGTTATGCTTTCCATTTATCATTCTTTTAGAGTTCTGTCTCACTGCAAATATTGTGTCTATAGTACTCATTCCCTTCCTAAAGCCATGTTGCCCCTCTCCTCTATTTTCCTCCACCTTGTACATCAACTTTACAGCACTTCCAAAACTCTCTCAAGACTCTGAGAGGCCGACTTAACAGGGTAATGCCTTGATAGGTATTTGGATCATTTGCATCACCCTTACCCCTCCAAAGAGGCACAATTAATTCCATGCTTCAATCATTTGGTATCCTTTCCTGATCCCCACAAACACATAGTAATCAATTAAGACACTTTACTTCAGTATCTCCAAGTGCTTTGAACATATCAACACTTATTTCATCTTCACGGTCTGCTTTACCATTCTTCATCTTATTCAGTGCTGCTTCTACTTCCTCTGCAGAAATCAATACTTTTTGAGGCTTCCCCATAATTGTTAGTGATGCTTGCACTCACAACTCTCTCTTCTCATTTAACAGCTTTTTCCATACCTCTACCACTTCTTTAGGTATCAAAGGGGTAGCCGTGTTAGTCTGGATCTGTAAAAGCAGCAAAGAGTCCTGTGGCGCCTTATAGACTAACAGACGTATTGGAGCATGAGCTTTCGATGCATCCGACGAAGTGGGTATTCACCCACGAAAGCTCATGCTCCAATACATCTGTTAGTCTGTAACAGGGGTCGGCAACCTTTCAAAAGTGGTGTGCCGAGTCTTCATTTATTCACTCTAATTTAAGGTTTCGCGTGCCAGTAATACATTTTAACGTTTTGAGAAGGTCTCTTTCTATAAGTCTATAATATATAACTAAACTATTGTTATATGTAAAGTAAATAAGGTTTTTAAAATATTTAAGAAGCTTAATTTAAAATTAAATTAAAATGCAGAGCCCTCCGGACCGGCGGCCAGCACCCAGGCAGTGTGAGTGCCACTGAAAATCAGCTCGTGTGCCGCCTTTGGCACACGTGCCATAGGTTGCCTACCTCT